>NC_056625.2:66188396-66520569 GCF_002870075.4 Lactuca sativa | reverse complement strand
ATCATTGAATGAAATTACCGAGTCTATTACGAGGTTTAAAAAAAAACTTGGTAACATTAGCTAAAAAGTTACCTGATAATGGCGAAAAACTCAAGGGAACTCTCCAGAGATACGAAAATGAACTCGAACGAAGAAATAAACTGAAATCGGAGAAGGTTTTGCTTTTGTCTGCCCCCTTTTTTATGTCAATGCAATGCTTCTAAATGTTGTAACACGCACATTGGGTATTAAATTTTGGAATATCATCCATTGATTGATTATTACGAAGTTAAGGATCAGGTGGCTTTGAGAATGCCAAATCGAAAGCAACCACATTATATATCCGATTTTCTAAAACTTTTCCACCTTGAAAATTAGGGATTCATTTAGGGGGGGGTAGTGGGTTTTCCTGTTTATACGATGGAATTGAATTAGACCATGGTAATTATCAATTGGCATACCATACCAGTCACAATGAATAGTATAAGAGATTATAGCACTCTTCATATGGAGTTCTAATATTTACCATGGGCCTCAATACATGACAATACAGCTTTCTGATTATATTTTCTTCACAGGTTGATTTTAGATGTGATGAGACAATACAGCTTTCTGATCATAGCGATGAAGGTGAGATTCAATCACTAGCAAATTGATAGTATTGCATTGTTTCTATGAATCTATGCATATACAATCTGCTAAACTGCTTTTCTGTAGGTGATTCCAGTGGCAAAAAGAAAGGTGATCAGAAATCTTCATATTCATCAAAGTTTGCCAAATTGTTTAACAAAAAGATAGTGGAAGGTTCTCGGACTGTGAATGCATTCGACAGTGATTTGTCTATCATGAATCATTGTCAGGGGCGAAAAGGGAAACAAAATAGTCAACCTTTGGGTAAAGGAAAGTCAAAGAAGGCATTACCTTCCCCAAGGACTCCTGTAGTAGATAATGAGAAACAAATCTTCTCCAATGATGACAAAAAATACAGTGATTCTACCTCTTCCCCTGATCCCCCTGCAACTTCAAGGAATTTGAGACCAAGACATGTAAGTTGTTTCCATTGTCTTTTTTTTCATGGTATTCTCAGTTTATTCATATTTCCTATATTGCCCTTATGGTTACAGAAACGGACTTATCATTTACTAGATGAGGAGCCACAGTTTCATTCTAAAATACAATATGCAGATCTAGGCATCTGGTAAAATTTACTTCTTGTTCATTTCTTCCATTTTGTTGCTTATACTTCATGACCTAAAATTGCAATTTAATTCATCAATTTTATTAATTTCAGTGAGAAAGATGTTACAGTATACTACCCATCAAGGTATGTCAGAAGTCTCTTTTGTTTATGTTGGATGATCTTCATATACAAATGCTGACATGGCATATCTTGCCCCATTTTTATCTGAGTTTACAGGGATGACCCTGGTTCAGTTGAAGTTAATTATGCTGACATGGCATGTCTTGCTCCTGAAGCATGTCTTTCATCCACTATCATGAATTTTTATATTCGGTAATTGCATTCTTGTTCAAGTAGTTTATAAACTTTATACATATAAGATGTAGAAATCTTTTCCTGATAACTTTTCTTTGATAATTTTCTTAAAGATATCTTCAGCAGCCAACATCTTCATCCGAGAGTTCAACATGTCATTATCATTTTTTCAACACATATTTCTACAACAAGCTAGAAAAGGTGTCTCATTTTCTAACATGAATGCTTCATATGATAAAAATAAAATGGCAATTAACTTTTTTATTTTTTTCATTTTAGTTGAGCTACAAGGAAGATTCATTTCTAAAGTTCAGAAAGTGGTGGAAAGGTGTGAATATATTTGAAAAAGCATACATTCTTCTTCCAATCCATGATAAGTAAGGTTTTGAACTTGTATATAATATTAATACTCATGATTATTGATTAAATATATATTTTTTATATATAGATATTTTTGTTAATTGTGTAGTGCTCATTGGAGTCTGGTGATAATATGTTTCCCTACAAAAGAAGATGAATTAGGCCCAATTTTGCTTCATTTGGACTCACTTGGACTACACAATAGCAAATCACTTTTTGTAAACATTAAAAGGTATTATAACACATAGTTAATAATTCTCAACTAAATTACTTTTTTTTTATTAAATACTCTGTATAAATACATATATTTAACTTGATTCTAGATTTTTAAAAGAAGAGTGGAGCTATCTAAGAAAATCAGAAGTTTTAGAAGTCCCAATTCCAGATGAAATATGGGAAAATCTTGACACTAAAATGGATCACAGAAGGGTTACGGTATAAATCTTTTCTTGAAAATTGAGTTTCTTCCGGAAGGTTCTAGAAGTTTCTGAATCGTTTGTTTTTTAAGCAGGTTCCTCAGCAGATGAACGAGTATGATTGTGGGCTGTTTGTTCTGTTGTACATGGAACGTTTTATAAAAGAAGCTCCTAGAAGGCTCAAAAAGAAACATTTAACAATGGTACATTTTTTTTTATTCTTATGCTTGTTTTCTTATGTGTATAATTAGTAGTGATGACATGGCAATATTGTGATTTTTAGTTTGGGAGGCAATGGTTTCAACCAGAAGAAGCATCAGATTTGAGAGTGAAAGTTCACAATTTACTTGTAGAAGAGTTCAAGAATGTTAAAGAGAAGAAGGAATCGTAGATTTAGTTGTAGGAAGGATAATATTTTGTTCTTAAAAAAAAATCAAAATTCTCTCTAGTTGTATATACATTTGTATAGGAAGGATTGAAAGTAGAAGAATTGCGAATGTGCGCAATGTTTGACTTGTTTGACCTCCCAAAAGAGAGAACCCAAAATTAGTCTTGACGTTTGTGGATGGATGGAAGTTATTGGCAACTTGATGAGAAAAGCAAGTAAATGTAAAGATTGAATTCATTGATCTTTAGATGCGTCTAAAGTTACTAAAATAATACACCTTATATGAGAGCTTTCTGGAGGGATTGATTTGACTTTTAAGCATGCGCATCAATGATTTAATTGTTGACGAGCTTGAGTGATGTCAATCCATTTTTGTGGGTTTTGAGTTATGTGTAGACTTTAGAGAGAATTAGCATCAAAGGAATTGAGAATTGTTTTAATGACAGGTTTTATCTCTTACATCTTATGGAGTCATGATTAGGGTTATTACAATGTTCTTTAATAGGGATGAGCGTGAGATGGAACCGGTACCGACCCGTACCGTTCCCGATTTCCCGAAAACCGAATTCGATCAAAAGTTAATCCCGAGTACCGAACCGAATTAAAATCACCGGTACCGGTACCGGGAATGGTACCGGTTTTCGGTACTAGTACCGGTACCAGCGGTACCGAATCCCGAATTTTATGTATTTTGAGTACCAAGTACCGTCCCATATTTTAAAATTCGGTATGGTTCGGTACCGGTTTCGGTACGGTACCGTTACGTGACCGATATTTGGGACAAACTGCTCATCCCTATTCTTTAATGTATATATAGGTGAAGGTGGATTGTTTGTTGATAGGGTGTAAATGGGCCGAGTCAAACCTAGTGTGATCCTAATCAAGCTTGAGCCCTGCTCGTTTAAAAAACTTCAGGCTTGAACATCGTTTGTTTTGAACCTTATGCTTGAAGCTCGAGCTCATTTTGTTTAAAAAACTTCATGCTTAAGCTCGAGCTCGAGCTCGACTTGTTTAGAACCCCATGTTTGAAGCTCGAGCTCAGTCCATTTAAAAGCTTTCAAGCTCAAGTTCAAGCTCGGCTCGTTTAAAAACCTTCAGACTCGAATATCGCTTGTTTCGAACCATATGTTTGAAGTTCGAACTTAGTTTGTTTAAAAAACTTCATGCTCGAGCTCGATCTTGGCTTGTTTCGAACCCCATGTTTAAAGCTCGTGCTGAGTTCATTTAAAAATTTCAGGCTCGAGTTCGAGTTCGACTCGTTTCAAACCTTATGTTTGAAGCTAGAGCTCGACTCGTTTAAAAAACTTCAAGCTCGAACATCACTCGTTTTGAACCCTATGCCCTATGCTTGAAGCTTAAGCTCAGTTTTTTAAAAACTTCATGTTCGAGTTCGACCCGTTTTGAACCTTATGTGTGAAACTTGATCTTGACTCTTAAAAAATTGCAGGCATGACCTCTAGCTCGGCTCGTGAAATATTCATTTGGGGACTGACCTCTCCAATTCCGGAAATGTAATCGCAGCAAACCCGGAAACGTATGACAGTGCTAAAAGGCTAGCCAAAAAGTTGTATGATCATGGCAACAAGAAGAGTGCCAAAGCTGGAGAAACTGAAGGCAAGAAAGAAGGGAAAGATAACAAGAAGAACAAGGACAACAAACAAAAGGGGCGACAAAACCAAGAGTCACCAAAAAAGCAACAAACTGTAGCAGCCCATGCTGTTACTGCTCAGGTTACCTCAACACCACATGCTCCAGTCTCAACTACGCAAACTACTACCAGGCAATACTCGGGAACCCGGCCCAAGTGTAACAAATGCGACTTTTACCACTATGGAGAATGCAAAGATATGCAATGTACAAGTTGCAATCGAAAGGGCCATACCGCCCGATACTGCCGATCTCAACCCCAACAGAACCAACAGTCGAACCACAACAACAACAACAATCGCAACAATAACAACAATAATGTTAGGGCTAGTCACACTTGTTATGGGTGTGGAGGAACTAGCCATTTCAGAGATCATTGCCCAAGGCCAACAACCAAGGGGCAGGAGGATCAGGAAGGGTCTTAACGTTGGGTCAAGGTGAAGTAATTCAAGACCCGACAGTTGTTACTGGTACGTTCCCACTTAACAACACTTTTGCATTCATTTTATTCGATAGTGGAGCCGAGGGGAGCTTCGTTAGTAACAAATTCAAACACTTACTAAACCAACAACCCCAGAAGCTAAACAAAGCCTTCACGATGGAGATGGGTAATGGGAAAACCGAAACAACCAAAGATGTTTACGTAGGGTGCACATTAACACTAAACAATCATTCATTTCAATTAGATTTGATGCCAGTAAATATTAGGAGTTTTAATGAGATAATCGGCATGGATTGGTTAAGCCCCCACCATGTTGATATTATGTGTCGTGAGAAGGTCGTTCGCCTTCACCTCCCCAAATACGAAACCCTAATAATCTATGGTGACAAACCTGGCGCCAATCTTCGTCTTATCTCGTGCATCAAGGCACATAAGTGCATGCACAAGAAAACTATGCATTCCTCGCTCATGTTATGGATAAAGCTAAAAAAGAAGTAAACATTAAAGACATCCCAGTGGTATGTGACTTCCCGGATGTATTTCCCGAAGACTTTCCGGGAATACCCCCAGAAAGACAGGTTGAATTCCGAATCGACCTCATACTAGGAGCCACATCAATTGCCAAATCACCCTACAGGTTGGCTCCCGCCGAAATGCAGGAGTTATCCAGTTAATTAAGCGAATTGTTGAACAAAGGATTCATCAGGCCAAGCTTCTCACCCTGGGGAGCTCCGGTCTTGTTTGTCAAGAAGGACGGATCCTTTAGGATGTACATCGATTATAGGGAACTGAATAAGCTCACTGTCAAAAAACCGATACCCACTTCCTAGGATTGACGATCTATTCGACCAGCTTCAAGGAGCTAGTTACTTCTCCAAAATAGATCTAAGATTCGGTTATCATCAACTCCGAGTCCGAGAAGAGGACATTCCAAAAACTGCCTTCCGAACTCGATACGGTCATTACGAATTTGTTGTGATGCCCTTCGATCTAACAAATGCCCTTACAACATTTATGGACCTCATGAATCGAGTCTGCCGTCCATTCCTCGGTAATTTCGTAATTGTCTTTATCGATGAGATTCACATATACTCCCGAAGAAAGGAGGATCACGGTCAACATCTCTGTCAGATCTTGGAAACTCTAAGAGCTGAAAGGCTATATGCAAAACTCTCCAAATGCGAGTTATGGATTCGCAGTGTAAACTTCTTGGGTCATGTAGTTAGTGAGAAATGGATTCACGTAGATCCTTCCAAGATCAAGGCCATTGAAGGCTGGGCAATTCCGAAGACACTAACAAAAATTCGACAATTCTTGGGTCTCGCAGGCTACTACCGAAGATTTATACAAAACTTTTCCAAGATAGCCAAACCCCTTACCGTCTTGACACAAAATGGTGTATCTTTCAACAGGACGGAAAAGCAAGAAACTGCCTTCTAAACCTCGAAGCAAGCCCTCTGTAGTGCACCAGTGCTATCCTTACCGGAGGGAACCAAAGATTTCGTAGTATACTACGATGCTTCGAACCAAGGGTTAGGCTGTGTCCTCATGCAGCGTGGAAAGGTGATAGCTTACGCATCTAAACAATTGAAGACGCATGAAGTAAATTATGCCACCCATGATCTCGAGCTGGGAGCTGTGGTCTTCGCCCTAAATATTTGGAGGCACTGGTACGAAGTGCACCATCTTCATGGATCACAAGAGCCTCCAACACATTCTAAACCAAAAGGAGCTGAACATGAGGCAACGAAGGTGGATTGAGCTGCTAAATGATTACGAATGCGAGATCAAGTACCACCCAGGCAAGGCTAACGTGGTAGCCGATGCCCTGAGCAGGAAAGAATACTCAGGTCATCGGGTGAAGACATTATCGATAACCATCCATCCCACCTAACCTCGCAGATTAAGGGAGCCTAATACGATGCATTGAAACCGGAGAACACCACAAATGAAACGCTACGTGGGATGGATAAAAACCTTGAAGTCAGAGAGGACAGAGCTTACTACTTCATGAATAGAATATGGGTCCCTAAACTTGGGGGATTCAGAGAGATAGTCATGAACGAGGCTCATAAAACGCAATATTTCGTCCATCCAGGTTCGGATAAGATGTACCTGGATATCAAACAACACTATTGGTGGCCAAATATGAAGGCAGAGATCGCCACTTACGTGGGCAAGTGTCTCACTTGTACCAAAGTGAAAGTAAAGTATCAAAATCCCTCAGGATTATTACAACAGCCAGTGATACCCGAGTGGAAATGGGAAAGGATTTCCATGGACTCATAACCAAATTACCTAAGACAACAGACGGATTGGATGCTATCTAGGTGATTGTCGATAGGTTAACCAAATCCGCCCATTTCCTGCCAATAAAAGAATCATACAAGATGGAAAGATTAACACGAATCTATATAAAAGAGATCGAGAGACTTCATGAGGTGCCAGTATCTATTATATTGAATCGGGATAGTAGATTTACTTCACGATTTTGGCAGTCGCTCCAGAAGGCAATGGGAACACAACTAGACATGAGCACTGCTTACCACCCTCAAACTGATGGCCAGAGCGAACGAACCATCCAAACACTTGAAGACATGCTTCGAGCCTGTGTGATCAATTTCGACAAATCGTGAGATACCTACTTGCCCTTGATTAAATTCTCGTACAACAACAACTATCACACGAGTATAAGCATTGCTCATTTCGAGGCTTTGTATGGTCGCAAATGTAGATCGCCTCTCTATTGGGCTGAGGTAGGTGACACCTAGCTGGCAAAAGGGAAACCACCGAGCAACACTCTTACAGGACCAGAAGTCATTCGAGAAACGACAAAGAAGATAATCCAAATAAAAGCCCGACTCCAAGCATCGCGAGACCGACAAAATGGTTATACTGACAAACGACGGGAACCTATGGAATTCCAAGTCGGAGATCGGGTGCTATTAAAGGTCTCTCCCTGGAAAGGGATGATCCGTTTTAGGAAACGGGGAAAACTAAATCCGTGATACATCGGGTCGTTCGAGATTCTAGCCCGAGTTGGTCCGGTGGCATATAAGTTGCAGCTACCTGCAGAACTCAACAACGTACACCCCGTATTCCACGTCTTAAATCTGAAAAAAGCGCTTATCAGATGAAATTCTTATCATTCCTCTGGAAGAGATCGAAATAAACGAGAATCTCCTGTTCGTCGAAGAACCGGTCGAGATAATGGATAGGGAAGTGAAGCATACGAAACAGAGTCGCATTCCAATTGTGAAGGTTCGATGGAGCGCTAAGCATGGACTGGAATTCACATGGGAACATGAAGACCAGATGAAGATCGTTCACAGTTCTATCTTTCAAAAGAATTTCGAGACGGAATTCCCTCTAACAGGGGGATGATGTAACAACTAGCATTTTTAGCTAGGAAATTCTGTTTTCATATAAACGTCAACTCTTATAAACTTGTAATCTAAGTGGATATCATGTACTATGCTCAATAAAAAACATCCATTTGAATCAAAACTCCTGAGTGAAGTCCAAAACCTAATTTAAAACATCTTATATACTCAAATTTGGGTTTGAAACCCTAATGTCCCGGTTCAAACCCAGTATGGACCAGGATCCTCTTATTGGGCCTAATGGGCCAGTAAACCTTTCATTTGATGATTTTGGGCCAAAGAACCCCATTTGGGCTCTAATTGGACCCAACATTCGTCAAACAATAACATTTGGGCCATGTTGGGCGTAAAACAACTCACTTCGTTATCATGGGCCATGATGGGCCATGAACCACTCTATTGAACCATGATGGGCCGTAAACCCATCTTTTCATTGTAATTGGGTCGTAAACCCCATCCATTCACCACCTTTGGGCCGTGAACCCATAAGAAGGGCCCAATGGGCCGAGAACCTTCATGTTGGGCCTATAATCTCGAAAATGTTCAATAAAGGACCAAACTTTTCCTTCTCTTTTCCTTCCCCCTCATTCTTGGCCCATATATACAAAAAAAAGGAAAAAAGGGGAATAAACAAAGGAGTAGAGGTAGGACTTGCCACCTCATAATTATTTAATGGGTATCTATGCAACTATACACCATGTATCAAGGAAATCTCATGTTCCCATGCAACAATCTTGTCATCTCTCTCTTCCCTCCCTCTTCTTCTATTCTCGGCCCAAGACTTACACCACCACTCTCATCCTCTTTCATTCCAACTACATCAAAATTCTCTCTAAGAAATCTCAAAGAAACCTCCCAAGATTTTCGTGTGAGCTAAGTGTAAATCCAAGAGCATTTCATCCAAAGGTCCACTCATTTTGAACCATCTTAAGTTCGAAATTCACTCAAGAAAGCTTGCTAAAGGCCGAGATCTCTTCATTTCTTCATCACAACCGAAATCTCCAAAGCAAAGTGATTTTATACCCCTTATTTTCGGTTTTTACTATGTTTTGGGGGATAATACAAGTTGTTTTGTGTAGATCTATGTGTGTATGCATGATTTTGTGTGTTTTTCATGATATATGTGTGATTATGTGTTATAAACTCCACGAACTTGAAGATCTACTAAAATGTGATGATACGTGTAGAACATAACACTTATTTCAACTTATTATGCAAAAAAAGGTTTTAAAATACATCAAAGTTACTTAAAACTAAGAAAATTGCATAAGATGGCCAAAATGACAAAATAACCAAAAATGGGGTATTTTTATGTAACTCACAGTTTTTAAGGGACCAAAAAGAATGTATTTTGATCAATATGAATCTTTATGATATTTGTGATCTTAAAAAGGGCTAGAAGTGTAAAATTTCATAAATGGGCTTCTTTTGGGCTTTTACGAGTTTTTGGGCCAAGTTTGTAAACTTATGGACTTTGTGGGCTTAAATGTCATTTTCAACAAGGTTATGTCAAAAATGAAATTTTTGATAAGAATAACTGAAAATGTGAATTTATTTAAAACTTGGGCCAAAAAGATGAATTTATTTATAAATGGACCAAAAATGCACATTTTCATATTCGAAAGCAAGAAGTTGAAGGATGCTAAGTGTAAATTAAGGAAGCTACTAAACAAGTAGGTATGCTACTCGTCGAGTCGGAGCGGGATTTGAACGCGGGTTAAGTGGCCAACTCGCCGAGTCGGAAGATGTACTCGACAAGTTGGTGCTGGAATGAGAAAACCCTAATCCCGAGGGTTGCACCCAATTTAAAGGACTTTATGTCCTTCTCCCAGCCTCCTATTCCCCCAGAGAGTTCCAGAAAACCCTAATTTCGTGTGAGACTTCATTGTTGAGGAGATTGGAGCTTGGAAGAGGAAATTGGTGGAAGAAGCTTGAGAAATTAGAGGCTAGCATCAAGGGGCTTGTGTAGATCTGGGATCTACATCAGCTTGGGCACATCTCAGAGGTAAGGAGCCATTATCTTAAGCTATTTCCTTTTTGGGTTCATCTTTGGTGGTTGGTTTGGAGTTCCTTAACTTGTTTGAGATCTATTTCGGGTTTGGAGTTTAGATCTGAGGTTGCTACTCCAGATCTAGGCTTGTGATGGTCCAAATTGTCATAAAGCTTTTGTTTAAGAGTTGTTGGTGAATCCCCCTAGTCCTTAACCCTAGCCCTAGTGTGTTTTGGGCATATATCTCCTTGGTTTCACGTAAAGTTTGCAACTTTATGTGAGGGTTAGACTGTAGAAGAGTGGATCTATGGATTGGAGCCCCTGCATGGCTCGAAAAGCCACTGTATGGATTGAGAAATGGAGAGACTCGGAGAGTCACATGGGTGTACTCGACGAGTTGTATGAACATCTGCATGGACTCGGCGAGTTGGAAGAACAAATCGGCAAGTCTGTTGAAGATTGCCTTGGACTCGACGAGTCTCTTCTTGGACTCGGCGAGTCTGGTCGCAGAACCCAACCTCTTTTGGTTAAAGCTTTGGATTAATGAGTCGGTTGGCGACTCAGTGAGTTGGACATGATGGAATTCCGAGATCGTTGAACTCGATGAGTCTTGGGGCGACTCGGCGAGTTGAGTCGTGTTATGGGAGTTTTCTGAGTATAAGAACTCGACGAGTCGATGGGTTGACTCGACGAGTAGAGTCAACCAGGAAGGTTGAATTTGACTGAGGACTTTGACTTTGACCAAGAGTTGACCAGTTTGACTTCTAAGGGTATTTTGGTATTTTTTGAATTGGTCCTTTGGTAGTGTTCTGTGGTGAAGTTTGTGTCGGTGGTCGGAGCAGCTTGGTCTTATCTCTTCAGTCGGCAATTGTAGGTGAGTTATCCTCACTATATCGATAGGGTCTACGACACCAAGGTCGGCCCTTTATCGGATGGAAATCCGGGTATTGTTTGTTATGTTATTGCTTTGCTAGATCTGATGGTGTTATGTAAGTGACCTGGTTAAGGTCGGTACCCGGTATTTAGGGTAATGTTATGTTAATGACCTGGTTAAGGTCGGTACCCGGTATATAGGGTAATGTTATGCTAGTGACCTGTTAGGTCGGAATCCTGGTTAGGATGTTGATATGCTATGTGATCTGTTAGACTGTTTGTCTGGTTAAGGATTTGTTATATGATTAATTGTTTTATATGCACATGGTTGTTTGACGGGGGTTGGGTTGAGGCGGGTCCTGCTTTGTGCTCTAGGCCAACATACCCAGGGCGAACCGGATATTCCGAAGGCCAAAAGAGCATTCCGGATAGGCTGAAGGCCCCAAGAGGGCGGACCAGACGTGCCGAGGTTCGAAGAGTGGACTAGGCCAACTGAAGGCTCGGTGTGGGCGGACCAGTCATACTGTAGACTCAAAGAGTGGACCAGGTGGATTAAAGGCCCAGTGCAGGCGGACCAATCACAGTGTAGACTCGATGTACATGGCTAGACTCGGAGGGTGGACCAGGTGGACTGAAGGCCCAGTGCGGGTGGACTAGTCACACAGTAGACCCGATGTCAAGGTTCTAGAACTCGTTACTCGGTACCTGTTCGGCTGACTATCGAGTAGCGAGTACTCGGGAGTACTCAAGGAGTACTCGGATTTGGAAATTTGTGTAGAAATATTTTTAGGGAAATTATATATGTCAAAATCATAATATAAAATCATAAGTTGATTGAAATATATAACAAAATCAGATACATGTGAATACACAAAAAGTGAAAAACACATAATGGTCTCACTTCGTGAATAATTACTGAAAATTTAAGATATATATATATATATATATATGTATGTAGTAATAATCACATGTGTGTGTTAAATAATAAATCATTAAGTATATTATACATATTAATCACCGAGTTGACCGAATTTCACAACACTACTCAATCCGTAAGGGGCCGATCGGGTAGTACTCGGGATTATGTAACTCGCCTCGGCAAGGGGAGGGGGGAGTAGCGAGTACTCGGAGGAGTAATCGGCCAACTCAGCGAGTTTTACAACACTACCCGATGTGCATGGCTATTCTATTTGTGATATGTTATGAGTATGTTTATGTGTGGTTGGTATTTTGGGGGTAACTCCCTAAGCTTTCGGGCTTACAATTCAGTGTATTGTTTCAGATACTTCAGGAGATCGTGGCAAGGCGAAGGTGCGATCGTACCGCTCCTCATGTTTTATTATTTATGTGATATGGTTCTGGGGGATACTTTGATGTTTAAACTATTTTGTGTAACATCTCAAAAACCGGGTATACCTTGTGAACCTTCTTCTTTGAGTAATTGTCATATTCAGCCCTTGATAAGAAGATGCTTGGTTGATAGGTACGAGGGGCGTACTGGGGTGTACGCTCAGCGTACTTGTCCGCGTTCTGGTCGTGAAGGATTGCTAGGCACGCGGGGCGTACCCGACCCAGAAAAGGAACCCTAATCCTTTGAGCCTCCCTATTTAAATAACCTTATGGCCCTTTGTTGGCCACCTTTCTCCAGAGCCTTATCTTCTCAGAACCCTAGATCTCATTCATATAGCAAGGACGTGCCTTGGAGAGCTTGTTGGTGTGTTCTTAGCCATTGGAGTAAAGTGAAAAGCTTTGGAAGAGGAAGAGTTAGAGCTCAAGCTTGTAGATTCGAGTTTAGCAGTGGGAAAAACTCCAGTTTGAGGTATAAAGCTTCATGCTTTCCATCTTTTCTGTTTGTTTCATAAGAAGGATGTTTTAGGGTTTTTTATCCACCAAGTTTATGGCTTTATGAGTTTGGAAGCCGAGATCTGTCCCATGCTAGCTCATTTAGGGTTGTTATGTGATAAAAATCCAGTCTTGGTTGTCAAAAGTTCTTCATGCATGAGATATGGACCTTTAAAGGTTGGAAATGGAGTGGGTTGGGTGTTGGTGACTTCCACAGCCATGCAAAGGCTTAAAGTCACCGACTTTATGCATTAAGTCGTATTAGAGAAGTCAGATCTGGAATTTGGACGCAAGTCTTAACTGATTAAGACCCAAAAATCAAAGAAGACTGAAACTGGGAGTTACGTCGGGCGTAATCCTAGTACGCAGAGCGTAGGGTTCGCGTTCCCCCGTTTCTGTGAGGTTGCTGGGTACGCCCAGCGTACATGTTTGGTACGCGCAGCGTAACCCGGAGAGGGTTGACTTTTGTTGACTTTTAGGGTTTGGTCAATATTTGGGTCGTTGAGCCATGAGAGGGGTATAATGGTCTTTTACCCTTCTGAGAGTGCCAAGAGAGAGTTTAGTCTAGCCTTTGAGAGTGGTATTGATTAGGGTGTTTATACCATGTGATTAGGCGGAGGCTAGACCAGATTTTACCGAGTCATAGATTTACCGAGACACCCGAGGTGAGTCTTCTCACTATACTTTGCCTTGAGTGGTAATTAGAGCCATGTGATGGAGTTATTGTATGCTATCTATGTGATGTGTTGCATTGCATTATTTCTATGTGATTTATGTTGTGTGTATACCAGAGTTAGGACCAGAAGGTCCACAGAGCTAGGACCAGAGGGTCCACAGAGTTAGGGCCCAAGGGCCCACAAAGTTATAGCCTCGAGTGGCTAATATGTTTTATATGTGGTATTTTGGGGAACTCACTAAGCTGTAACACCCAAATTTCCAAAAATAAAATTTTCATTTAATTAATCACTTTAATATTAAAAACACTTGTTTAAAATCTTATTCACATTCAAATTACAAAACGTAGTTTCATTTTCATTATAAAAGAAGACCAGGATCCTCCAAAACTCAACTCTTTCTTCGGTGTGTACAATCGAACCGTTGCCATCCCGCGTTACTGTAAGAACCTGAAACAACGTAACATAAACAACGTAAGCACGAAGCTTAGTGAGTTCCCCAATATACCTTACGCACATACGCCATCCGGCCCGGACCGTTCGGTCCACATAACATTGCCTTCCGGCCCGGATCTTTCGATCCACATAGTATCGCCTTCCGGCCCGGATCTTTCGATCCACATAATATCGCCTTCCGGCCCGGACCTTTCGGTCCACAAGATAATCGCCTTCCGGCCCGTACACATATATAACACATAATACAAATACTCTAACACATAAAGCACATATATCACATATCATACCTGACCTTTCTGTCACATAATACCTTGCCTTCCGGCCCATATATAAGAATGTGTATCACACGTAGCAGCTAACTTTCCATTCATAGCATATAACCATAACACATAACATACTTGACCTTCCGGTCACACAATCAAACCCTTCCGGGTGAGGTATAGTGAGAAGACTCACCTCGTAGTACGCAGGCTATAACCTCTTCGAGCTACTCGCACACAATCCGCTAGTTCCGCAGGTTCCCTATAATACCACAGCCTTAGTTAATGATCTTATCAAACAAGGCAACTGACCCCTCTAATATATATACAGGTCAACGGTCAATCCTGACTGGACTCGTCGAGTGCAAAGGGTAACTCGACGAGTATAAGCATCCTGACACCACTCGCCGAGTCTGAAGAACGACTCGACGAGTTCCAGTAGATCTTCAAGCTACTCGCCGAGTCTGAAGAACAACTCGGCGAGTCCCAGTGAATCTTCAAGCTACTCGCCGAGTCTGATCATCCGACTCGGCGAGTCCACGCCATGCAGTCGATCCAACTGCTTCCTGAGGTACGTTTTTCCCGAGATACACACTCATGGGGACTTCTGGACCTCTAATCATCCTATTACTAGGGTAGAAACCTTTGTATAACAACACAATACTCCATCAAATCTCCAAATGGGTTTCATAAACCCTAAATTCAAGTACACATCAAAATAACAGGAATGATCCGAAACCTTACCTGAAAACATACTCTCTGTGTCCCCAAACCTCAGAACTCGACCCCCTTGCTCTTCCTTTGGCCAAAATCCTCCCTCTTCTTGCACCACAATTCCTTCAAAGTCAATAATGGCCTTCAAGTTTTGCTCCAAATGCCACAGTCGTCTAGGGTTCTCCACAATCGGCCAAAAGACGTGAAATGACGACATGCAACCCTTAAATACGACCCAATACGAAACGGCTAGGGTTTTCTGCTGAACAGCGTCGACTCGCCGAGTCCATACCTGGACTCGTCGAGTCCAGTCGTGAACCCGCGACCAAATCTGCGACCCTACTCGGCGAGTCTGGCTCCAACTCGCCGAGTCCCTCCTTTAAAATACCCTAAAATGCAATTTAACAATACTTGAGATTTTGGGCTGTTACATAAGCATTTATGCTTACAGTGTTTTGTGTTATGTGTTCCAGGTACTAGTGGCGAAGACGGGAAGGCGCCGACATGATCCGTACACACACGCGGAGTTTTATATGTTCTTTTGATCTTGGGATATGTTTTATGAATTGAGATGTGATACATTAAGATTCTTATAATAATTATGAACAGAAATGTGTTCTGGAAATGTGAAAAAAAATTGTTTAAATTTTTACGGTGTTACATTTTGAAAACAGGATGTATGAACTTAATGGTTTTTGAATGAATTAAAATGTTTTAATTTGGCTCAAATTTTATCGGTGTTACAAGTTGGTATCAGAGCCTTGGTTTGAGTGAATTGGAGGAACATTCGTGTGAATCCAGTCTCAAAGCAAGGAGGGATTTTCAAAATGGTTTTCAAAAGGTTTTTCGAAATAAGTAAAGGAGGATGCAGAGGGTACGATCAGCCAGAGCCAGTAAGTAGACCCCAAAATACCATACACGTTATTGATTATGTGATATGTTAGAACAACATGCTAGTACTAGGCTAGGGATCTTCAGGAATTGTGTGACAACCCGAAATTTTCATTCGATCAAACCCTAAAATTCAATCACTTCATATTATAAGTCAAGTTCACTTTTACTTGTTTTTGGGAAAAATAAAGTTCGTTGATTATTTTAATATTATTTTTTAAACGAACGGGTGAAAGAAAGTGTCGTCTCGGGTTTTGAATTTTAAAAACCGCAAACACCTCGCGTCTTAGAAGTTCCCGGCCAAACTATTTTGTTTGGGTCGAAAAATCATCCCAAAAATCCGTAAACTCATGCTTATCCATGAGTTTACTCCCCAAGACTAGTCATTCTTGAGTTTACTCCCCAAACACCAAAAGAGTAAACTCCAAAATATCCTTTCAAGTATCATCCTTGATTTTGTTCTATATCTTCAAACTAGTAAGTGTTCTAACCATTTCAAGTTGGTTTAATACTTAATCTAGTGTTTGTGCATCTATTCATCCAATCATTTTTGTGTTTTGATTAGTTTTTCCAAAACACCAAGAACAACACTAGTGTTCTTGGACTTAAAGTTCATTTCAAGCTTCCACAATGTAAGTACTTCTATCATAGAGTCATTTAAAGCTAGCTATACATGTTTATACCAAGGAAAAGTCCCAAGAACACCAAGTTAAAGGTGTTCACGGTTTTGGGAGGTCCCAAAACCGTAAACACCAAGTTTAGGGCCAAAATGGTGTGTTAAGGTGCCTAGATGCTTCACAATGCCTTAGGAACTTGTCTAGATTCATCCTTGATGAGTTTATCACACAAAAAGCACCAAAATCATACATTTTTATGTGTTTACGGTTTGGGGATCTCCCAAAACCGTAAACACCCCAAATGATGTGTAAAAGTCCCATAAATGTCCCACGGTTGTTCCTTATGTCTAAATCTAACCTAGACTATTGCCATGTTTGAGCTAAGGACTTGAAAACCGCCAAATACCAAACTTATGGGTTTAAGGTAGTAAACTCATGAGTTTAAGGTATTAAACTCATGGAGAAATGGTCCTTAGACCATAAACTCCATTTAGGAGTGTTTTGATGCCACACAACACTTCCTAAGGCTAAATCATGAAGTAGGAATGCTTGGAATAGCTTAGAAGACTTCAAAACAACAAATGGTCAAAAGGTTAGGAGTTTACGACCGTAAACCCAAGAGTTTACGACCGTAAACTCAAGGGGTGTTGGTCCTTAAGGAGTAAACTCATTTTAAGAGTGTTCCTTGAACCCCAATCATACTAGCCTTTCCCTATAACACTTAGATGCATTCCTTAGCACTTATAACACTTATACAAAGTGTTTGTCATGTCCTAGAGTGTCTTGACTTGTTTATTAGTTGTTTAAAGACTAATTGTTTATATACATATGTCCTCATATGTAATTAGGATCTTTGTGCGTGTCTAAGTCTTCACTTGACACCAAACACTTATCCGACACTTCCTTCCGATCCACTCGCAACAGGTGAGTTCATACCCCTTAATCAACGTTTTAACTGTTTTTAAATGTTTTATGGGGGGGGGGATACAAGTAGAATCATGCTAGTTATTATATCAATCACATGTGATTAATAAGCAGCATTCAAATGATTGGTTACTCATTAGCTGTCTTGCCAAATAGTTTTATTCATATGCTATTCATAAAAGTTTTATATGTTTAAAACTCCTTATTTTGCACTATATGTTTCATTTCAAACTCATTTACAATTGTGTTTCCTCCAACCATTTCCTTATACTTAAACTGTTTTATAGATTGACATCAAGTCAATCTTTTTCTTAGATAATAATTATGTTCAAAGGTTTTACAAAACTTATTTTATGCTTTTATATTATCAATTGCATGCCTATATATGTATAGTTATATAAGAAATGTTTAAAAGACTTAGGAAGGCTATCCACCCTATTTCCTTTTCGCGCTTGAGATGTGGTCTGGTGGGACATTGGGTATCCGTCCGAAGGTTGTTTAAATATTAGTTATATATCATATGTACATATATAGTCATAAAGGTCCTTCCATTTCATCCAATGCCCTTGGATAGCAAGGGTAGACATCCATGTTCATCCGTAACAGTTAAATTACTAGTAAGCTACCATATGGGTAGTTTAGGAAGATACTAGAACAATTACTAGAACGCGATACCATACAATGAGTCAGTTCATTCATGAGTCAATACTTGATAGATAGAGAGAACATACATTACAGCTAGTACACACAGTATATTACTATACATGCTAGGTAGAGAGAGAACACACATTACAGCTAGCACACGCAGAACATTACAGTACATTACTATACTATTACATAGATATGTTTACATGATTACATTTACATAGATACATCTAGAAAGAGAACATATACAACTGTACTAGAAGAAGAACATATACAACTATACTAGAACGAGTATCAATACATTACATATACATGAATACGTTGACAAAATTGTGATCCACTGTATCGGAGCATGCCTTCAATGTCATGGCCCGAGTTGTTGCCAGAGTCTCTTGGAGGGAGATCGTGAGTTTGCATATAGATCTATACTGGATTGACTATCCTACACGTTGCTGCTAGCTACAGCCGGACCTGCAGGTCTGCGGGTGCAAACGTCATACCTTTTTACGACCTACATTTGTCGTTGTTACCTAGTCGATAGTATGGTACAATTAATCACATGATACCTTAATATAAATCCGGTTTAAGGTAGTTAGTACAGCAGTAGTTCCTATAATACAACACTACAGTACTACATTAATTTACCCTTTACATATATTTAGTGATCATTTCACTTAAACATTAAATGTACAAACTATATTTTGTTAATGATAGTTACACTTGGGAAAATTACACACGTTTACAAGAAACGAACATTTAGAACAGTTAGGTCTTGGTAGAAGACACCCTTATATAATAGTAGGAATCATAGGGATTTCTAGGATTTTTCAAACGTTTAAAGTTGTTTTACAAACATTTTCATATTTACAGTTCATATACATTTTCAATACTTACAGTTCATATACAAACAATTTCTTACATATAAATTAAGACACTAAAATACTTATGATCTCACCAGCTTTAAAGCTGATACTCGCTTTCAAAATACTTGTATCCTCAGGTCATTAATAGACAGGTACCGATGCAAGGTTTAGAGAAGATGGAGCTCGTTCAAGACTCATCTTTCATTTTGATTATACTTTAGTGTTTATCATAATTTGTCAGAACACTTGTATTAAAATTATATTATTAATGCAATGGATGATGTTGTTGCTTGTTTACTACTTTCATTGTTGTGATACTGTACATGACGTCCTCTGCCCCAGAACGTTTTCGCCGTTCTTGGTTTTGGGGTGTGACAAATTGCATGATAAAATTGTCTGATTATATGATGTCTGCTAGCCTAGGGTTTCCTTTGTATGAAATTGACATCATTACTGTAGTTATTTAGTGTATGCATCATGGTTATACATAATTAAGATCTTATAATGTTTGATTTGGCCTTATGTTCTGTTCTTGTATGATTGGGAGCTTAGGGTAGGATTGGATATTCGAAAGTCTACAGGGTCCATCGTTATGTATGAATAGCATACACTAGTGCTGCAGGGTTGATGGAAGTTTCATGGATGGAAGGGTTGCGTGAGACCGGTAGGTCAGTTATGGGATAGTGGTGCTCCTCTAGGAGTGGGGATCGAGTGTCCGTTATGTATATGCTATTGTTAGGGTGTTGTGGTGATACTTGATACAAATGTGGGTAGGTGTGGAACGTAGTATGGGCCCGTACTACTGAAAGCACAGGACCCATACGCGTATCAAGGAAGTCACAACCCCTAGGGTTTTGTTGGGAGCTAGTTCTCGGGGTTATTATGAGGAATGCCTAATATCGTGTGGCATATTTTCAGTATGGCGATTATGAGACATCTCGGGGCAGGATCCGGTTCGGGATCGGGATCAGGAGAGAGTGATCAGGATGGATCAGTACCACCCGAGGTCATTGATCAGATGAGTACGAATGAATTGGATGCCAGGATTCGTGAGATACTGCATGATGAGGTTGCTGCTATGTTCCGAGCTGAGTTTCCGGAGATGTTTGGGTCGATCAAGACCGCCATGGTTGAGTACTTTGATGAGCGCTATGCCGCTCTTGCGGAGGCGGCTGCTGCGACAGCTACAGTGGCTGTAACAGCGACAGGGGGAGGAACCGGTCGAGGTTTTCAGTATCGGGACTTCGATAATACGAAGCCCCCTACTTTCGATGGAGTTCAGGATCCGATCGTTGCTATGAGATGGTTGTCAAACGTGGAGGGATGTTTCTTCACGTGTTCATGCCCTGCTAATCAGAGGTGAGGTGTGCTCTGAACCTTTTGAGGCTCGGGGCGAAGGATTGGTGGAGGTTGACTACGGGATCTTATTCGGATGCGCAATGGGCTGTGATTACTTGGGATCAGTTCCGAGAGATGTTCAGCACTCGTTATGTTCCACGGGTTGAGAGAGAGAGAGAGAGAGAGAGAGAGATATAGGTTGGCTCAGAAGTTCCTGGAGCTGAAGCAGGATTCAGAGTCGGTGACGGAGATCACCAGGATGTTCACTGAGAAAACCATGATGTTATGTTTCAATTATATACTATGTGATGATACTACAAAAATGAAGTCATCCAAGCCCCCAGACATTTCCGCCGTTTGGTTCGGGGGTGTAACATAAATATAGCTTTTAGATTAAATAAAGAAATTTTTATGGATTAAATATATGTTTTGGTATAGTTTTTTCCAAATGAGATATGATACCATAAGTAGGCGAGGATTCACAAGGTTGTAGAAATGTGTTGCGACTATTAAACTGATGGCTCTAAAGTATAGCATACCTGTATAACCGGATTTTGGTTTATTTGATTGGGTTTAATCAACTTTCAATATAACTTTAAAGTGACTCTAAACAAATGAAATAAGATTCAGTTTAATTGGTTTGGTTAACCGGATAAACAAAATAAATTCTTAATTATGGGTATTTTTATAAGATAAAAGGTTAGGGGAATTCCTTGCAATTGTTTAATATAGAGAAATCTTCACAAGAATTCTAAATTTTGACCTTATTAATAAAAAAACCATTTTTTATTTTTTATTTACGGTTACGCCTAAAAACCCAATAATTTAAGCGTTAAACAAGAAAAATGTTGGTTTTGCAAACGTTTACCGATATTTAGGATTTAAGTGTCAATAAAAAACCAATGATTACGTATTCTTTAATAAGATCAAATTTTAAGGCACTTTCTTGAAAAATTTCCAAAAAAAAAAAGTAGATAATAACTCAATTGTTCTTATCATATTAACCCTAGAATATATATATATATATATATATATATATATATATATATATATATATATATATATATATATATATATATATATATATATATATATATATATATATATATATATATTCTTAATTAAATCTTTTTGTTTTGCTGCTAAAAAATTTAACAATAAAGGTAACATAAAAACAAGAACACACTACAATATATATATATATATATATATATATATATATATATATATATATATATATATATATATATATATATATATATATATATATATATATGTTTAGGTGTTCAAAGTAATTATTGTGTGATTATATGTATAAATGTGGGACAATCAAAATTAAATAAAAAATTAAATAATTAAATAAATAAATAAGGATAATTTAGTAATATGATTAATAACTTCCAAAAATAATCCCTATAATCATGGTATTGACTTGTAACCTAATTTCTCCAGGTTTATATCTAGAGTCGTTCCCATCTTTATCTAATTGACTTTTTTTAACTCTAAATTTATCCCTTTCATAAATCGGCCTCACACCCTTACCATCGGCCGACCATAGCAACTTCATATCTTCAATTCGAAATCAACCCAACTTCATTTTCTTCGTTTGCATTCACGATTTGCTTCTCATTTTTTCTATAAATGGTCGCAACAACAACCATTCACATAGCGATTGATCGACTTGCTGGAATATTGGATCTCTCTCATAATCTCTTAATTCAGCAATCGCAGTACATATTGATCAGATTTCCTTAATTTGATTTTGTTACGATTCTACATAATTAAACATCTTTAAAAGGTTTGAATCAACAAAAAGAGCAGGAAGAAAATGTCAGGTGTGAGAAGAATTAAGCTCGGATCACAGGGGATAGAGGTTTGACTAGGATGTATGGTCATATCTCAAGGCTATGTACTTCCCAAACCTGAAGAAGAGATTATCAAAGTCATCCACCACACCGTCAACTTCGGCGTCACTCATCTCAACACCTCCGATGTCTATGGACCTCACACTGACGAAATCCGGAAAACCGCCACCTGCGGCTGATTGAAAGGAACTCGACCTAGGGCTGATTGAGATTGGATCCTTCATTAAAGGTACCTTAATTTCGATATTCCTTTGATTTATTCTTTCTTTCTAATCAAAAACCGCAACCACCACCACCATAACGGTGGTTACAGCCACCTCCGGCCACCGTTTCCATGATGACAGTGGGTGATGATGTTTCCAACTTCAATTTTGAGTTTCCAGGAACCCACATCTAGTGGAAAAACTAGCCTTGTTTAGTATTTTGTTGCGATCACTAGGCATGAGTTTGTTCGAATTAACAACCATGAACACACTAATTTACATGAGTATTTAGGTTCTTATATAACTGATGCAAATGTGAAACCTGTTTTCCAAGAAGGGGTGTTGATTAAAGTAATTAGAAATGGTCATTGGATAGTTCTTGATGAACTTAATCTCGCCCCTTCTGATGTTCTAGAAGCATTAAATCGGTTTGTGTATTTTATACGATTCCAATTCTATCAGAATGGAATCACGAATTCAAATTCTATCAGAATTGAAACACAAATTCTAATTCTATTGGAATGGAATATGGATATTTTCTCATTGATTATACATGTTCTACAAACTTTGGTTATTGGTTTTGGTGTAGTTAACAAGTCCACATATTTTTCCAAAGGAATATAGTTTTTTATTTATCATTTGCTAATGCGTTATTAGATTCTAAACTACAATTGGATTTGTTTTCACAGAAGTTGATGCTTGAAGAACGGACAACAAAATTGAAAGTGTTTCTTAGCAACATTATTCTTTTAGAATGAATTAGTGTATTTGTTAGATTTTGATGTTTTTTTCCCCGATTTGAAAGTTTTTTAGTTTTATTCTTTAACAATAAATGTAATTCTTAGCAATTGTTACATGTATTCTATAAGAATTAATATAATTTTTGTTTTAATTCTTAAAATTGATGGTTCGAGAATTTTGTTAATCTACAAGAAATTTTTAAAGTCATAATCAAGAAATATGTTCAAGAATATTTTTATTATTTTGTGGTTCAAGAATCTTTTTATTTTTGAACATACTCAAACATATTCTGTAAAAATGTCCGAATTAAAAACCTTATAATTCGTAAAATCGGATTTTAAAATTAATAGAATCTATGATCCCATAAAATATGCAATTTTCCTTTATTAAATCTATATTAATTGACTAAAATACCCTTCTAGTTAAATTTGATGGTATTTTTCAATTATATTTAATTCAATAATATGTATTAATCACTTTTTTAAAATAAGTAAAATGATTGGCCCACAATCATTCATACATTCACACAATATATAGTTAGAATATAATAACCTAACTATATATATATATATATATATATATATATATATATATATATATATATATATATATATATATAAAGTTTTTTAATAAATAAATATAAGTATTTTTTACAAATGAATATATATATATATATATATATATATATATATATATATATATATATATATATATATATATATATATATATATATATATATATATATATATATATATATATATATATATATATATATATATATGAAAATTTTCAAAGCATTCATAATTTTGTATTAACGATTAAGATATAAAAATCATAAAAAAGACATTCATAAACGATTAAGTTTTTCTACATATAATGTAAAATCAACTGAATATTGAAACTTGAATTTCATTTGTTAGTAATGTATTCATTCATGCGCATGAATATACTCATTTAAATACATTCACTTGTTAATTAGTAAATATATTCCTTTATAATTTGCAATTGGGATACAGGTAATTGTATATCAAATTGGCATTTGGGATACAGGTAATTGTATATCACTTGTTAGTAAATATACTTAATACAAAGATAAAATTAAATATATCGATTTAAATTTTAGTAACCAAAAGAAGAAAACTAGTGACCACCAATGGCTTATAAATTCTGAAATAAGGGTTTCACGTACGTAAATTAAATAGTGATATATATATATATATATATATATATATATATATATATATATATATATATATATATATATATATATATATATATATATATATATAGAGAGAGAGAGAGAGAGAGAGAGAGAGAGAGAGAGAGAGAGAGAGAGAGAGAGTTAGGTTCATATACATCCAATAAATATTATATGAATGTAAAGACCAATCACAATTTAAGAAAAAAATAAAATATTAACTAATATGGATATAGTTAACTATAGAAAATAATTAAAGCATTTAATTTCCTCTTAAATAAGGGATATCGGTTACATATTAACAAGCGAAATAAAGTCCTCCTTCATTATTTATATGAAAATCAATATTCAATCGGAAAAAGGATACTCATGGTTAAAACTCATACGATAATTATCAAGTATGTCTCATATATATATTCTTTTCCTTTATTAATTGTTTATATAAAAAAAAGATTTTTATATTTCACTAACGTCAATTGATAAAAGTTACATGAGCCTAAACCATTTTGCCTTTACATAAGTATAAAAAAAACAAAATGAATTCAGAAATTAAAATAATAATTTTAGGGATTTTGTTTCTAAATGTGGTATTTTTTTTGTATATTATTTAAGAATCTAATCACATTCTTGCAGAATATGTTTAGTTTTTTTTTTCTTTTGCACATCTATAATATTGATTTATAATTTGCTTTTAATGCTGAAAAAATGGAGTGTGGAGTGAGAACTAACTTTTAAACGTGATGTAGAATTACAATTTGTTCTTGAAGAATAAAACTCTTAACAAAACAGATTATTAAAAAATGGAAAGCAGAATTGAAGTGGTTTTTAAAGAACAGAGATCGAAATGTTAATATTGATTTCAAATGTAAATCTTCAAATATATTATCTATTTTTTACCATTTCAAGAATGTTGGTTACACACTTGGAATTAATGTCTTATTCTTTAAGAATGTTAAATTATTCTTCTAGAATATCAACTATGACATCTATTTAATGTCTTATTCTACAAGAATTTCTAACAAAAAAAGTCATTCAAAACCATTCTTATCATCAAACATGAAGTTTTAATTAATAAATCGATTCTTAACGATTTTCATGATATATAAAAAGTTTTATTTAAAAAAATGATTCTTAATGTTGTATCAACCATGAGAATTGTTAAAAGATTATAATTCAGAAGCACAAAAATACATAAAATAAGCCACAACAATTAACTCTTAATTATTTTCATGATCAAGAAAAAAAATCAAATATTACAGGTGGTGGAAAAAGAAAATCTAATTTTTAAAGAAAGAAATATGTTTCATGTTTTCTGAGTAATGTATAAAAAACAATTACAGTACATAAATAAATAAAAAAAATTTAAATTTAAATTGATATCCCATGAAAATTCACCTTCCATATTTACTTTTTAACCATTATTACAATTAAATAAATGCAATTATATAGTAAATGCTCCCACATGTTAATAATATGTACTATCATATCTCAGCCCTTCATTTCTTTTAATCCAATAGATAAGAATTAGTTATACATTCATACAATATTTGAAGTTCATATTTGATCCTAACCCTATATATATATATATATATATATATATATATATATATATATATATATATATATATATATATATATATATATATATATATATATATAAGTCCTTTTGTTTTAGGGATAATGACTTGAAAGGGTAACAAACTTTTGACTTTGTTCACATTTAGTCACTAAACTTTTTAAGTTATCTATTTGCCATTGAACTATTGAAACTGTTCAAATTTTACCCTTATGACCGGCTGTTACCGGTCATAAGGGTAAAATGTGAACAGTTTCAATAGTTTAGTGGCAAATAGATAACGAAAAAAAAATTTAGTGACTAAATATGAACAAAATCGAAAGTTCGTTTCGCTCTAAAAAGTTCAATGACTAAATGTGAACAAACTTCCTCTTGTATTATGTTTTAGCAAATTATTTATTTTTGTTAAATTGTAGCAACATTTGTTGATGAAGAAATCTATGAAATAAAAAAAAACAAAACCTTGAAAATATATTTAAAAAAAAAAACAAAAAACCGAAACCGAAAAAAAGACCAATGGTTTGACATTTTCCAAAATGAAAAATCAAAATTTCCAATTTGATTTTGATTTTACAAAAAAATGAATCATTCTCACTGATGTGAATTATGACCATTGATTTGGCATGCAGAATTAACGAACACACAAAGAACACAGTGATTTGGGTGTTTAAGAGATGCATTCGATTATGAAAAGTGTTTACAAAAAAAGATCTAGATCTAAATCTACATAATTAACACACACTAACACTCTCAATGTTACATCTCTCAAGCACACCTCTACATGTGGTATGAATCCACCTTATATAGAGGTGTTTACATGTCTCTCCCTCTCTATCTCTCATGCAATAAAGGGGGAGTTTTGGATAGAAAAGGGGGAGAGATTTAGATATGAAAATCCGAAATTTAAATTTTTGTAAAACCAAAATCAGATTGGAAAATTGTGATTTTTTATTTTTGAAAATACCAAACCATTGGTTTTTATTTTGGTTTTGGTTTTTCGTTTTTTAAATATATTTTTCGGGTTTTTTTTTTATTATTTTATTATTTTTTATTTTTTATTTCATAGATTTCTTCATCAACAAATGTTGCTACAATTAAACAAAAATAAATAATTTGTTAAAAGTTAATACAAGAGGAAGTTTGTTCACATTTAGTCATTGAACTTTTTAGAGGGAAACAAACTTTCGATTTTGTTCATATTTAGTTACTAAATTTTTTCGTTATCTATTTGCCACTAAACTATTGAAACTGTTCATATTTTACCCTTATGACCGGTAACAGCCGGTTATAAGGGTAAAATGTGAAAAGTTTTAATAGTTCAATGACAAATAGATAACGAAAAAATGTTTAGTGACTAAATGTGAACAAAATCGAAAGTTCGTTACCTTTTCAAGTCATTATCCCTTTGTTTTACACCTAAAACTTGAAAATTCAACAATAAAGGTAACATAAAAATGAAAACCATATTCTGTGACACTACAATATCTCTCTCTCTCTCTCTCTCTCTCTCTCTCTTTATATATATATATATATATATAAAGGTTTTTAATAAATAAATACAAGTATTTTTTACAAATGAATATAGTATATATATAGGGAAATTTTCAAAGCATTCATAATTTTGTATTAACGATTAAGCTATAAAAATCATAAAAAAAACATTCATAAACGATTAAGTTTTTCTACATATAATGTAAAATCAACTGAATATTGAAACTTGAATTTCATTTGTTAGTAATGTATTCATTCATGCGCATGAATATACTCATTTAAATCCATTCACTTGTTAGTAAATATATTCATTTATAATTTGCAATTGGGATACAGGTAATTGTATATCAAATTGGCATTTGGGATACAGGTAATTGTATATCACTTTTTAGTAAATATACTTAATTCAAAGATAAAATTAAATATATCGATTTAAATTTTAGTAACCAAAAGAAGAAAACTAGTGACCACCAATGGCTTATAAATTCAGAAATAAGGGTTTCACATAAATAAATAGTGATATAATTTTACATTTTAAAACAACGCCAATAAGATATATTCTGTTGAGTAACTAATGGAAGAAAAGCATTTGATTTAATCATTCTTTACCGTTTAGATTTTATCCTGAAGCTTTAACCGTTCTTAGATGATAGCATGTGTCCAAAAACTGTTAACTAGTAGCTAGATATATGCAATATAGATACGGAATTTAATTTCTAAAGTACTAAATAAAAGGAAGAATTTGAAAATATATATTCACAGTCAAAGATAAAGTGGATTAATAGTCGGTTTCTGTTGATAAATGTTTGTTAATCATACAAAACAACCCATAAAACACATTTCGTGCATATATGGAGGAACCTCAGAAACCAAAACTCACGCCGAACGAGTTGTTTCCGTTATGGGGGAGTTCTAAGAATCAACTCAATCCGCTGCAATCTCATCGTATCGTCGTTGAACGACAATGGCAAGAAACAATCGATCCTCAAAAGCTTCTTCTTGGCAAAGTTATTGGTCGTGGATCTTTCGGTGTTGTTCATAAAGGCTCCTACGATGGCCAAACTGTAGCAGGTATATGTTCTTGACAACTCTATCCTGTATATAATTATAAATTGTTTTGTTTTTTTGTTGATTTTAAGGGTGTTTCATTTCGTGTTTTAGGGTTTTGATCGATTGTTTTTTTTTTTTTTTTAATTCAGTGAAAGTTCTTGATTTTGGTGATACGAAGATCACGGAAGCTTCAATGGCTTTCCTTAAGGAAGATTTCATAAAAGAAGTTAATGTATGGCAAACTCTTGATCATCCAAACATAACCAAGGTACGTTTGTTTCATTTCCATAGTATAATTAACAAAAAATGGAAGAACATATATACATGCATGTATACGTTATACCTAATACATTCATGCATGACCTACGTGTCCTACAATATCTAATTGTCTAACAACTTCAGATGATCGGAGCAACCATGTCCATGACGAAAAATTGCCGACAGAAGAACAAGAAAACGAAAACCGAAAGCAACTTCTGTATTGTTTGCGAATATGTAAAAGGAGGCTCCCTCAGATCTTATTTATTAAAGAATCGAAACAAGAAGTTGCCCTTCAAAACTTTTATTCGATTTGCCCTTGATATTGCTAAAGGGTATGGAAAAAACAGATAGATTCTCAATCTTTAACAAACCCAAATTACTCATGACATATGATCTTATATGTAAAGGTTGAGTTATCTTCATTCCAAAAAAGTAATTCATCGCGATGTGAAGCCGGAGAACATGCTTATTGACAAACAACATATGACCATAAAACATACTGATTTTGGAGAATCGATTTTTGAACCATCAGAGCTTTTGTACACAACTGGTGAAAGGGGAACTCGCGGTTTTATGGCTCCTGAGGTATACTTTGTTTAGAATTAAGTTGTTAGTTAATTCGTTTATATTCACCTTGTTTAAATCCCATGATTTAATGAGAATTCCGGATGATTGTAGGTGGTAAGCAGAAAACCATATGGGCGGAAATGTGACGTTTATAGCTTTGGTATATGCTTGTGGGAGATATACAATTGTGATATAGCGTATACGTATAATCTAGACAATCTCACACCAGATATATACCAGGTGCGCATTTGTACGTATATAATTTTGGTATAGAAATATTAAGATGTTTTTGATAATGCTTGATTATAGGAAATGAGACCAAGCATACCAATGGATTGTCCAAGATCCTTGGCTCATTTGATGGAGAGATGTTGGGATAAGGACCCTGGAAAGAGGCCGGAGATGAAAGAGGTGGTGGTTCAGTTGGAAGCAATTGAAAGATATGAAGGTTGTCAAATGACGTCGGAAGAACTACAGTTAGGTGGCTGCTTTGGTTTCGGTTTATTCAGGCTAGGAAGAAATGTATATAGGACTCCTAATCGATGCACAGTTAGAAGAAATTCAGAAAGATCGTAGGAGGGATGGTGAATCTTGTAAACATAAATGGTATATTTATGAAACAAAGTGTTTGTTATATGCTTTGATTTAAGATCGATATATGGTGGGTTTTTTTTTTTTTTTATCTATCGTGGACAAAATGACTTAATGGATTAACAAAAAAATGACTATTAAGACCCAATAACTTTACATTTTTATCTTCTTTCTCCATCCACCTCGACCCACATAGGCCAAAAACAGATCAACAAATTTAGATAAAAATACATTGAATAGATTCATTTAGTTTATATTTGGATTTTCAAAGTGCATGCTTACAAAGACTCAAAAAGGAACAAGAAAATTAACTATCAAAAACAGAATTCAAAGTTTGAGATGAAGGTCAAAAATAGTACTCATTTTTTATACCGAAGAGTGATATGATCCATGGGAAAACCCATTTTGGCACCATATGTTAGGCCTGTTAGAAATATTTTCCACACACATTTTCCTATCAAAGTAATAAAGAATAAATTAGTAATTGTATGTACGTACTTGCTACCTAAAATTGGATGTTTTTTTACAAACCCTAATTTATGATTATGTGTACCTTGGTGTTGATGATTTTAACCGGTCTAAATCGAAGAACTTAGTTTTTAAACAAGATCAAACAAAGCCTAGGGAAGAGTTAAACCGGTTTTTGTTCATTTGAGCTGTTAGGCTTCCCTTCTTTATTATAAGCATTAAGTCTTCCCTTTTTTTTCTCAACTGGCCATGTGGGACGCCTCTTTGTTTCCTCTCTCTTTTTTTTCTCAACTTGTCTAACATTCTGTAGTTCTAAATTTTGAGAATTAAATTATATTTTTTGTCCTTGTAGTTTTAATTTTTCAGAATTATATTTTTGGTCTTCATATTTTTTTATTTGCATAAATTATATTTATGATCTGGAGTTCTAAATTTTGAGAATTACACTTGTGATCCATATATTTTTTAATGCAAGAAGGAAATAAGTAAAAGACACTATTGGTTTGGCCTTTCTATTGATTTATCTAGTAGAGTAGTGGACTTAATGGATTAAATCATTAATGGGTTAAGTGAGAAACATTTAACCCTAATTGTCATTTTATGTGAAACCCTAATTTCACTTGGGCCTTAAGTTTGACCTTTCTATTGGGTTTTAGTAATTAGGCCACTAATGGGCCATCTAAGAATGATCATATGAACTAGAATATTTAGATTGGCTTTAGGGTAAGGGCCATATGAGGGTTTGGGCCTAATTTGGAAAATTGGGCCATAGATGGGCAATAGTTTGGGCCTTGATTATTATATGATATTGGGTCATTAGAATGCCAAATGTTTGGACTGGACTAAATGGTCGGGCCTTAAGGGAAGACCATGTAGAGGTTTGGGTCTAATTTGGAAAATTGGGCCATATGTTGGACTTTGGTTCATAATTAGGCTTTTGGGCCTTTGGATTGGGCCTTAGGCTTGAATCAAGCTAAGATTGGGGTAAATCAGTCTTTTACCCCAAGCATGGACTTATAGGTATGTGTTGGGACCCAATTATTAATTGGATGTTATTTTGATGTTGACAGATTCAGGAATCTGTCATCCAGCAGCTAGGGTTTTGTCAGCAGGACTTCAACAGTGTGAGGTGGGTTTTCCTCAAGTAGGAATGAGTCTAAGGCACCAATGTCGGCCTGTTTATGTAGTTATAGTATGCCGGAATCCAGTCCGATATCGGGGTTAGCCCAAAGCAACTTATGTGTTCCGGACTCTGGTCCGATGTCGGGGTCAGCCCGATGCAGCTTATGTGTTCCGGACTCCGGCCCGATGTCGGGGCGGTCCCGAGAAGTAGTTATGTATGCGTGATGTCTTTGTGATTCATGCACGTTATATTTTTGTGTTATGTGTTCCGGGCCTCGGTCTGATGCCAGGGCAAGTTCGATGTATGTTAGTTTATATGTTATGTGTTATGTGTTCCGGGGCTAGCCCGATGTATGCTAGTTTGTATGTTATATGTTATATGTTTCGGGATTTGGTTCGATGTCGGGGCAAGCCCGATGCAGGTCATGTGATTATGTTATGTGTTTATGATGTATGTTATGATGTGTATGTGTCCGGGTAAGCGCGATGTCGGGGCAAGCCCGATGCTGGGGTGAGCCCGATGCCCGATGCGGTCAGATGTCGGGTGAGCCTGATGTCGGACAGGAGTCCGATGTTTGGTTCGTCCTGATGCAGTTGGGCGGTGTCCCATGGTTGTTTTATGTGTGATATGTTATGTGTATGGTATGTGGTAGCCTGGGGGGAGCACACTAAGATTCGTGCTTACAGTTTTCAGTTTGGTTTCAAGTACTTCGGTTAGCAAAAGGAAGGGCTCGGGATGATCGCATGACACACACCACCGTTTTCTAGCCTGGGAGATTTACTCTGATATTTGATATGAGATTTTGATATGATGACAGACATTACTTTATTTTGAGATAGATGAGTTATGATTTTTATATGATGATGATGATATTTATGGTTTTGTTAATGATTTAAAAACGAAGTTTTTGGACTGTATTTTTGGGATGTTTCAAGTTGGTTTCCAAGCCTTGGTTTGAAGGATTCAAGCACACTTTCGGGTATGTATGAACTCAAAACTAAGGAATTGGTATAAAAGTTTTCAAAAGGAAAATCAATTATTGTAAAAAGGATTTTAAGAAAAGAAAAGAGTTTTAGAAAAAGCGAAAAGAATTTTGAGAAAGAACATGGGAATCATGCTTCTACATCGAGGCAGGGTTCGTCCAAAACAGTTGCGAATCCCCCAGTCGTCACGTCGTGTTGAGCAGGCTGCTACGTCATGGGAAATGGACTTTCTTAGCTTAATGGATTTAGCTCTCAATCCATTAAGATGTCCATTCGTTCCTTCCAGAAGGCTTCCTAACGTCCATTACCACCTAAAAATCGATGTTTTTCAGTTATGCATGTATAATGCAAGTCTAGAGCTCAAGCTAGGTCCAAAAATGGAGAATAACGCCAAGGTCTCACACATGGAGCTCAAAACACCAATATAGTTCATATTTGAAGCTTCTGTTCATCACGGGACTCAAGGATCGATAAACTTTCTAACTTTATGGAATCCCACCATTCCAACTCGCTCATCTTTAATGAAAAAGGACAAAAACCTAGATCTAGAGGCATACAACAATAAAGCTTGGATCGTGAACACTTACAAAGGTCCGAAATATAAGATTAAAGATGATGATGAGGCTTTAAAGCTATATCTATACACCAAGTGTGCTTCATACACCTTCAAAACACCAATAAAATCTCAAGATTTTCAACAATGGAGGCTAACGCTTCTATAAGAGTGAAAGGGATGTGATGGAGGCTGAGCATGGGAAAACCCTAGCCATCACATCCTTTAAATATGTCATAATTACCAGAATTAGGGTTTTGCATAAAATGGTTGCCACATCGTGCCACTGTATCGCCACGTCGTGGGGCTCATTTAAAATGCACGTCTCATACTACTCCTGCCACATCATGGTGTTGCCTCCGCCATGTTGTGGCTAACCAAAACTCACACGTTACTTTTAAAATTCATACCTCGATAGACCTCAAGGATCCATAAAGTTTCTAACTTTATGGAATCCCACCATTCCAACTCGCTCATCTTTGAAGAAAAGAGACAAAAACCTAGATCTAGAGGAATAGAACAATAAAGCTTGGATCTTGAACACCTACAAAGGTCTAAAATATAATATTAGATATGATGATGACGCTTTAAAGCTAGATCTATACACTAAGTGTGCTTCGTACTCCTTCAAAACACCAAAACACCAATAAAATCTCAAGATCTTCAACAATGGAGGCTAAGGCTTCTATAAGAGTGAAAGTGATGTGATGGAGGTTGAGGGTGTGAAAAACCTAGACATCGTATCCCTTAAATATGGCATAATTCCCAAAAGTAGGGTTTTTCATAAAATGGTTGCCATGTCGTGCCACTGTATCGCCACGCCGTGGCGCTCATTTAAAATACGCGTCTCATACTACTCCTACCACGTCGTGGTGTTGCCTCCACCATGTTGTGGCCAACCAAAACTCACACTTTAATTTTAAAATTCATATCTCGATGATCCATATGTTACAACTGTGGTATTTTGAATAAATTAATACTCATGAAGTAAACATGCAAAACAAAACACAAGAATAAATAATTAAAGATGGTAGTCAAACCCCATAAATACTTCTCTATTATTTAATCACCAAAAATAGTTTACGTTTATTTTGTTACGATTTTTCAAAATTCTCGTCTAATCTTCTAAAAACCAACATCATTTCTTAATCCTATGCTCCTAGCATGTTCGAAGTGCTTGATCTTGCTTAACCCCTTTGTGAAAGGATCAACAATATTGTCCTCTGATGAAACATGATTTGCCACAAGCTTGCCTTCTTCGACTTGACGTTGGATGTAATGGTGTTTTCTTTCAATGTGCCTTGATGTATCATGATCATTTGGTTCTTTTGTTAAACCAACCGCACTTTCATTGTCACAGAAAACATACATGGGCTCTTGGATTGATGGAACAACTCCAAGGTCCCCAATTAAATCCTTTAACCAAGCTACTCCCTTTGCCGCCTTGATCACTTAAATGTACTCTGACTCACAAGTAGAATTAGCCACCATTTGCTACTTGGAACTTTTCCAAGTCGTTTCTCCACCATTCAACATAAATACCCAGCTTGATTACAAAGAAATATTATACCGACCTGTTTGAAAACTGGCATCACTATAACCACTCACTTTAAGTTCATCTTTGCCACCGAAAACTAAGATTGTATCTTTTATTTTCTACAAATACTTAAGTATGTTCTTCATTTTTGTCCAATGAGTTGTGCCGAGATTTCCTAATATCGGCCAACCATGCTCAAGGCATAAGCCACATCAGGGACAGTACAAGTCATATGTAACACCCGTTTTCCAAAATAGATCGGTTGAGGGTTTAGAGGGATCAAAGGTAAAGTTTTTAGGAAAAACCTTATTCCACAACATGGTAAATGGAGCACCACGATGTGGCATTCCAAATGCATGAAACCCGTATCCAGATGGCTTCCATGACATGGAAAGAATAAGGCCACGATATGGCAGTGTCTGCACCCCAAGCCCATGATTTTTAGGTTTCCTTATATATTTAAGCAACTATTCTCAAGGATTATGGCACCTTCTTAAACCTCCAATCTCTCACCACGAAACACTAGCCTCCATGGATGATTAAGAGCTTAGTTTCTTGATTAAAGACTTTATTCTTGGGTTTTGGTGACGCTTGAGGAAAGACGAAGATCATTTTGGTGACAGAAAGCAAGGAATCAGCTTGGATCTATGATCTCCTTCAGATTTATGAGTTGTTGGAGGTAAAAAGCTCTCATCTTGACCTTTGTTCTTCTTGATGCAAGTATAAGTTCATTTTGATTGATTTTGGTCCTTTCCTTGGACACTCTTGAAGTTTGAAGAACTCCAGAGCTTATAATGGCTTTTAAGGTCCATATAGCTTTGATAAACAATAAAAAGGGGCATGTTTGGAGTATCTTGTGTTGATGCTCAAGATATGACCTCATTAAGGACTTATTGGAATAACAATTATAGATCTTGACTTGTATTGGAGTCCTAATGGATAAAGTTGGAAACTGTATCCATTAAGTCGTTGAAATAAAATATCTCTTAAGTTATGGGTTTAGATTTACAAGGATTAAACACTTAATAAAGAATATGGAAATCTGCCAGTTCCCATGACATGGCAATGGGTTTGGCACGACGTGATGGTTCTCTACTTTTTGACTATTCTGTCATGCTATTCCGACGACGTGGTGAGGAGGTGTTCACGTCGTGGCGAGTGTTGAATTGGTTGATCGTTGACTTTGTTGACCATTGACCATTAAATTTTGACTAGTTTGACTTTGGGTCAAACTTGAAGGAATTGGTTTATTGATTAAGGGTTCATCTGTATTTGGTGTCAGTCAGTTCGTGGGGGTGATCAGTGTAGGGAGTCGGGGTGTTGCTATACTTCTTTGGGTCTTCTTTTTAGGTAAGTTTCTTCACTATACTATGTATTGTAGTATATATCCTTGTATGTTAGGATATAAGTGAGGTGGTATGCTAGTTAGAGTACCAGGGGTCGGTGATCATCTAGTTGAGTGCCCTAGGGGTTGTATGTAGTCATGTAGGATAACATGAGAACTCTTGATTTAGGATTTCTTTCTTATTCCTTGTTTGGTAGTGGCTCTAGAGTAGGATCACTTATTCAACTGTCTATCTCACCCCGGATTACATATAGTTATGCATTCATTAGGGATCTGCCAGTAGTGACACAGAGTACTGTATGAGTCTCGGTATGTTGTAGTGAGCTATTAAACATGTACACTAGTGTAGAAAGTTGCATGTGCTTATATTCTTTCTTAATTGCTTGGTTGGTTTATATGTCGACATATTGAGTGTTGGGTTGAGGCGGTTATGCTACATGTGGTAGGCCAATATACCCAGGTGGGCCAAAGGTGTGTTGTAGGACAGGTGCGATCCGGTTGTATGTTGTAGGCATGAAAGAGGGACCAGTCGTGGAATGGAGGCCCAAGGGAGCAGTCCAACTATAACGTAGGCCTTGCGAGGCGGTCCAAGCATATAGTATGCTCATGTGTGCATGAATTATGTGTGTATTTTGGTGTGTGATATTTTTGGGAAACTCACTAAGCTTTATCTTACAATTGTGGATTAAAATTTTTCTAGGTACCATTGGATATCGTGGGAAGGCAAAGGCATGACTGTACACTCATCATCAATAATTGATATTTTGCATTATTTATATTACTCTGATTTTTAAACAACTGTAGTTTGGAACAAATGGGTTGTCATAACTTGGGTTTTACGTAAATGGTGATTTTACCTTATTTAAAAATGAAATCTTGTTTGTGAAAATGAGGCGTTACATCATAACATACATGATCGATCCTATAGCCAAAGCATATAGGATTCGACTCATCGCATCTATTTCTTTATCACTACTAGGACAATGAGACTTGTTCAACTTAAAAGTATGATGCATGGGCAAATCCCCTTTCTTTAAATTCTCCATATTCAACCACTTTAATATTTTATCCAAGTAATTTGGCTAAGCAATAATAATTGTTTATGTCTATCCCTGTAAATCCTTATTCCAAGAATGTATGTTGGCTCACCTAGATCCTTCATAACGAAACATTTTCCAAGCCAAGCTTCACCTCTTGCAAAGTTGGAATATTGTTTCCTATAATGAGTATGTCATCGACATACAAAACTAGAAAGGTCACTACACTCCCACTAGCTTTGACATACACGCATGACTAATCCTCACTTCTAGCAAATCCAAACTATTTTCCCTTTCCATGGAAGCAACTATTCCAGTTGCGAGACATTTTTTTAAGTCCATATATGGACTTCTCAACCTTTCACACCTTATTAGGGTACTTGGCATGCTCAAAAACTTCTGGCTGAGCCATGTAAAAATCCTCAATGAGCTTCCCGTTAAGGAAATGAGTTTTAACATACATTTGCCAAACTTCATAATTATGAAAGACAATTATGGCAAGTATTATCCTAATTGAATTGATCTTGGAAAGTGGTGAAAATGTCTTATCATAGTCAACCCCTTAGGTTTGAGTAAATCCCTTCACAACCAATCTGGCCTTTAATGTATGTACATTACCATCCATGTCAGTCTTGTAACACCTTAAATTTTCAAACCAAAATTTTCATTTTAAAAGCACAATAAACTCATATATTGTATTTCATAAAACCACAAGTATCTCAAAATGTCAACATCAAAACCACAAATAAAGTCAAATCCTAGAATCCTCAATATAGTCTCGAAAAAGTGTGTACAATCATGTCGGAGCCTTCCCACGGTCCTGAGAGGTACCTGAAACACATCACACATAACACGGTAAGCACAAAGCTTAGTGAGTTCCCCAAAATACCACATACATAAATAATAAGCCTCTCATGGCTATAACTCGACATGGACCCTCCGGTCTCATGCGTCTCAGTGTGGACCCTCCGGTCATGTGTCTCAGTGAGGACCCTCTGGTCTCACAACTCGGTTGGACCCTCCAGTCCAGTATCTCAGTGGAGACCCTCCAGTCCAGTATCTCAATAAACACATAATATAGCATATATATATATATATATATATATATATATATATATATATATATATATATATATATATATATATATATATATATATATATATATATCACAGAGACAAAATTCATAATATCATATAAATCAAGTAAGCACATAGGACAATCCGGTCGCACAAAGATATCACTCATGGTAAGTATAGTGAGAAGTCTCACCTCGTAAGTAGGCTAAGAAAATGTGTACTCCTCGAACACGAATCACCAAATCTAGCCTACATGTAACAAGCATCTCTAATTAACACTTAAAGATAACAATTCCAAATAAACTCATGATAGTCCCTCCTTAGCTCCTAGGATGGGTAAAAGACCATTTGTGACAACCCGTTATTTCAACTCTTTGTAATGACCTAAAAAGTCAAGTATTGTAACCACCTTTGAGTTAATGAAATTAACTTTGATAATAAAATGTCCAAAAAGTATATATTTAAATTCCTACTATGTTTAATTTCATTAAACCGTGTTCGTACGTAAAAAGAATGCCCAAATCCGACTTCGTATGTTGAAGTTATGATTTTTCTCAAGTTCGGCATAGCAACAGACAGCTAAAAACTCGAATCGGAGATCGAGCGACTTTTGGCCGGAATGACCTAAATGAGAATCGAAGGTCTCGACAATGGTAATTCAACGGTAAAAAAGTCTGGCAAAAACCGACGTCAGATAAAGAAGTTATGAATTTCTAAAGAAATTCCTTAATCACGACATTTTAAAAATAAATAATAAAAATAATTTCGAAATTTGCCGATGGAGTCTAAACGAAAGTTGTAGAGCGTAGTCTCACCTACGCGTGGATATAAAGACCATCGAAAACGGAATTCGTATGAAGAAGATATGGATTTTAGAAGTTTATTAATTAAATTAAATATAAATTTAATTATAAACTCTTGGTAATATCCGAAGATGAGTCAGCAGATAAGGCCGAAGTATGCCCTGCGTACCCTCGTACGCCCCGCGTACTCAAGGCCTAGGCCTCGGATCGTCCACGTCCCGGTCTATGCGAAGTAGCCTTGTCCCATCCGAAGTCCGAGGCAGTCGAGGACTCGGTCATGCATGACGTACGCGTACGCCTCGCGTACCCTCGTACGCCCTACGTACTGAGGCGGTTCCAGCCCCTATAAAAGGGATGCGAGGGTTCTGAAGAAAGGACTCCATTTCTCTCCTTTCTTGTACGTTCTTGCCTCGTTTTCCGTGCCCGTTCTAACCCGAAGCCCCGGTCATTTTGCTCAAGTCCCGAAGGTCGTTTTTACTCCCGAGATTCCCGAGAATTCCGAGAAAAATCCGTTTCCCGAGATGAAACTCTGCCCGGTTTCCATCTCGCTTTCTTCAAACTTTCAAGTGAGTTCATACCCCTTAATTAACCTTTTAAATGTTCTATAAATGCTTTTATATGCTTTCAAGGGGGGAATACAAGTAAAACACACGAGTATCATCGTGTGTTGTATAAGGAATTTTTATATGCTTTTATATAACCAAATCATATGTGATTTATAAACTTTATAGGGAACTCTCGTATATAAAATATGTTACAATAGCATTCTATATTTTGAAATATAAATTGTTGTAATGCATGTATAAACTAAACATTTTCTTAGATTATATGTATACTTGTCTATCTTAGGCCCTACAAAAATCTATACTTTCATAACAAGTGATTTCTTTTCTAGGTATTTCTAAACAAACGAGACACACTTTTAGAAAACTATAATAGGTATAGTTTTATGAGGATATTACTAACTTTTACATACTAGAAACACGATTTTCAAGAAGTCACTTTCATATACAAGAACAAACGAACATTTTAACATGCAAATCTGTTTTTATACCACGGTTTGTGAGACATTAACTTCACGTACGTTCGAGTACACATTTCAAGTCCTGTACTATATACCAGAATCCCTTGGAGGGGGAGCATGGTGTTTGTGTATAGATCTATACGGGCTTGACAACCCGCGCCTTGACTGTTAGCTACAGTCCACCATTTGGGGTGACAAACGTCGTAACATTCCAACGCCTGAAGAACGTTCTGTATAGGCATTCCGAGTCAATAGTATGGTTATAAAACTCACATGGGGTATTAAAAATACATTGATTTACGAGGTTTTCAAACACGTTGGTTATTTTACACTTACATACATTTCAGAAACAAACATTGGTCTTGAGAGAAGTAGAAAATATAGGATTTTCTAGAAACAAACAAACAAGGACAAAACATTTCATTTCATACAAACCTTTGTCATTTAATACTTATGAAACTCACCAGCTTAAATGCTGATCTACTCTTTCAAAATTACTTGTATGTCCCAGGGATTCAGGAATTTCAGGTATCAATATGCTTTTGAAGAAGGGATGCTGCGGCGCCAGTCTAATCTCATATTTTGACATCATATTGTAATTGGTTTTGAACATGCACTACTAGAAAAACAGCCTTTTACGACGCTCATTGCGCATCGTAAAAGGGTCAGACGACGCGCAAATGCGTGTCAAGGAAGGCCCTGTCATAAAGAGAGACGGCGCGCTTTTGCGCGTCGTCTATAGACGACGCGCATTTACGACGCGCGTTACGACACGCAATGCGTATCAAGGAAGGCCCTGTCATAAAGGAAGACGACACGCATTCGCGTGTCATAAACTTACGACACGCGTATTAATGACACGCAATGCGTATCAAGAAAGCCCCTGTCAAGAAAGGCCATGTCATAAATGAAGATGACACACATTTTTGCGTATCATAATTTTAAATGTTGAAAAAAAATATTATTTATAGATTTACTTATTTTCAAATTAAATTTGTATTTAATGTTTCATAATAGAAAATAAAATATCATATACAAAAAATAGAATCCATTCCATAAATTTAATGTCATACAAATAATCGTTCAATGGAAAGATAAAACAAATCAATAGAAGTTGTAACAAAAATTTACAAACGAATTAGATACAAAAAATACAATCCATTGCCCCTCTGCTTATTCAAGATCAACCTGCAAGTAGCTAACTAATCTGTACAAATTCACCCTTGTCTCTAATCATTATCTTAAATACTTTACAAAAATAATTCATCCATAGTACCTGAACTATAGTTGTAGCCTTGTTTCTTCTTCTTCTGAACTCATATCTTGCAACCATTGCTCTAAGCCTACTCTGAATAGATACAGCAACTCCTTGTAAAAAATGTGAAAAATACAACCGGAGAGTGGCCTACCTTCATAATAGCAACAACTAACGAAGCAGGAATGAAAGAGAAGGCAATACTAACAACAATAGCTGCAGTGAATGCATCTAGGTCCTACAAGATCATATAAATCACTATTTAAATGCACACTACATATAAAGGTGTCAATATTCTGATTGCATGTACTTAATATATAAAGACTCCAACAATAAATAGATATGTTATGTTACCTTGAGACACCTTTTGAAGGGGATCCAAAAGTTAATCATGTAGTCTTATCAACTTGGATGAATCCCATTGTTGTAACAGATAGGCAGATACACCATCCGGCAGTGACACCACATCCGGCAGAACCGTAGATGTGATAGGTCCAACAAACCTCTTCCCATATAAGTATGACATAGGTAGATACACCATCCGGCAGTGACACCACATCCTACCTGAATTTTTTTTAAAATGTCCAACATCTCATAATATCCACAACAAACTGAATAAATTTAATTTATCCATGAAACTTCATCAAGTATAAATCCCAATACAGCAACTACTGTGACCAAGTATAAATGTTGCCATGAATAAATTTAATTTATCCACATGTCATCTAAGTTAATAGCCTGGCTGTTGAATTTTTCAATATGACCAAACTGAATATATATATATATATATATATATATATATATATATATATATATATATATATATATATATATATATATATATATATATATATATATATATATATATATATAAAAGAGAAATTTACAAATTTGGACCCCGTGAAATACTGTTTTTTTTTTTCAGTTTTGGTCCAAGGGTAAAACGACTATTTTAAAAAATCTAACAGCTATGTTGTTTACTTACAGGTCACATGGACCAAAATCTGTATGAAACTTCAACTACAATCACTACTCAAGGACCAAAGTTGTAATTTATTTAAAACCAGAGACAAAATGTGCCAACCTGTAAATGCCAAATGAGAATATGAGAGAATACATCACTTCTTTGAGCAGCTCTAACCAGGTATCCCTCAACCAATTTCTGCAGATTAAGCGAATATTATTATTATTATTATTATTTAACTCGTAAATGTAGTTATATAAAATACAACACCTCATCGTCATACCTTCTTTCCCCACTTGCCCTGGCTTACATGTCTCTCCCTGTCATCAATAAATACTTCACTTACTACAAACTCACACATATTCTTATAACAGATCCATTCAGTAAATACATTTTTGGTCCCTGTGTATACTTGATTTTTTCAATTTTTGTTCCAAAAACTTATTTTGAAGTTTCCTAATGATTTTGGTCCCCGTGTTGTCTAACTTAGCAGCTTGGTTGTTAAATTTTTCATTATGACCATTTTTCCCTATGACCAAAACTGGAAAAAAGAAAAGTTATATATATCATAGGGACCAAATAAGAGAAAATTACAAATTTGGCCCCTATGGCATGAAAATTATATATTCAGGTATCCCTCAACCAATTTCTGCATATTAAGCAAATGTTATTATTTTTTTAATTAGACAACTGAAGTAAATGTAGTTATATAAAATACAACACCTCATTGTCATATCTTAGAGCTTGAATCAGATGTGGCATGAAAAAGGTTACACGGGAAGGAGGATATGACTTCAATACCCTCAATGTGTTAACTGTTGCAAAAGTGGTGAATCTTCATCAACAGCTTTTGGGGTCACAAAGTAAGGTAAAGCTTCAGGTATGGTGCGAATCTCTAATATATCTGTCTACAACATTTAAAAAAAACAGATGTCATTATATAAATTTTAAAACAAAATCTTATTTACATATTATAAAAATAGAGATAGTTACCTGAACCAAGTGAGTTAGTTCCATCTTTAGAGGAGAATTTGTAGGAAATCTAGCACCTAAAGAGAAAGCAATCCGTGGGTCAACAGCAAACGCTGTTCTTGCATGTTCAATCCATTTCTTTGGGTTAATCTTAGGCTGCCAGGGTGTGATGATCTCTCTGAGGGTAAATTAGTAAATGATAATTTTGTTAGTCATAGATGATGGAGAAAGATGAAAAAGGTAGAAGACATGGTGGAAAATATTTACTTGGAGCCAAGAAGAGGAACATACATAGCCCAAACATCAAGCCTTTCAGCTTCATGCTGACAGAGCATTAAAAGTAGCTGCTTTCTTTGGGCCTACCAACAGCGTAATTCTCCATTGTTCCCCAAACAGGGTGATGAATCCTTTTGGATTTACCAATTTAAACACAGTCATCAGATATAAAAGAAACAAAAAAAAAAACAAAACAGAAAATTTGCAATAGTGGCTGTTTCTTTTTTTTCCCCTTGTTCAGTGTTGTATGGGTAAAGTGGCTGAACAAATCATCTGAATGAGACTAAATGACCATTTTATCCTTACATTCCAAAATACAAATTTCACAATATTCTATCAATTTTAACAAGAGAGGATTTGGGATGAAGAAAAGAAAGGAAAAATATATAAATAGTCAACATCATTCTGCGTAGATTAAGTCTAAAAGAAACAAGTATATATGCTTAACCTATCAAGCAGATTAAGTAAAAAAGAAACAGCCTCTTACCATATTAAGCAAAGAATTTCCATTTTCTTGACCTTGTACTTTTAATTGAATCATTTTGAGGAACATCCATTTGGTGATTTAACAAAAATTGGACAAAAGAATGAACAGATTGAGCTTCACTGTGTGCAAAATTCCCATTATTTGTCTCAAACCACTCAGGTTGATGGTAGAACCAGCCTAATGAAGCCCTGCAGCAGTTGGAAAATGCAAAATGGAAATCAATTGAAGAGGAAAAATGAGTAAAGAAAAGAGTAGAAAGTATAATATTAAATACCGCTAAATCCTGTCTTCTAGAAGCTGAAGTCCTAATTTAAACTTGTGCAAATTCCCCTGAAGTTGGCATGAGCATAATTTAAGTCCAAGCAACATAAGAGTGAAAAAGGAACCAGTGGTGGCTGAATGGCAGTAAAATCTGCATGGGAATTTGGTAGTCGCTTCACTCGCTTGTAACATTCTACCATGAAGCAAGAGTTGTTCCACATTGTTGTGTCGAACCACCTGTAAAAATAAAAGAATCAAATATACAATTGTTTTCATTTCAGATTGAAAACTTGTTGCAGTAATTTAAACACATGAACAGAGACACAGACCTCAAAACGATCAACGAAGAAGCCGAGCCATAGGCAATGTGATAGAATCTCTTGAACAGGGTCCTTTTCAGGTGGTGATTCAGGCTCACCGGGTGCAAGTTGAGGCCTTAGCTTGGCAGCTGGGCCATGGAATCTCACTTGAGATGTAAAGAGTCACCGTTTGGTGTCAATTCTCCATAGCCATGCAATAACAAGTTCTCCATAGGTACCTAATTTGACTAGAAGCGCAACTGGACTAGGGTTTGTAAATTTAAGGAGTCGTTGTAGATGGAGTAGGGTAGAGGTGAAGAGGAGTTCAGTTACGAATTTTATGTTGAGATTATTGTGTCTAAATTTCTCCATAAAGAGACGATCGAGAGAGAATGGTCTTCGATTTTTTGGAAGGAAGCGAGGTTGTTACAGAGAGGGGGGATCAGACTCACATGGAGATCTAAGGAGAGAGTGAGCGGTCTTCAGTCCGATCGAGAGAGAATCATCGCCATAAAGATACGATCGAGGAAAATCGTCTTGAGAGGGGAAATTATTTGGGAAGAACTTGAAGCATTTGAAACCCTAGACCTTGATTCGATGTAACTTGACATTGGACATTGTAGATTGATAGATTGAAGACCTGGAGCGATCCCTTGTGAAGAAAGCTGCGCGATTACAGAGAGTCCTTGTTGACTGGATCCAAAGATTCCGTCAATGGCTCTATCGGGTTTGGTTAAATCCCCAGTTTGGAATGTGCTACATCTGGTTCATGAACTTGCCATGTCAATTAGGGTTTTTTTTAATGAAAAATGAAAGGGGTTAATGGATTAGGATGATGCTGTACCTGAGAAAACAAAGTAAAAGAAGGAGACCTCGCAAATCAATTACGATTCACCTTCGAGGTTTACAGAGAGATGGGAGGTAGAGAATGAAGGGAGATCTAGAGGAGAGAGTATCAGAGAGGGGAGAGTGGATTGCAAGGATGAAAAATAGATAGAAGATAGAAAAAACAAGGCGGGTTTTCAAAATTTTGGGGATTTCGTTTCCCCCTTCATTAACTAAAAGCGCGTTTCATTAAAATTATAAAGCGACATGTACAGACAACGCGCGTTTAAGATAAAGCGCCCTCCGTGTTTCTAATTTTTTTTCTTGAGACACTAAATTAAGGGCACTCAATAATGCGTGACGTAAATCCTTAAATTTTTTAGAGAGATAACACTATTTAAGGGCACGTCCTATTGCGTATCGTTAATCAGTGCGTGTCGTAAAAAGCGCGTCATTAAAGGTCTATTTTCTAGTAGTGATGTAACTTTTGACAAATGTAAACTTTCAATTATATATATGATGGTTGTATTGCTTTCTTTACTATGTATTTATTTGTTACGTTACCACATGAAGTCATCCGCCCCCGAACGTTTCCACCGTTTAGGTTTGGGGGTGTGACAGATTGGTATCAGAGCAATGTTTATAGTGAACTAAGTATATCGAACCACATAAGATATACAAACTATAAATGCTTAAGGGACTAATACTCTCTGACAAAACATTTTTCTTTTGTTTTACGCTTGAGCAGCGTTACGTTTAACTTAAATTGTTAGTTCATTTAAGTACAAATACATGCATACAACAAATTATTTTCATGATTTTAACTATACAACAAGTATTTAGACAAGTTGACACTACAATTAGAAATCAATATATATAATCAAATTTGGGACAAATATAGCGTGATCAACTATATTTTCCCGAGATCGGACCACTATATATCGAGGAATGCTCGTAGTAAGCAACAAGTCAAACTTACCAAAACATCACAAGAATCAAACACAAGAAATTAAATACTATAGGAGTATTTTCTACATAAACTAGTTTAACTTACATGTTTAACCTTGCGTGTTTCAACTTTATTCAATTCTTATAACCCTATTTCTCGTACAGTCAAATGGCTGGATTTCACCACCCTGGCGAACCCTACTTTCCCAACCAAGGCAACGGAGGATGGGTCGAAGATGATCCCGAAGAGGACGAGGAACCCATAGAAGTGGATGATGACTCCGGTACCGACTCAGAATCGGAAGTGATCAACCCACCACCCGTACAACCTCCCGTCTCCGTAAGGAACTTTCAAGGACCGACTCCCGTCTGGGGAAGTCACCTCCACCATTGGATCCAACAACAAAACCTACGCCCTCCCTACGTCATGTGTCGGGACTTCTACGATGTCCGAGGCGGAGGTTCGGCAGATCGGGCACTCCCAGTAATGGTGGGCAAGCTAGCCAATCAATCCTATCAATCCGGAGTTCAAGCTAGCCGGCTTCGGGATGTCAACGTGGAAGTACAGGTTCACACTTTCGAAATCCGTAGGCTGGACAGAATGCAAGACAATGCTCAACTCCAAACCAAGGCATTCCAAGCGCAAATGATTGTAGCCCTCGCCGAATTAAGGGAACAACAAGCCGCTTTTGATAGGCGTCTAATGGATTCAAAGCAATCGGATGCAGAGTCAAGCTCCAAGCGCAACCTACGTCGCAAGTAGTGCTTGCAAAAATCTCAAATTTTGTTATAAGTTAGGACCTCGGCTAAAAGTCTTTAAATTTCTCAAACTTTGTAACCGGAGACCCTTATAGGGGTCAATTTTTCGTGATCGTTGTATCAACTATTATATTAATATAAGTGGCACTATTATTACTACGTTGAGTATTTCATTGAATCCCTTAAAAGTCATCGAGAAACCAAATGCTTGATTTATATTGTCAGTCTTACAAATAACTTTCATGCTTCTATTTTAAGACTCATACTATCATCTGTTGTCGAACAAGAGCAATTTGGTTCATAAGACACATTCAATTTCTATACTAAAGTAATTCTTATCATTACCTTTTCAACCTATAGTCGAAGGATGCCTCCGTGTAGGAACCCAAGGCGAAACAACGGTGGGGAAGCACCTATACCACCACCACCTCCACCACCTCAATTTGATGTTGTCATGTTCCAAGCAGCAGTCACCGCAGCGGTAGCAGCTGCCATGTCACAGATCAATAACTCGAGTACTATTGGCTCGGGAACTGGCACACACCTATCCAACCATGGCGAGAGTCATGGGCAACCCCAAGAATGCACCTATAAGGACTTTACTAATGCCAAGCCCCGGATGTTTTATGGAACTGGTGGTGTGATAGCTCTGAGGCAGTGGATTGAGAGGACGGAATCTGTCTTTGAAATCTGCTCCTGTCCCGAGCACAGCAAAGTCAAATTTGCAACTTTCACCCTTATTGATAGAGCTTTAACTTGGTGGAATGGCCACGTTAAGGTACTTACCCTGATAGTGGTAAACTCCATAAGCTGGGAAAGCTTAAAAGTCATGCTGATGAGAGAATACTGTCCAGGAGGAGAGATTCAAAAACTCGAGCACGAACTTCTGCGATCTGGCAATCCTTTGCCCAGATATGACTGCTCCTGAGAGCAAGAAAATAAAGAGATACATTTGGGGACTGTCTCCCCAAATTAGGTCAAGCGTGTTAGCTTCAAAACCTGACACTTTTGAAAGTGCCAAGGAACTGGCACAATCTCTTGTTGATTATGGAGGTCATCAGAACTCAACGGTTGTTACACCAGAACCCCAAAAGGGAAACAACAACAACAACAACAACAACAACAACAACAACAACAACAACAACAACAATAACAAGAAGAGGGTATGGAATAAAGGGAAGGGTGGGTCTTCCCAAAAATCCGCAAAGAAACAACTAGTTTAAGTGAATGCTGCCACTGTACCTACTACAGTCCCTACAAATCCCTACCCAACAAAGACTTATGGGGGTAATCTTCCAAAGTGCACCAAATGCACTTACCACCATCATGGACCTTGTCGAGAAATGCAGTGCTCTAACTGCAACAGAAAGGGACACATTGTCCTTTTCTGCAAGGATCCCACAAAGCCAATCACTCAAGTCCCTAGTGCGGGTATAGGCCAAACCTGCTACGGTTGTGGCGAGGTGGGCCACTACAAGAGGAACTGCCCAAAGGCAGCAAATACCGGCGGGGTGGGACGAGTTTTAGCTATAGGCCACGATGAAGCCGTAGCTGATCCGACTGTAGTTGCTGGTACGTTCCTTCTAGATAATTCATATGCATGCATATTATTCGATAGTGGAGCGGAGAGAAGCTTCGTGAGTCAAAACTTTATTCACTTACTTAAACCTAAACCTAGCAAGTTAGAAAAATCATTTACGGTAGAGATGGCCAATGGAAAAACTGAAAACACTAACTGCATATACATGGACTATACGTTAACTTTAGACGGTCATTCTTTCCCAATCAATCTCATGCCGGTCCAAATTAAAAGTTTCGACGTCATAGTCGGCATGGATTGGTTGAGTCTTCTTCGCGCCGACATCATGTGCTTTGAGAAAGCAGTTCGTCTTAATCTCCCTAACAACGAAACATTAGTGGTTTACGGCGACAAACCAAGTACAAACCTTCGCATCATTTCGTGCATCCAGGCTCGAAAGTGTTTACGGAAGGATTGTCGAGCATTCCTAGCGCACATCGTCGATACAAGTCAGGAACTGAAGGACATCAAGAACATTCCAGAAGTACGCGACTTTCCCGATATCTTTCTAGAAGAACTACCGGGATTACCACCACAACGCCAAGTCGAGTTTAGAATCGACTTAGTTCCAGGGGCTACCCCAGTGGCAAAATCTCCTTATCGTCTCGCACCAGCAGAGATGCAGGAACTTTCCAGTCAACTTAATGAACTCCTTCAAAAAGGATTCATAAGACCAAGTTTCTTACCTTGGGGAGCACCGGTCTTGTTCGTAAAGAAGAAAGACGGATCGTTCCGTATGTGCATTGACTACAGAGAACTAAACAAACTTACCGTCAAAAACCGTTATCCTCTACCCGTATTGACGACCTATTTGATCAACTTCAGGGAGCAAACTACTTCTCAAAGATAGATCTACGATCCGGATATCACTAATTACGAGTACTAGAAGGGGATATTCCCAAGACAGCTTTCCGGACTCGTTATGGACACTACGAATTTGTAGTGATGTCGTTCGGATTAACCAACGCACCAGAAGTATTTATGGACCTAATGAATAGGATATGTCATCCTTACTTGGATCAGTTCATCATCGTCTTTATCGATGATATACTTATCTACTCCCCAAGTAAGGAAGAGCATAGTCAACACCTACGAAAAGTCCTAGAAACACTGCGATCGGAGAAACTCTATGCGAAGTCCTCTAAATGCGAATTTTGGATTTGAAGAGTCGAATTTTTGGGCCACGTTGTTAGTGAGAAAGGGATACACGTGGACCCCTCTAAAATTAAGGCCATTGAGAACTGGTCGGCACCAAAGACACCTATAGAGATTCGTCAATTTCTAGGTCTCACCGGCTACTATCGCAGATTCATAAAGAACTTCTCTAGCATTGCGAAACCTCTTACTACATTAACCCAGAAAGACGTGTCCTTTGACTGGGAAGCGAAACAAGAGAAGGCGTTCCAAACACTGAAACAGGCCTTGTGCACCGCACCGATACTATCCCTCCCTGAAGGGATTGAAGATTTCGTAGTGTATTGCGATGCATCAAACCAAGGGCTTGGTTGTGTTCTTATGCAGAGAGGGAAGGTTATTTCTTATGCCTCCCGACAGCTTAAGACACACGAAGTGAACTACACGACCCACGATCTTGAGTTAGGAGCAGTAGTATTTGCTCTGAAGATCTGGAGACACTACTTATACGGAACAAAGAGTACTATTTTCACCGATCACAAGAGCCTTCAACACATTTTTAATCAGAAGGAACTCAACATGCGACAACGACGATGGGTTGAGTTACTCAATGACTACCAATGTGAAATTCGTTATCATCCTGGCAAGGCCAACGTGGTGGCTGACGCCCTCAGTCGAAAGGAATACACTGGTCGGAGGGTCAAATCTCTGACTATGACTATCCATTCCCACTTATCCACACAAATTAAGGAGGCACAAATGGAAGCTTTGCAACCTGAAAATGTGGCGGATGAATCCCTGCGAGGAATGGAAAAGAATCTAGAAGTCAAGGGTGGCGGAGCATATTATCTCATGGACCGAATCTGGACACCGAAACATGGTGGTTTCAGAGACATAGTCATGACCGAAGCACACAACACAAGATATTCCGTTCACCCAGGTTCAGATAAAATGTATCTGGATCTTAAGAAACTGTACTGGTGGCCTAACATGAAAGCAGAAATTTCTACCTTTGTAAGTAAATGCCTTACTTGCGCAAAGGTTAAGGTCGAGTATCAAAAACCGTCAGGATTACTACAATAATCGGAGATACCAGAATGGAAATGGGAACGGATTACTATGGACTTCATAACCAAGTTGCCCAAGACAACGGGTGGACTTGATACCATATGGGTCATCGTCGGCAGATTGACCAAATCCGCGCATTTCCTACCAATCAAGGAGACAGACAAAATGGAAAAGCTTACAAGAACTTACATAAGGGAAGTAGTGCGACTGCACGGTGTTCCGATATCCATTATCTCTGATAGAGATAGTAGATTCACTTCAAGATTCTGGCAGTCACTACAAAGTTCCCTGGGAACTAGACTAGATATGAGTACAGCCTACCACCCATAAACAGACGGGCAGAGTGAGAGAACGATACAAACTTTGGAAGATATGCTGAGAGCCTGTGTGATCGACTTCGGAAAGGCATGGGATATCCATTTACCCCTTGTCGAATTTTCATACAACAATAGTTATCATACAAGCATAAAGGCTGCTCCGTTTGAAGCCCTCTATGGTCGAAAGTGCAGATTCCCTCTGTGCTGGACTGAAGTTAGAGATACCCAATTAGCTAGAGGACGAGTTCCTGAAAGCACTCTCACCGGTCCAGAAATCATACGAGAAACGACAGAGAAGATCGTTCAAATTCGTGAACGGTTGAAAGCCTCCAGAGACCGGCAGAAAAGCTACGCTGACCAAAGGAGGAAACCTTCGGAATTCCAGGTAGGAGACCACGTTTTATTGAAGGTCTCACCGTGGAAGGGTTTAATATGCTTTGGGAAGCGTGGGAAACTAAATCTAAGATACATAGGGCCTTTCGAGATTCTTGCTAGAATCGGCCCTGTGGCTTACAAACTTAACCAACCGCATGAACTTAGTAACATACATCCAACCTTCCATGTCTCGAACTTGAAAAAGTGTCTGTCCGATGAGACTCTTGTTATTCCACTCGACGAGATCGAGATCAACGAGAGCCTCAACTTTGTGGAAGAACGGGTAGAAATCATGGATCGAGAGGTCAAGCAAACAAAACAAAGTCGCATACCGATCGTGAAGGTTCGCTGGAACGCCAAGCGGGGACCTGAATTCACATGGGAACGCGAAGATCAGATGAAACAAAAGTACCCTCATCTTTTTCTCTGATCCACTTGTATCTTTACTACTTTAAATTTCAGGATGAAATTCCCTCTAACGGGGGGATGTTGTGACAACCCGATATTTCAACTCTTTATAATGACCTAAAAAGTCAATTATAGTAATCACCTTTGAGTTGATGAAATTAACTTTGATAATAAAATGTCCAGAAAGTATCTATTTAAATTCCTACTATGTTTAATGTCATTAAACCGTGTTCGTACGTAAAAAGAACGCCTAAATCCGACTTCGTATGTTGAAGTTATGATTTTTCTCAAGTTCGGCATAGCAACAGACAACTAAAAACTCGAATCGGAGATCGAGCGACTTTTGGCAGGAATGACTTAAACGAGAATCGAAGGTCTCGACAATGGTAATTCAGCGGTAAAAAGTCTGGCAAAAACCGACGTCAGATAAAGAAGTTATGAATTTCTAAAGAAATTCCTTAATCACGACATTTTAAAAATAAATAATAAAAATAATTTCGAAATTTGCCGACGGAGTCTAAACGAAAGTTGTAGAGCGTAGTCTCACCTATGCGTGGATATAAATACCATCGAAAACGGAATTCGTATGAAGAAGATATGGATTTTAGAAGTTTATTAATTAAATTAAATATAAATTTAATTATAAACTCTTGGTAATATCCGAAGAGGAGTCAGCAGATAAGGCTGAAGTATGCCCTGCGTACCCTCGTATGCCCCGCGTACTCAAGGCCTAGGCCTCGGATCGTCCACGTCCCGGTCTATGCGAAGTAGCCTTGTCCCATTCGAAGTCCGAGGCAGTCGAGGACTCGGTCATGCATGACGTACGCGTACGCCCCACGTACCCTCGTACGCCCTGCGTACCGAGGCGGTTCCAGCCCCTATAAAAGGGATGCGAGGGTTCCGAAGAAAGGGCTCCATTTCTCTCTTTTCTTGTGCGTTCTTGCCTCGTTTTCCGTGCCCGTTCTAACCCGAAGCCCAAGTCATTTTGCTCAAGTCCCGAAGGTCGTTTTTACTCCCGAGATTCCCGAGAATTCCGAGAAAAATCCGTTTCCCGAGACGAAACTCTGCCCGGTTTCCATCTCGCTTTCTTCAAACTTTCAAGTGAGTTCATACCCTTAATTAACCTTTTAAATGTTCTATAAATGCTTTTATATGCTTTCAAGGGGGGGGGGGGGGGGAATACAAGTAAAACACACGAGTATCATCGTGTGTTGTATAAAGAATTTTTATATGCTTTTATATAACCAAATCATATGTGATTTATAAACTTTATAGGGAACTCTCGTATATAAAATATGTTACAATAGCATTCTATCTTTTGAAATATAAATTGTTGTAATGCATGTATAAACTAAACATTTTCTTAGATTATATGTATACTTGTCTATCTTAGGCCCTACAAAAATCTATACTTTCATAACAAGTGATTTCTTTTCTAGGTATTTCTAAACAAACGAGACACACTTTTAGAAAACTATAATAGGTATAGTTTTATGAGGATATTGCTAACTTTTACATACTAGAAACACGATTTTCAAGAAGTCACTTTCATATACAAGAACAAACGAACATTTTAACACGTAAATCTGTTTTTATACCACGGTTTGTGAGACATTAACTTCACGTACGTTCGAGTACACATTTCAAGTCCTGTATTATATACCAGAACCCCTTGGAGGGGGAGCATGGTGTTTGTGTATAGATCTATACGGGCTTGACAACCCGCGCCTTGACTGTTAGCTACAGTCCACCATTTGGGGTGACAAACGTCGTAACATTCCAACGCCTTAAGAATGTTGTGTATAGGCATTCCGAGTCAATAGTATGGTTATAAAACTCACATGGGGTATTAAAAATACATTGATTTACGAGGTTTTCAACCACGTTGGTTATTTTACACTTACATACATTTTAGAAACAAACATTGGTCTTGAGAGAAGGCTACTTTTATGCTAGTAGAAAATATAGGATTTTCTAGAAACAAACAAACAAGGACAAAACTTTTATTTCATACAAACCTTTGTCATTTAATACTTATGAAACTCACCAGCTTAAATGCTGATCTACTCTTTCAAAATTACTTGTATGTCCCAGGGATTCAGTAATTTCAGGTATCAATATGCTTTTGAAGAAGGGATGCTGCAGCGCCAGTCTAATCTCATATTTTGACATCATATTGTAATTGGTTTTGAACATGTAACTTTTGACAAATGTAAACTTTCAATTATATATATGATGGTTGTATTGGTTTCTTTACTATGTATTCATTTTTTACGTTACCACATGAAGTCATCCGCCCCCGAACGTTTCCGCCATTCAGGTTTGGGGGTGTGACACCATTTTACCCTTCAATGGTCTCCATAAGTCCTGCCTTGACCAAACCCTAAAGTCAACAAAAGTCAACACTCGAGTCAACTGTCCATGTTGATCTGACTCGTCGAGTGCACATATGTGACTCGCCGAGTCCCCATTGTTCCTCAGAACATCGCGAAAACCCAACTTAACTCGTCGAGTTACCCATATCCAGACTCATCGGGGAAAACCCTAGCCGACTCGTCGAGTCCCTCAAATCAACTTCTCATTCAGACGTTTTAAGGTAGATCTGCTACTCTAAACTCTAGATCTAGACTCCTAAGGTTCGAAATTCACGTAAAGCTTCGATCTTTACGTGCATGCATGACATATTTTCTCCAAAATGTCACTAAAAGCTCTAACTAAGGTGTTTAATGTAACACCCATAAAATTTGAGCCAATTTAAAACATTTGATTTCATTCAAACCCATTAAGTTCATACATCTTGTTTTCAAAATAGTTTAAACATCAGAGTATCCCCCAGAACCATATTACATAAATCATAAAACATGAGGAGCGGTACGATCACGCCTTCGCCATACCACGATCTCCTAAAGTACCTGAAACAATACACTAAACTGTAAGCCTGAAAGCTTAGTGAGTTGCCCCAAAACATTGGATACTCATAACATATCACAAATAGAACATCCATGCACATAAACATACTCATAACATATCACAAATAGAACATCCATGCACATCGGGTCTACTGTGTGACTGGTCCGCCCGCACCGGGCCTTCAATCCACCTGGTCCACTCTCTGAGTCTACAGTATGACTGGTCTACCCACATCGGGCCTTTAGTCGGCCTGGTCCACCCTCTTGGGGGCGTTCAGCCTATCAGACCGCTCGTTGGGCCTTCGGAATATCTGGTCCGCCCTGGGTATGTTGGCCTACAGTACAAAGCAGGACCCACCTCAACCCAACCCCCGTCAAACAACCATGTGCACATAAAACAGTTAATCACATAACAAATCCTTAACCAGACAAACAGTCTAACAGATCACATAGCATGTCAACATCCTAACCAAGATTCCGACCTAACCCGTCACTAGCATAACATTACAGTATGACTGGTCTACCCACATCGGGCCTTCAGTCGGCCTGGTCCACCCTCTTGGGGGCGTTCAGCCTATCAGACCGCTCGTTGGGCCTTCGGAATATCTGGTCCGCCCTGGGTATGTTGGCCTACAGTACAAAGCAGGACCCACCTCAACCCAACCCCCGTCAAACAACCATGTGCACATAAAACAGTTAATCACATAACAAATCCTTAACCAGACAAACAGTCTAACAGATCACATAGCATGTCAACATCCTAACCAAGATTCCGACCTAACCCGTCACTAGCATAACATTACCCTATATACCGGGTACCGACCTTAACCAGGTCACTAACAAAACATCATCCTAAATACCAGGATGCAGATCTAGCAAAGCAATAACATAACAAACAATACCCGGATTTCCATCCGATAAAGGGCCAACCTTGGTGCCGTAGACCCTGTCGATATAGTGAGGATAATTCACCTGTAATTGCTGACTGAAGAGATAAAGCCAAGCTGCTCCGATCACTGACACGAACTTCACCACAGAACACTACCAAAGAACCAATTCCAAAATACCCTTGGAAGTCAAGCCCCTTTCCAAGGTTTTCTCTTCCAAAGCTCTATTCTCTCTATTAATGGAGTGTAACACCCCGAGTTCAGAAGTCCAAGTTCAGTGTTCTTAGTGTAAATAAGGAAGGTTGACTCGGCGAGTCGAGTCGCGGTTCTGGTCACGTGTTAAGTGACCAACTCGGCGAGTCGGCGGCTAGACTCAGCGAGTTGGTGCTGAAGGGAGAAAACCCTAATCCGAGGATTGTGCCCTATACAAAGCACATTATAACCTACCTTCAGCCTCTTTGCTACCCATTTGAGATCCAGAAACCCTCATCCCGTGTGTGTGACTCCATTGATGAAGAATTAGAGCTTGGAAGAGAAATTTGGTGTAAGAAGCTTGAGGATTTGGAGGCCATCATCAAGGGGCTTGGGTAGATCTGGAGTCTACATCAGTTTACACTCATCTTTGGGGTAAGAAGTCACCTCCTTAAGCCTTTTTCCTTATTGTTCATCCATGGTGGTTGTTTTGGGATTCTTTAGCTTGATTGAGATCCATTTTGGGTATAGAGACTAGATCTGAGGTTGCAACTTCAGATCTAGGTTGTATTGGAGCCATGAGGGCAGAAAGCATCAGCCATAGGGCTTGATTGAGAGTGCCTTTGTCCCAAAACTTTCTTGTAGCTTGGTTGGAGCTTGTTGGGCCTTGCATGCACGTAAAGTTGGAAACTTTACGTGTGAATCTGGCCCTAGGAGTCCAGATCTATGTATTGGAAGCAATGAGATGGCCTGAAATCGTCTGAATGAAGATGTCACGTTTGGATTCGGCGAGTTGAAAGAACAACTCGGTGAGTCTGTTGAAGATTTCCTTGGACTCGGCGAGTCTGTGCTTGGACTCAGCGAGTCTGGTCGTGGAATCCTAACCTTTTCTGGTTGAGCTGTGAATCGGTAAGTCAAGGGATGACTCGGTGGGTTGAGCAGGAAGGGACTCAGAGCTTGTTGGACTCGACGAGTCTTGGGGCGACTCGGCGAGTCGAGTCGTGGCATGGGAGTTTCTGAGCATAGGAACTCGACGAGTAAATGGGTTGACTTGGCGAGTAGGGTCAACCAGGAAGGTTGACTTTGACTTGGACCAAGGGTTGACCAGTTTGACTTCCAAGGGTATTTTGGTAATTATTAGTGTTTATTGGATTTTGTTAATTGGTAATGTTCAGTGGTGAAGTTCGTGCTGGTGGTCGGAGCGGCGTGATATTATTTTTGCAAGTTGGCAGTTGTAGGTGCGTTATCCTCACTATATCAACAGGGTCTAAGGCACCAAGGCCGACCTTTTATCGGATGAAAATCCGGGTAGTTGTTGTTATGTTATTGCTTTGCTATGCCTGCATCCTGTTAGTTAGGATGGTATATGTTAGAGACCTGGTTAAGTTCGGTATCCTGGTATATAGGATGATGCTATGCTAGTGACCGGTTAGGTCGGTATTCTGGTTAGGATGTTGCTATGTTATGTGATATGCTAGATCGGTTTGATAAGTTGTGAGATGATATGTGATTATATGTTTATGTGCACATCGTTGTTGGACTGAGTTTTGGTTGAGGCGGGTCATACTTTGTGCTGTAGGCCAACATACCCACGGCAGACCGGTTAGACTGAAGGCCCGGCGAGCGGTCCGGATAGGCTGAAGGCCCCAAGAGGGCGAACCAGACGTGCCGAGGCTCGGAGAGTGGACCAGACAGACTGAAGGCCCATTGCGGGCGGCCCAGTCATATTGTAGACTCAGAGATTGGACCAGACGAACTGAAGGCCCGGTACGGGCGGACCAGTCATACTGTAGACTCGGAGAGAGTGTGGACCGGGTGGACTGAAGGCCTAGTGCCAGCGGACCAGTCACACTGTAGACTCGATATGCATGGCTGTTCTGTTTATGATATGATATGATATGATATGTGTATGGTATTGTGGTTGGTATTTTGGGGGTAACTCACTAAGCTTTTGGGCTTACAGTTTCAGTTTATTGTTTCAGGTACTTCAGGAGATCGTGGCAAGGCGAAGGCGTGATCGTACCGCTCCTCATTTTATGTTGATGTTCTGGGATACTCTGATAATAAATGAATTGAAAACATTTTGTAATAACTTAATGAATATGGGTTGTTTTTGAAAAGTTTAAATTGGTTGTAAATTTTTGGATGTTACATGGAGGCTCTCTCGATTCTAGGTTTTCTAGATCTCAAAATGGTAGCAAAGAGGCTGAGGGTGGGTTATAATGTGCTTTATATAGGACACAACCCCTGGGATTAGGGTTTTCTCTTATCAGTACCAACTCGTCGATTCCAAGCCGCCGACTCAGCGAGTAAGCAGACCTACTCGTCGAGCCCCTTTCCTGAATTTACACTTTTGGCCCTTCATTGAACTTCTGAAATTTGGGGGGTTACATGATGGGTTTTGAGCATTCTAACACTTCCTAAGTGTACATGCAACCGTAATAACCTTGGATCTATGTTTGTCTAATTATCATGCAAAGTTGAATTTCCAAGGTTATATTCCTATCTAGCATACATGGGGAACAATTTTAACTTGAATGAAAGATAGAATAACTTACCTTGTTGTTGCTTATGTTCCTTGAAACCTTGTGAGCCTAGCACCCCAAGTGTGATGCCTCAAATGCTTCACACAACACCAAATGCTCTTGGAAAGACTTTTGAGAGAATACACACTTCTTAAAATCGGCCAAGCCCTCTAGTTTCTTATGTGTAGCCGATTTTGGTGGAGAATGGGATCCTTATATAGTGTTGACACATCTAGGGTTACACCATGTAAACCCTAATGTGTCATGACTCTTCATTTCCATGACCCATGGGTTTGTAACTCCCATGGAGCATCCTATGGGTAGAACCCAACTTGATAATCCATGGAGCCTCTTAGCCCACTATACAAGATATGAATGATTTACATAATCAACCCATATATTTAATTAGTTATCCTTTGATCACTTAATTAATTCTAAATTAATTCTTGATCAAACTAATCAAATAATATTATTAATATATTAGAACTTATAATATATTAATAATCTCCAAGTGTTATTACTCTCATTTAGTCTATCCAATTGCATGGTGCCATGCAACCCAAATGGACCATGCCGGGTCGGGTCAAGTACTGACCCGAAATAGTTATGGACTTAGACACCTTATCCAACAGTCTCCCACTTGGATAAGTCTAATAACTATGTAACAGCCCGGATTTCCAGGTATTTTATTGTTTTTTTTTTTTTTTTGTGTTTTGAGAGGGGACTCGGCGAGTTGGAGCTCAGACTCGCCGAGTAGGGTCGCGATTTTGGACGCGGGATTCGTCTGGACTCGGCGAGTCCAGGATATGGACTCGGCGAGTCCACGCTGTTTAATGAAACCCTAATTTCTCGGGTTTGGGACCTATTTAAAGGGCCTTATGGCCGTCATTTGCACCCAACAGTCCATAGAGAGAAACCCTAGAGTGCTTTAGCGATTTGAGAGAGAAAGGAAGCATTTCTTGACATTTGTGTGTTGTTTAGCAAAGAAGAGGGAGGTTCTAGCCAAGAGGAGGCAAAGGAGACTGCTATTCGGTGGATTTGAAGCTTAGCTCTTCAATCTAAAGGTATGATTTCGGCTCATCTCCTGTTTTGTGAAGTATAATTGATTTTAGGGTTTCTTGTGACCTTGTTGAGTTGATTGGATGGCCAAATAGTCCCTTGCTAGTGATGAGACTTCGGATCTGGATCCATAGAGGTCCAGAGAGCCTCATTCATCAAGCTTTATAGAGAACAATGGAGGTTATGACCTTGAGTAGTGAGATTTGTTGATAATTCTTCATATATGGTCATATAGAGGTTGTTTATGCACCAAGTCTGGGGCTTTACGTGGTGAATCAGTCTAGGAGGGCCAGATCTATGAATTGTTGGAGTAGATCTGACCTTAGAAGCAAGTTTGAGTGATTGCATGGCATGGACTCGCCGAGTCCGATGAGCAGACTCGGCGAGTAGCTTGAAGATTGCCTTGGACCGGTCAGTGAGTGGTCCAGTCGAGTCAGGGGTTGACTCAGTGAGTCAGGGCGAGTTAGAGAGGGTTGTCAAAAGTGGACTGAGTCGAGCTGGGACTCGCCGAGTCGTTCTTGAGACTCGGCGAGTTGAGTCGGGGTGGCCCCGCGATTTCTGCCAGGTGAAACTCGTCGAGTCAGGGGGGAGTACTCGATGTGTAGAAAGGGAATCCTAGAGATTTGGTAAGAACGTCTAGACTCGCCGAGTTGCCGTGTGCACTCGCCGAGTCCGGTCGAAGTTGACCGTTGACCGTTGACCTGTGTTGACTTCTTAGGGATAGTCAACCTTAGAGATAAAAAGTGTTAATTAGAGTCATGTGATGTTATAGGAGGATTAGAGCTCGGAGGATCGAGCACGAGGGGTTTCCAGGGTTCGTGAGATACCGAGACACGCGAGGTGAGTCTTCTCACTATACTTTACCTTGAGTAGGTAATCAGAGCTACGTGTTAGTGTATGTATGTTATGTGTATGCCATATGTTGTACTGCATTATTTCTATGTGATTTATGTTGTGCATGATTACAGGGTTGGAACCGAAAGGTTCCTAGAGTTAGAACCTGAGGGTTCACAGAGTTGGGTGCACGGACCCATAGAGTTATAGCCTCGAGTGGCTAATATGTGTTTTATGTGGTATTTTGGGGAACTCACTAAGTTTCGTGCTTACAGTGTTAGTGTTGTTGTTTCAGGTACCAGCGATGACCGTGGGAAGGCGCCGGCTTGATCTGTACACACGCAGGGGACTTTGATATATTTATGTGATCTTGGGATTTGTATGATACAGATTGGAATTTGAAACTTAATGTTTTATGAAATTAAATGAGAAATGTTTTTTTATATTGCGAAAAATTATTTTGAAATTCACGGTGTTACAAGTTGGTATCAGAGCCTTGGTTTGAGGGATTCAAGTACACCTTCGGGCGTATTTGAACTCAAACTGAGGATTTGAAATGTATTTTCAAAAAGAGTAAAATATTTTTGAAAAACGCAGAGCAAGAGATGTGTGTACGATCAGTCAGCGCCCGAACGGTGATTTCCCAAAATACCCTTGTATATTATGTGATATTGATATTGTTATGATGTATTCGCATGCTAGAGTAGGCTAGGTATTGCTATTAGGACTAGAGTGGCCTGATTTGTGATGCCTTAGCCTAGGAAGAGGTGAGCTGCTATGAGATGCTTGAGAGTGAGTAAGTAGCAGTGAGGGACTTATGAGAGATCTATTAGAGAGTGGTCTATGCATGATAGAGTACTTGAGACCTGGGATCCAAAGAGAAGGACTTGGAGTGTATTCTGGTGCGGTGCGGACAGTAGTATTGGGCCCGTACTACTGGAAGCACCGGAGCGGTGTGCAGCCCAAGTCAGAATCTTTGGAATGCCAAGAATCAAGGAGGAAAGAGTTGACGAGTGTGAGTATACTCGTGTGGATTCTAATTTATCGTATGTTGTATTTCAGAGGTAGATCATGGTGAGGACACGTTTGATGCCCGAGAGCAGTGGTACCAGTAAGGAGGAGATCCGCCGGATCATTCAGGAGGAGGTGGCTGCGGCCATCAGGGCAGAGATACCGGAGATGTTTGGGTCTATAAAGACCACATTGATTGAGACGTTTGATGAGCGTTATGCCGCTCTTTCTGAGGCTGCTGCTGCAGGCTACCGCAACGATTGCTGCTGCGAGGCCGCAGGGTGGGGATGCGTTGCTGTTCCGTGAGTTCAGCAACACAAAACCACCAGAGTTTGATGGTACTCAGGATCCGGTGGCAGCTATGAGGTGGATATCTGATATTGAGGGGTGTTTCTTCACTTGCTCGTCTCCTGAGCATTTGAAGGTCCGGTTCGCGCTGAACCAGCTTCGCTTGGGAGCGAAGGACTGGTGGAAGTTTGTGACGGCGCATTATACGCCTGCTGAGCTTTATGCGGTGACCTGGGAGAGGTTCACCACCATGTTTCGGGATGAGTACGTTCCCCAGGTGGAGAGGGAGCGTTTAGCACAGGAGTTTCTGACCCTCAAGCAGGGTACTGAGTCTGTTACAGCGATCACGAGGATGTTCCACGAGAGGGCGATGTTCTGCCCTGAGCACGTGTCCACTGAGCAGGCACGTATGAGCCGCTACTTGAGCATCTTGAGGCGGGATATTCGGGAGTTCGCTGCGAACTCCTCGTACCGGACATTTGCCGAGCTTCAGGCAAATGCCCGGAAGAGGGAGATTGAGCTTGAGACTCAGGCCAGGGAGGAGGCGGAGTCTCAGGGGAGGGATCGGCGACCGGCACAGTCGCAGCCGGCTGCCAAGCGGGCCAAGCCTGCTGATCCCAGACCAGGGAGCCAGAAGGGCCGCACTTGCGGAAAGTGCGGCAAGGGTCATGACGGAGTTTGCCGAGCGGGGTCTTGCTACAAATGTGGCAAGGAGGGGCACATGGCCAAGGACTGCCCCCAAGGGGTTTGCAGTGTGTTTTCACTGCAACCAGACCGGACACCGGAAGGCCGAGTGTCCGCAGTTGCGCGGAGCATCTCAGGGGTCTGCTCCTGCCGCCATCAGAGCTACAGAGAGTCGGCCTGTGAAGGCCGAGACGCCGAGAGCTCGAGGGAGAGCCTTCCAGCTGACTACGGAGGAGGTCCGCGCTGCGCCTGATGTAGTGGCTGGTATGTTTCCTTTCGTGTATTTATTTTGATATATGATGTTATGCTTATATTATGTTATGTGTAGGTACCTTTCTTGTGAATTCCGTACCTGCTTTAGTGTTATTTGACTCGGGTGCGAGTCGGTCTTTTGTATCTTTGGCCTTTAGTCAGCATATCAGTGTTAGTCGCGAGGCACTGAGTCGGCCTATGAGAGTTTCTATAGCTGATGATAGAGTGATTAGTGCCACGGAGGTTTTCCGGGGATGTGTGTTAGAGATTTTCGGGGTTGAGTTTCCGATTGATCTGATTCCTATTGCGATGGGTGATGTTTGTGTCATTGTGGGCATGGACTGGTTGAGCCGATTCGGCGCGGTTATCGACTGTGAGCGTCAACTGGTGACTGTACGAGACCCTAGTGGGGGAGTTCTTTCGGTGTACGGCGAGGGTACCCGTTCGGGATCAGCCTTTTGTTCGGCCGCTAGGGCGAGGCAGTGTCTGCAGCAGGGCTGTAAGGGTTTTGTGGCGTATGTGTTGGATACGCGGGCGACTTCCGAGAGACCGAGTTCAGTTGAGGACGTACCGGTGGTACGTGAGTTTCCAGATGTCTTTCCCGAGGAGCTGCCGAGAGTACCTCCTGTGAGGCAAGTGGAGTTTGGTATTGATTTGGTTCCGGGGGCTGCGCCTGTAGCTAAGGTACCTTATCGTCTTGCACCTCCAGAGATGCAAGAGTTATCCTCGCAGCTTCAGGAGTTGCTGGGGAAGGGATTCATTCGGCCGAGCAGCTCGCCGTGGGGAGCACCTATTCTGTTCGTCAAAAAGAAGGATGGTTCACACCGGATTTGTATTGATTACCGGGAGTTGAACAAGCTGACGGTCAAGAACCGTTACCCGTTGCCGAGGATCGACGATTTATTTGATCAGTTACAGGGAGCATCTTGGTTTTCCAAGATCGACTTGAGGTCGGGATATCATCAGGTGAGAGTACGGGATGAGGACGTCCAGAAGACAGCATTCAGGACGCGATATGGGCATTATGAGTTTGTGGTGATGCCTTTTGGGCTCACCAATGCCCCGGCGGTGTTCATGGATCTCATGAACAGGGTATGCAGACCGATGTTGGATCGTTCGGTGATTGTATTTATCGATGATATTCTGGTGTATTCGAGATCTAGAGAGCAGCATGAGGAGCATTTGAGGGAGGTCCTTGGGGTACTGAGATCGGAGAAGCTTTATGCAAAGTTCTCCAAGTGTGATTTCTGGTTACGGGAGGTCCAGTTCCTAGGACATCTCGTTAACCAGGAAGGGATTCTGGTCGATCCGGCCAAGGTTGAGGCGGTGATGGGTTGGGAGGTGCCAAAGTCACCCTCTGAGATCAGGAGTTTCCTTGGATTAGCAGAGTATTATCGGAGATTTATCAAGGATTTCTCCAAGATCGCAGTGCCGCTTACCAGATTGACCCGGAAGGGTGTCGCATTCTCATGGGGTCCCGAGCAGCAGACCTCCTTTGAGACACTTCGTCAGAGGTTGTGCGAAGCCCCGGTATTAGCTCTCCCGGAAGGGATGGAGGATTTTGTAGTATATTGTGATGCATCGATTTTGGGGTTGGGTGCGGTATTGATGCAGAGGGGTCATGTGATAGCATATGCATCGAGGCAGCTGAAGCCTCATGAGACGAGATATCCCACGCATGATCTAGAGTTGGGGGCAGTAGTGTTCGCCCTCAAGATTTGGCGTCACTACTTATATGGGGTTCGGTGTACGGTATACATGGACCATAAGAGCTTGAAATACCTAATGGATCAGCCCAATCTAAATATGCGTCAGAGGAGGTGGTTAGATGTGGTCAAGGATTATGATTGTGAGATCCTGTACCACCCGGGCAAGGCCAATGTGGTGGCCGATGCGTTGAGCCACAGGGCGGAGAGCACTCCATTACGAAATATATGTTTGAGATTGACCATGATAGCTCCGGTATTGGATGCCATTCGTGGGGCACAGGCCGAAGCTGTGCAGCCAGAGATGCAGAAGAGGGAACGGGTCGTTGGTTTGGTTTCAGAGTTCGTTACGGATGGTCGAGGGCTTATGACTTTTTAGGGTCGGATTTGGGTACCGTTTGTGGGTGGTACGCGCACTTCCTTGATGGAGGAGGCTCATCGGTCGAAATTTTCGATCCATCCGGGGGCTACGAAGATGTATTTGGATTTGAGGAAAGAGTATTGGTGGCCCTGTATGAAGAGGGACGTCGCATGGTTCGTTGAGAGGTGCTTGACCTGCCGTAGGGTTAAGGCCGAGCACCAGAGACCGCATGGCAAGTTGCAGCCATTGGAGGTTCCCGAATGGAAATGGGAACAGATCACTATGGATTTCATCACCAAATTGCCGAGAACTGCCAGAGGAGTTGATGCAATTTGGGTGATTGTGGATAGGTTGACGAAGAGCGCTCACTTCCTTGCCATCAGTGAGAGTTCTTCAGCAGAGAAGTTGGCAGAGTTATATGTGAGAGAAGTGGTATCTCGGCATGGGGTGCCGATCTCGATTGTTTCAGACCGTGATGTGCGCTTTACTTCCAGATTCTGGAAGAAATTTCATGAGGAATTGGGTACTAGATTGCATTTTAGTACCGCAAATCATCCCCAGACAGACGGTCAGAGTGAGCGGACGATTCAGACGCTTGAGGACATGCTTCGAGCATGTGTGTTGGATTTCGGGGGTAGCTGGGATGCGTATTTACCCTTGGCAGAGTTTTCCTACAACAACAGCCATCATTCGAGCATTGGTATGCCACCCTTTGAGCTGTTGTATGGTAGGAGGTGTCGGACCCCCATTTGCTGGGGAGAGGTTGGGCAGAGAGTGATGGGCAGTACCGAGATCGTGCTTCAGACGACAGAGCAGATTCAGCAGGTCAGACAGAGGTTATTGACCGCCCAGAGCCGACAGAAGAGTTATGCAGACAGACGCCGGTCCGAGCTTGAGTTTCAGGTCGGCGACTTCGTTCTCCTGAAGGTCTCTCCTTGGAAAGGAGTGATTCGATTCAGGAAGAGGGGCAAGTTGGGGCCCCGGTATATTGGGCCATTTCGGGTGACTGCGAGGGTAGGCCGGGTAGCCTATCGATTGGAATTGCCAGCAGAGTTGGGGCAAATCCACGACACCTTTCATGTGTCGCAATTGAGGAAATGTATTGCCGATGAGTCGGCAGTGGTTCCATTAGAGGATATTCAGGTGGATGCGAGTCTGAATTATGCCGAGAGACCAGTAGCCATCAGAGATCGGAAGATCAAGGTTCTGAGGAACAAGGAGGTACCTTTGGTGTTGGTTCAGTGGCAACACCGGAAGGGATCAGAGATGACCTGGGAACCGGAGCGCGAGATGCGGGAGCAGCATCCGGAGCTATTTTCAGAGCGAGACTTCGAGGGCGAAGTCTAGTTCTAGTGGGGGAGAGTTGTAACAGCCCGGATTTCCAGGTATTTTATTGTTTTGTTTTTTTTTTGTGTTTTGAGAGGGGACTCGGCGAGTTGGAGCTCAGACTCGCCGAGTAGGGTCGCGATTTTGGACGCGGGATTCGTCTGGACTCGGCGAGTCCAGGATATGGACTCGGCGAGTCCACGCTGTTTAATGAAACCCTAATTTCTCGGGTTTGGGACCTATTTAAAGGGCCTTATGGCCGTCATTTGCACCCAACAGTCCATAGAGAGAAACCCTAGAGTGCTTTAGCGATTTGAGAGAGAAAGGAAGCATTTCTTGACATTTGTGTGTTGTTTAGCAAAGAAGAGGGAGGTTCTAGCCAAGAGGAGGCAAAGGAGACTGCTATTCGGTGGATTTGAAGCTTAGCTCTTCAATCTAAAGGTATGATTTCGGCTCATCTCCTGTTTTGTGAAGTATAATTGATTTTAGGGTTTCTCGTGACCTTGTTGAGTTGATTGGATGGCCAAATAGTCCCTTGCTAGTGATGAGACTTCGGATCTGGATCCATAGAGGTCCAGAGAGCCTCATTCATCAAGCTTTATAGAGAACAATGGAGGTTATGACCTTGAGTAGTGAGATTTGTTGATAATTCTTCATATATGGTCATATAGAGGTTGTTTATGCACCAAGTCTGGGGCTTTACGTGGTGAATCAGTCTAGGAGGGCCAGATCTATGAATTGTTGGAGTAGATCTGACCTTAGAAGCAAGTTTGAGTGATTGCATGGCATGGACTCGCCGAGTCCGATGAGCAGACTCGGCGAGTAGCTTGAAGATTGCCTTGGACCGGTCAGTGAGTGGTCCAGTCGAGTCAGGGGTTGACTCAGTGAGTCAGGGCGAGTTAGAGAGGGTTGTCAAAAGTGGACTGAGTCGAGCTGGGACTCGCCGAGTCGTTCTTGAGACTCGGCGAGTTGAGTCGGGGTGGCCCCGCGATTTCTGCCAGGTGAAACTCGTCGAGTCAGGGGGGAGTACTCGATGTGTAGAAAGGGAATCCTAGAGATTTGGTAAGAACGTCTAGACTCGCCGAGTTGTCGTGTGCACTCGCCGAGTCCGGTCGAAGTTGACCGTTGACCGTTGACCTGTGTTGACTTCTTAGGGATAGTCAACCTTAGAGATAAAAAGTGTTAATTAGAGTCATGTGATGTTATAGGAGGATTAGAGCTCGGAGGATCGAGCACGAGGGGTTTCCAGGGTTCGTGAGATACCGAGACACGCGAGGTGAGTCTTCTCACTATACTTTACCTTGAGTAGGTAATCAGAGCTACGTGTTAGTGTATGTATGTTATGTGTATGCCATATGTTGTACTGCATTATTTCTATGTGATTTATGTTGTGCATGATTACAGGGTTGGAACCGAAAGGTTCCTAGAGTTAGAACCTGAGGGTTCACAGAGTTGGGTGCACGGACCCATAGAGTTATAGCCTCGAGTGGCTAATATGTGTTTTATGTGGTATTTTGGGGAACTCACTAAGCTTCGTGCTTACAGTGTTAGTGTTGTTGTTTCAGGTACCAGCGATGACCGTGGGAAGGCGCCGGCGTGATCTGTACACACGCAGGGGACTTTGATATATTTATGTGATCTTGGGATTTGTATGATACAGATTGGAATTTGAAACTTAATGTTTTATGAAATTAAATGAGAAATGTTTTTTTATATTGCGAAAAATTATTTTGAAATTCACGGTGTTACAAACTATAACTCCAGTACTTCAGGAACCGACCGGCAATCGTAGCTCTTTCAAGGTCTCTCGGAACTGAGAAGATGATGGTACGCCATTTAAGATAAGGGATCATATAATCCTCCGTTCTAGATATCAGCCGGACAAATACATGGAACAATGTCTTACTTATTGTCCAACAGTTTGTTTCTCGATTTCCGATTTGTTTGACAGAGAACTTAATTGAACACATCAACTTAGTTCTGACCGGGCCCGGTACATTGGTCAAAACAAAATCATCGAAGGGCCCAGATATCAGCTTCTAATCCAAGAAGGAACAGATAAACTTCGACTCATATGTTTGTTCTACCACTCATTGAATTACACACAAAAGCACGTTTTATAACATCGAGTTACCAATTCGTTTTCGTACAATCAATGCGTAACCAACTTGTAAGTAACAAATCATATCTCTAGGTTTGAAGACTTATATGATATTACCGTCTCATGATCGCTCGAGATAGAATTCCATGAAGTGATTCTAGTGAGCATGGTTTGAGTCCAATGCTTAGAACTTATGAGCACTCATGATTGTTGTAGCCTTGTCCAACACCTTAGACCTCTGCAACCAATCATGACAGTCTTGATTCATACCTACTTCCGACATATGACCGACTGTGGAGGTTTGAATAATATGTTATACCAAACAAAATTATTCTGGAAGTCAAAACATGCAAAAGAAATATAGTAAACGATCGACAAGAGATAGCAACACTTTACTCATAAATAAAACACCTTTTATTCATCATCTAATGTTAATTACACTTTACAAATTTATGGGTTATCTAACTACTAAATCTAATATCATCCTTCAGCCCTATGCTCCGAGCATGCTGGAGATGCTTAACCCGAGTCGGTCCCTTCGTGAGGGGATCTACTGGGTTCTCATCCGATGATACCCTCTTTGCCACGAGGAGTCCTTCTTCTATCCGATGTCTGATAAAGTGGTATTTTCTGTCGATGTGTCTGGATCTCCCGTGATCCCTTGGTTCCTTGGCTAAGGCAACAACACTTTCACTATCACAGAAAATTTCCATTGGCTCTTTAATAGCCGGTACAACTCCAAGATCTCCAATGAAGTTCTTCAGCCATATCGCCTCCTTTGCCACCTTGCTAGTTGCAATATACTCTGATTCACAAGTTGAATCAGTCACTGTCTCTTGCTTGGAACTCTTCCAAGAAATTGCTCCTCCATTTAGGGTAAAGACCCAGCCCGACTGAGAGCGGAAATTATCCCTATCAGTCTGAAAGCTAGCATCACTATACCCTACAACTCTCAAGTCATCACTCCCACTGAGGGTAAGGACCCAGTCCTTAGTCCTCCGTAGGTACTTGAGGATATTCTTTACCGCAGTCCAGTGTGCCTTGCCAGGGTTTGCCTGATACCTGCTAACCATGCTCAGGGCAAAGGCTACATCAGGTCGAGTACACGTCATAGCATACATGATCGATCCTACAGCAGAAGCATAAGGTATTCGACTCATTTCTGCTATCTCAGCCTCAGTGCTAGGGATTCATGTCTTACTCAATCTGGTGTTGCTCTGGATGGGTAACTCTCCTTTCTTGGAATCCTGCATGCTGAATCTCTTCAGCACCTTATCCAAGTAGGTACTCTGACTAAGTCCAACTAGTCTTTTACTCCGATCTCTCAAGATCCTTATCCCTAGAATATAGGTAGCTTCTCCTAGGTCCTTCATAGAGAAACACTTCCCAAGCCAGGACTTAACTTCCTGCAGGGTTGGGATGTCATTTCCTATGAGTAGTATGTCATCCACATACAATACCAAAAAGCTAAATATACTCCCACTAGCCTTAACATACACGCAAGACTCATCTTCACTCCTAGAAAAACCAAATTCCTTGACCTTTTCATCAAAGCAAAGATTCCATCTGCGCGGTGCTTGCTTCAATCCATAAATGGATTTCTCAAGCTTACACACTCTATTAGGGTACTCGTTGCTGACAAAACCCTCTGGCTGACTCATGTAAACATCTTCAGCCAACTTTCCATTAAGGAAAGCGGTTTTGACATCCATTTGCCAGATTTCATAGTCATGAAATGCAGCTATGGCCAACAGAACCCGAATAGACTTAATCTTGGCTACTGGAGAAAAGGTCTCATCATAGTCCACTCCAGGAATTTGAGAGAAGCCCTTTGCAACCAGTCTAGCCTTATAAGTGTGTACTTTACCATCCATGTCGGTCTTCTTCTTGAAGACCCATTTGCACCCTACTGTCTTACGACCTGGTACATTCTCAACCAAGTTCCAAACTTGATTGTCATACATGGACTGTATTTCGCTGTCCATTGCCTCTTTCCACTTGGCTGACTCAGGGCCTGCCATGGCTTCCGCGTAACTGTTAGGTTCATCCAGACCTATCAGTGTCTCATCACTGATAAGTGTATCTCCTTCTGTAGTAATATGGAATCCATAGTAATGCTCAGGAGCATTCCTAACCCTTGTGGAACGCCTCAGAGGTACAGACTTGTCAATTGGCTCAATAGGAGTTTCCTCCTCAAGTTGAGTGCTAGGGTTTGAAGTTCCTTCACCGCTTGACTCTTGAATTTCTTCAAGATCAAATTGCCTCCCACTGTTTCCTTGGCTTATGAACTCTCTCTCTCTCTCTAAAGAAAGCCCTCCTAGCTACAAAGACCACATTTTCACTAGGTCTGTAGAAGAGGTAACCAAAGGATTGTTGTGGGTAGCCGATGAAAATACACGTCTCGCTTCGGGGTTCGAGCTTATCATGAGTCTCGCGTCTCACGAAAGCCTCGCAACCCCAAATCTTGATGTGGTCTAGTTTAGGTACTTTACCAGTCCACATCTCGTGAGGAGTTTTGGCAACTTTCTTTGTAGGGACTAGATTAAGGATATGGGTGGCAGTCTCTAAGTCATACCCCCAGAATGAGATTGGTAGTGAAGCTCGACTCATCATGGAACGAACCATATCTAACAAGGTTCGATTACGCCTCTCAGCTACACCGTTCAACTGTGGTGTCCTGGGAGGTGTCAATTGTGAAACTATCCCACATTCCCTTAGATAGTCGAGGAACTCTGAACTAAGATACTCACCACCACGATCGGATCGAAGCATCTTAATGTTCCTGCCCAATTGATTCTCGACTTCCTGTTTAAATTCCTTAAACCTTTCGAAAGTCTCTAACTTATGCTTGATCAAGTAGACATATCCATATCTACTGTAATCATCAGTAAAAGTCAAATAATAACGATTAGCATCCCTTGTGGTATGTTTGAATGGTCCACACACATCCATGTGTACAAGGTCCAACAAACCTTCACCCCTCTCACAAGAACCTATGAAGGGTGACTTTGTCATCTTTCCAAGTAAGCATGATTCGCAACTATCATCTGACTTTAGGTCAAATGACTCCAAGACTCCATCCTTTTGGAGTTGGCCTATGCGTTTCTTGCTTATATGTCCAAGACGACAATGCCATAATGATGCTTTATCCAAGTTATTATTATTAATAGAATCAATACACAAAACATTATTTCCTAAGTTATCTATAACAGATACAGCTTCATACACACCATCACAAGGTAATGCTTTAAAATAAAGAACATTATTAAAGAAAGCATCAATAGAACCAACTTCATTATTAAACGCAAAGGTAAACCCTTGTTTGTACAAAGCATGAAAGGAAATAATATTTCTTGCCATTCCTGGTGAATAACAACATTTATTCAAATCTAAATTAAACCCACTACTTAGCGATAAAGTATAAACTCCAATCTTGGTAACAGGTAAAGCTTTCCTATTCCCCATGATTAAGTTTATTCTTCCTTGCTCCACATTCTCACTTCTTCTTAGTCCCTGCAAGTCACAACAAATATGAATACCACAACCGGTATCAAGGACCCAAGATTTAGAATGAGGTGAGTTATTAGAAATGATAGTGTAAATACCTGCATGGTTGGGTTTAACTTTCCCATCCTTCACATCTTGCTGGTATTTTGGGCAGTTCCGCTTCCAATGTGATTTTTCATGGCAATAGAAGCATTCAGCCTCTTTTGGGTCAGAAGAAGGAGTGATGAAACCTTTCTTGGTTCCACTTGAAGAAGAGCCATCAAGGGTCCGAGCCTTGGTACCCTTAGAAGAGCTCTTTCTCTTCTTCCCTCGACTTTTCCCGATTGCCAAAACCGGAGTAGAGTTTGGAGTAGGAGTGTTAACAACCGACTTCCCCTTAAGACCTGTTTCTGCAGTCTTGAGAAGTCCCTGAAGTTTGCTGAGTGTGACCTCTTCCTTATTCATGTGATATGTCATGCGGAATTGATCATAGCACGATGATAAGGAGTGCAAAATGATATCTATTGCAAGCTCCTCACGGAAGTTCACATTAAGCTTCAGCAAACGATCCACATACCTTTGCATTTTCTGCATTTTGCTCGTAACGGATTCCCCGTCCTTCATCATGGCTGTTATCATGGAGCAGATGATTTCATACCTCTCTTGTCGTGCACTTTGATGGTATCTTTCCATCAAATCCTAGTGCATTTCATAAGGGTAGAAATCCTCATAAGACTTTTGGAGTTCCACTGTCATCGTGGCCATCATGATGCATGCCACTTTCGTAGCATCCCTTTCATGTGCCTGAAAGTCAGCGATCTCCTGAGGAGTTGCAGTGGTCTCATCAATCTCCTTAAGCTCCTTGTCAAGGACATATTCTTTTTCCTCGTAGCGGGTAATCATTCTGATGTTTTTGATCCACTCATTGAAGTTGGATCCATCAAAAGTGACTTTCCCACACAAGTTCATAAGGGTAAAGGAGCTATTAGGGTTAGAGCCAGAAGCAACATTGTTTGAAGACATCTGAAAGAAATGGACAAGATTAGTTTAGATATTAGGAGAGTCCTTAATAAAACACCCAAATGTAATATTAAGGCTAGGATCCAATCACAATATATTATAACTTGGAAGAGGTATGCCGTAATCCAAGCTATAACATATTTGAAAGGTAGGTGAATGACGATTCACCAATTTCCACCACGAAAACCGAAATATTAGATATTAGGTTTTTGATTGGTTCTTAGAAATTCCTAGATTCTTTGAGATTCAATGAACTTTTCAAAGGCATGTTTCAATCTCGAGTGTGCCCTCCAAGTTTTGTGACTGGGATACCGAGGATCACAAAACGAGGTGTGAAGTAACCATGCAAATCACTTGGTACCCTTAAAGTTTATCACTCAATCGATGTGCCGGTAAACCACACACGCTCCACCGATACTATAATAAACCTTAAGTCACCCTTTACCTACCTTGTTAAGTCCAAGTTAGTATGCCGGTTAACCACACACGCTCCACCAACGACTTACACAAAGTGTAAAGTGTAATTTCATGGATTAGCACCTTATTCACATTTTTCCTAAAGTAACTAAGATTGGGAATTTAATAAAAAATTTAGTTACTTTATAATATTCATCATACTTTTAATGAGAATTTATAAGTCCTTGTCTTACCCGTTCGACTAACGACCCTCCACTGGTCAAGCAAGCGGTGGGTGAGAGTGGACACCCATTAAGTTGCCATTTTATAGGCAACAACCTTATACCCACCTTATAGACCGGTTTCGTGAATGAGGCGTACTAGCGGTAAGACGACTTTGTTCTTATACATATATATATATATATATATATATATATATATATATATATATATATATATATATATATATATATATATATATATATATATAATTATTTAATCATAATAATATAAGTATAAGGGTTGAATTTTAACTTTTAAAATTCTAAGGGTTGGAACTAAAGTTTTAACTTGACTTTACTTGTTCCAAAACTTGAGGGCAAGTTTTGAAAACTTTCAAAACTTTTCATTTCTTGTAACTTATGAGTTTAATAGAGTAATAAAATGAAGACTCTTCATTTTTCTAACTCTTGTGTTCTTTTAATGGTTTTTTTTAACTCAAGTGGCTTTTGGTTTTCCATAACTTGAGGACAAGTTATCGATACCATTAAAACACATTATGATCAAGAATTAAACTACCACATAGGTTACAAATAATTCCTATGATCATCTAAACATCATAAGATCAAGAACATGAACATAAGCACTTTCATGAATCAAAACTACACTTAAAACTTTGTAATTTTGATAACTAGTTGTTGTAAATGAATTAGCAAGACATTACACCATCTAAAACAAGTTTTCAAGTACCAAAACAGTTTAGGGTAATGTTTCTAATCCATTTCCAGCAACTAAAGTCGAAAATCTGCACTCTGTCGACCCTACTCGCCGAGTGCATTAACCTACTCGACGAGTAGGTTGAAGATACAAGTGAACTCGACGAGTCCCCCCATGGACTCGACGAGTCCAGTAGTCAGACAGCAAGTTTTTCGACTTTCTTCAACTTTTTAGCACAAATAACAAACAAACAAGCCTAGGCTCTGATACCACTGATGGGTTTTGAGCATTCTAACACTTCCTAAGTGTACATGCAACCGTAATAACCTTGGATCTATGTTTGTCTAATTATCATGCAAAGTTGAATTTCCAAGGTTATATTCCTATCTAGCATACATGGGGAACAATTTTAACTTGAATGAAAGATAGAATAACTTACCTTGTTGTTGCTTATGTTCCTTGAAACCTTGTGAGCCTAGCACCCCAAGTGTGATGCCTCAAATGCTTCACACAACACCAAATGCTCTTGGAAAGACTTTTGAGAGAATACACACTTCTTAAAATCGGCCAAGCCCTCTAGTTTCTTATGTGTAGCCGATTTTGGTGGAGAATGGGATCCTTATATAGTGTTGACACATCTAGGGTTACACCATGTAAACCCTAATGTGTCATGACTCTTCATTTCCATGACCCATGGGTTTGTAACTCCCATGGAGCATCCTATGGGTAGAACCCAACTTGATAATCCATGGAGCCTCTTAGCCCACTATACAAGATATGAATGATTTACATAATCAACCCATATATTTAATTAGTTATCCTTTGATCACTTAATTAATTCTAAATTAATTCTTGATCAAACTAATCAAATAATATTATTAATATATTAGAACTTATAATATATTAATAATCTCCAAGTGTTATTACTCTCATTTAGTCTATCCAATTGCATGGTGCCATGCAACCCAAATGGACCATGTCGGGTCGGGTCAAGTACTGACCCGAAATAGTTATGGACTTAGACACCTTATCCAACATTACATTTAAGCACAAGAACTCTTTTATGGCTTGATAAAGTTGGGACCTTTGGACACTATGGACCTTACAAGGTCCATATCTAAAGTCTAGACCTCCTGATAAGCTCAATGCACTCAAAGTCCCAATAAAAGATGATAAAATCCCTAACTTCCATAATCATGAGATCTAACCAATAAGATGAGAAAGGTGTAGGCTTTTTACCTTCCATAACAGCTCTAGATGAAATAGCACTAGATCCAACAGTTTCTCCTTGCTAGATAGTCTCCTCTTCTCCTCAAAAGATGCACTAGAATACTCAAGGATTAGCTTTATAACTCTCTTAGCTCACTACAAACGTTTAGGGTTTCACACAGGGGAGTTGGGTAGCTGGTGAGGTGGAAATGAGAACATAAGTTCTCTTAAATAGGCCCCAACCCCAGAGATTAGGGTTTTCATTTCACAAAGCCTACTCGGCGAGTCGGCTCTCTGACTCTTCGAGTCGTTCATTAAACCCACGTGGCCATTTCGTCCCCACTCGACGAGTTGAGGCACCAACTCGTCGAGTCACACAGTCCACTCATAAATAACATATATACATATTATAACCCGAAATCAATATGTTACAATTGTCCCCCACTATAATCATACTTCCCACTCGAATTCATGCTCTGGGAATAACTTTGGGTACTGCTCGTACATCTCGGACTCTAGTTCCCAAGTCCACTAGGATCCCTTCCAATGTTTCCACTGAACCTGCACTAGGGGGCACCTCCTTGTTCCTCAGAACATTCACCTTCTGATCCAAGATCGCGATCAGCCTCTCAATATAATTCAGGCTCGCATCCACCTGAATGTCCTCTAGTGGTACCACCGTCGTCTCATCAGCCACACACTTCCTCAGCTGAGACACTTGAAAGGTGTTGTGAATCTGACTCAAGTCTGTAGGTAGCTCCAACCGATAAGCTACCTTACCCACTCTGGCAATCACTCTAAAAGGATCAATGTATCTAGGGCCCAACTTGTCCCGTTTCCTGAATCGGATCACCCCTTTCCATGGGGATACCTTCAGGAGAACATGATCTCCAACCTGGAACTCTAACTCAGATCGTCTCCGGTCTGCATAACTCTTCTGACGACTCAGGGTCGTCAGTAACCGCTGTCTGACCTGTTGAATCTGCTCAGTCATCTTTGATGGGTTTTGAGCATTCTAACACTCCTAAGGTGTACCTGCAACCCTAAAAACCTTGGATCTATGTTTGACTAAGATACATGCAAATAATAATTTTCCAAGGTTCTTATCCTATCTAGCATGGCATAGGGAACTTGAATCAAATAAAGCTAGTAGAATTACTTACCTTGTAGTTGTAAATGATTGCTTGGAGTTTTAGAGCCTAGCACCAATAGTATGGATGCCTCAAATGGAAATCATAAATCACCACAAACTTTGGAACTTTGAGAGAATAGTAACACCCTTCTTGAAATCGGCCCTCTTAGTATACTCACTACAACTAGTGTGATTTCAAGAACTAAAGCCTCCTTTATATAGTGTGGTGGATTAGGGTTACATGCATGTAAACCCTAATACCCATGTCTTTTCATTTCCATGAGTTCCATGGGTTAAAGCTCCATGGACTTTCCATGCAAGCCTAGCCCATTCCAAATAAGCAAAAGCCCACACTATATAAATACAAGAGCCCATATTTAATTAGTCATACTTTGATCTCTAAATTAATTATAGATCAACACTAATTAAATAATATGATTTTATATTAATATATTAGAACTTATAATATATTAATAAATCATAACTTATACTATTCTCAAAAGATTATCCATAAATTATTCGGGTGAAGTGCAACCAAAATGGACCATGCCGGGTCGGGTCAAGTACATACCAAATATAGTTATGGAATTAGACACTATATCCAACAGTCTTCCACTTGGATAAGTCTAATAACTATAGTTGCAAGTATGACTTCAAGAACCGATCAGCAATCGTAGCTCTTTAAACTCTGTTGAACTATGAAGTGCCATTTTAGATAAGTGGTCATATAATCCTTTGTTCTAGATATCAGCTGGACAAATACATGGAACATGGTCTTCCTTATTGTCCAACATTTGTTTCCTGATATCTGATTTGTTTGACATAGAACTTAACTGAACACATCAATTTAGTTCTGATCGGGCCCAGTACATAGGTCAAGACAAAATCATCGAGGGGCCCAAATATCACTTCTAATCCTAGAAGGAACAGATAAACTTCGACTCATATGTTTGCTCTACTACTTGTTGAATTACACACAAAAGCACGGTTTATAACATCGAGTTACCAATGCATTTTCGTGAAATCAATGCATAACCAATTCATAGGAAACAAATCATATCTCTAGGTTTGAAGACTTATATGATATTACCGTCTCACGATCACTCGAGATAAATTCCATGAAGTGATACAAGTGAGCGTGGGTTGAATCCAATACTCAGAACTTATGAGCACTCATGAGTGTTGTAGCCCCGCTTTATCTAACATCTTAGACCTCTACAAGCCAACCCATGACAGTCTTGATTCATATCTACTTCCACCATATGACCGACTATGGAGAGTTTCAATAATATGATATAAACCATAACATAATTATTCTGGAAGTCAAACCATGTAAAAAGAAATAATAGTAAACGATTGACAAGAGATAGCAACACTTTACTCATAAATAACAGCTTTTATTTATCATCAAATGTCAATTACATTTTACAAATATCAAAGTTATCTAACTACTAAAACTAATATCATCCTTCACCCCTATGCTTCGAGCATGTTGGAGATGCTTAACCCGAGTCAGTCCCTTCATGAGGGGATCTGTTGGGTTCTCATCCGATGATACCCTCTTTGCCACGAGGATTCCTTCTTCTATTTGATGTCTGATGAAGTGATATTTTCTGTCAATGTGTCTGGATCTCCCATGATCTCTTGGTTCCTTGGCTAAGGAAACCGCACTATTGTTGTCACAGAAAATCTCCATTGGCTCCTTTATAGCTGGTACAACTCCAAGGTCTCCAATGAAGTTCTTTAGCCATATAGCCTCCTTTTCTGCCTCGCTTGCTACTATATACTCTGATTCACAAGTGGAATCGGCCACCATCTCCTGCTTGGAACTTTTCCAAGTAATTGCCCCTTCGTTTACAGTAAAGACCCAGCCCGACTGAGAGCGGAAATTATCCCTGTCAGTCTAAAAGCTAGCATCACTATACCCTACAACTCTCAAGTCATCACTCCCACCAAGGGTAAGGACCCAATCCTTAGTCCTTCGTAGGTACTTGAGAATATTCTTCACCGCTGTCCAGTGAACCTTGCCAGGATTTCCCTGATATCTGTTGACCATGCTCAAAGCAAATGCAACATCAGGGCGAGTACAAGTCATAGCATACATGATCGAGCCTACAGCCGAAGCGTATGGTACTCGACTCATCTCAGCTATTTCAGCCTTTGTACTCGGACTTTGAGTTTTACTCAGTTTGGCATTACACTGGATAGGTAACTCACCTTTCTTGGAGTTATGCATGTTGAACCTTTTCAACACTTTGTCCACATAGGTGCTTTGACTAAGTCCAATTAGTCTTTTACTACTGTTTCTCAAAATCCTTATCCCTAGGATATAGGTAGCTTCTCCAAGGTCCTTCATAGCGAAACATTTCCCAAGCCAGGAATTTACTTCCCGCAGGGTTGGGATGTCATTTCCTATGAATGGTATGTCATCCACATACAGAACCAAAAAGCTGACTATACTCCCACTAGCCTTGATATAGACACAATATTCGTCTTCACTCCTTGAAAAGCCAAATTCTTTGACTTTCTCATCGAAGCAAAGATTCCATCTGCGAGGTGCCTATTTCAATCCATAAATGGATTTCTCAATCTTACACACTCTATTGGGGTACTTTGTACTGACAAAACACTCTGGCTGAACCATGTAAACATCTTCAGCCAACTTTCCATTAAGGAAAGCGGTTTTGACATCCATTTGCCATATTTCATAATCATGAAATGCAGCAATGGCTAACAGAACCGTAATAGACTTAATCTTGGCCACTGGTAAAAAGGTCTCATCATAATCAACTCCCGGAGTTTGAGAATAACCTTTTGCTACCAGTCGTGCCTTATAAGTGTATACATTACCATCCATGTCGGTCTTCTTCTTGAAGATCCATTTACACCCAACTATCTTACGATCAGGTACATTGTCAACCAAGTTCCAAACTTGATTGTCATACATGGACTATATCTCGCTGTCCATAGCCTCTTTCCATTTAGAAGCCTCAGGGCCTGCCATGGCTTCCGTGTAGTTGTTAGGTTCATCCAGATATACCAGTGTGTCATCACTGATAAGTGTTTCACCTTCTGCAGTAATATGGAAACCATAATAATGCTCAGGTGCATTCCTAACTCTGGTGGAACGCCTCAGAGGTATAGATTCTTCAGTCGGCTCAATAGGAGTTTTCGCCTTAGGTTTAGGGCAAGGGTTTGAGGTTCCTTCACCACTTGACTCTTGAATTTCCTCAAGGTCAACTTGTCTCCCACTGTATCCTTGGCTTATGAATTCTCTCTCTCGAAAGAATCCTCTTCTTGCTACAAAGACCACATTATCACTGGGTCTGTAGAAGATGTAACCAAAGGATTTCTGTGAGTAGCCGATGAAAATACACCTTTCGCTTCGGGGTTCGAGCTTATCGTGAGTCTCGTGTGTCATGAATGCCTCGCAACCCCAAATCTTGATGTGGTCTAGATTGGGAAGTTTTCCAGTCCACACCTCGTGAGGTGTTTTGGCAACCTTCTTTGTAGGGACTAGATTAAGGATATGGGCAGAAGTCTCTAAGGCATACCCCCAAAATGAGATTGGTAGCAAAGCTCGACTCATCATGGAACGAACCATGTCCAACAAGGTCCGATTGCGCCTCTCTGCTACACCATTCAACTATGGTGTCCTAGGAGGTGTCAATTGTGAGACAATCCCATATTCCTTAAGACAGTCAAGGAACTCAGTACTAAGATACTCACCACCACGATCGGATCGAAGCATCTTAATGTTCATGCCCAACTGATTCTACACTTCTTGCTTAAACTCTTTGAATTTCTCAAAGGTTTCTGACTTATGCTTGATTAAGTAGAAATATCCATATCTACTAAAATCATCAGTAAAAGTCACATAGAAGCGATTAGCATCTCTTGTAATGGTTCTGAAGGGTCCACACACATCTGTGTGTATGAGGTCCAACAAACCTTCACCCCTAGCACAAGTGCCAGTAAAAGGTGACTTTGTCATTTTACCAAGCAAACAAGATTCACAACTATCATCCAACTTTAGGTCAAATGACTCCAAGACTCCATCCTTTTAGAGTTGGCCTATACGTTTCTTGCTTACATGTCCAAGACGACTATGCCATAAAGATGCTTTATCTAAGCTAGTGGAAGAGTCAATACAAAATACATTATTTCCTAGATTATCTATAACATATATAGTTTCATACACACCATCACAAGGTAATGCTTTAAAAGAAAGAACATTAATAAAGAAAGCATCAATACTACCATTATTATTATCAAAACAAAAGGTAAAACCTTGTTTATACAATGCATGAAAGGAAATAACATTTCTTGCCATTTCTGGCGAATAACAACATTTATTCAAATCTAATGTAAACCCACTATCTAGCACTAAGGAATAAACTCCTATCTTGGTGACAGGTGAAGCTTTCCTGTTTCCCATGATCAAGTTTATCTTTCCCTGCTCCACATTCTCACTTCTTCTTAGTCCCTACAAATCACAACATATGTGACTACCACAACCTGTATCAAGGACCCAAGACTTAGAATGAGGTGAGTTATTAGACAATATAGTGTATATACCTGCATGGTTGGGTTTTACTTTCCCATCCTTCAAATCTTGCTGGTACTGTGGGCAGTTTCGCTTCCAGTGCGACTTTTCATGGAAATAGAAGCATTCGGCCTCATTAGGGTTAGCAGAAGGAGTGACAAAACCTTTCTTGGTTTTGCTTGAAGAGGAGCCTTCAAGGGTCTTACCCTTGGTACCCTTAGAAGGGTTCTTTCTCTTCTTCCCTTTGCCATGCCCGATTGCCAAGACATTGGCCACAGTTGGAGTAGGAGTAGGAGTAGTAACAGCCGACTTACCCTTTAGACCACTTTCGGCGGTCTTCAAGAGTCCTTGAAGTTTGCTGAGGGTGACTTCTTCCTTGTTCATGTGATATGTCATGCGGAATTGATCATAACACGATGGTAAGGAGTGTAAAATGATGTCTATCGCTAACTGCTCGGGGAAGTTCACATTCAGCTTCAGTAAACGGTCCACAGACCTTTGCATTTTATGCATGTGGCCCATGATGGGTTCACCATCCTTCATCCGGGTTGTTACAATGGAGGAGATTATTTCATATCGCTCTTGACGAGCACTTTGATGGTAACGGTCCATCAAGTCCTGGTGCATCTCAAAAGGATAATAGTCCTCATAGGACTTTTGGAGCTCAGCTGTCATGGTGGCCATCATGATGCATGCCACTTTTGTACCATCTCTTTCATGTACCTCATATTTAGCAAGCTCTTCAGGAGTAGCAGTTTGCTCAGGTACCTTCAACTCCTTGTCGAGAACATATTCTTTGTTCTCATACTGAGTGACCATCCTGATGTTCCTGATCAATTTAGTAAAGTTGGACCCATCAAAGATGACTCTCCCACAAAGATTCATGAGAGAGAAGGAACTAGTAGGGTTTGAGCCAGAAGCATTGTTATTGGAAGACATCTGAAAAGAAGAGGGAATATATTAGATTAGATATAGAGATAGTCCTTAATAAAACACCCAAATGTAATATTAAGGCTAGGACCCAACACAATATTTTATAACTTAGAAGAGGGATGACGTAATTTAAGCTATAAGATATTTGAAGGTAGGTGAATGACGATTCACCAATTTTCACCATGAAAAACGAAATATTTAATTAGGTTTTAATTGGTTTAGAAACTCCTAGATTCTTTGAGATTCATTGAGCTTTCTTCAATGGCTTTTTTCAATCTCGAGTGCCCTTCAAGTTTTGTGACTGAGATGCTGAGGATCACAAAACAAGGTGTGAAGTAACCATGCAAATTACTTGGTACCCTTAATGTATTGCCCCTCAATCTATGTGTCGGTTAACCACACACGCTCCATCGATACTATGATAAACATTAAGTCACCCTTTACCTACCTTTTTAAGTTCAAGTTAGTGTGTCGGTTAACCACACACGCTCCACTAACAACTTAAACAAAGTGTAAAGTGTAATTTCATGGATTAGCACCTTATTCACATTTTCCTAAAGTAACTAAGATTGGGAATTTAATAAAAGCAGTTAGTTACTTTATCATTATACTTTTAATGAGAATATATAAGTCTTTGTCCTACCTGTTCGGCTAACGACCCTCCACCAATCAAGGAAGCGGTGGGTGAGAGTGGACACCCATTAAGTTGCCATTTTATAGGTAACAACCTTATACACCCCCCCCCCTATAGACCGGCTTCGTGAATGAGGCGTACTAGCGGTAAGACAACTTGATCTTATACATACACACACACACACACACACACACACATATATATATATATATATATATATATATATATATATATATATATATATATATATATATATATATATATATTATTAACGTATAATATTATAAAGTATAAGGGTTAAATTTTAACATTTAAAATTCTAAGGGTTGGAACTAAAGTTTTAATCATGACTTTACTTGTTCCAAAACTTGAGGGCAAGTTTTGTAAACTTTCAAACCTTCTCATTTCTTATAACTTATGAATTTAATTGAGTATTAAAAATGAAGACTCTTCATTTTTATAACCCTTGTGTTCTTTTAATGGTTTTTATTACAGTGTGACCTTTGGATTTCCATGACTTGAGGACAAGTTATGGACTCCATTAAAACACATAATGATCAAGAATTAAACTACCAAGTAGGTTACAAACAATTCCTATGATCGTCTAATCTTCATAAGTTCAAGAACATGAATATGAACATTTCAAGAATCATAAATTACTCATAAAACTTGTAATTTTGATAATAGCCATTGAAAATGGATTATCATAAACATTACACCATCTAAAACAAGTTTTATAACACCAAAACAATTTAGGGTAATGTTTCCAGTCCATTTCCAGCATCAAAACTCGAAAATCTGGACACTTCAGCCTTTACTCGTCGAGTGCATGAACAAACTCGACGAGTAGCATGCATTTCTTCATGGACTCGACAAGTCCCCCCAAGGACTCGGCGAGTTCATACGAGCAGTGAACAAAAAAATCAATTTTCAAGCTATTTGCATCAAGTATCAAGTAAACAAGCCTCGACTCTGATACCACTGATGAGTTTTGAGCATTCTAGCACTCCTAAGGTGTACATGCAACCCTAAAAACCTTGGATCTATGTTTGACTAAGATACATGCAAATAATTAATTTTCCAAGGTTCTTATCCTATCTAGCATGACATGGGGAACTTGAATCAAATAAAGCTAGTAGAATTACTTACCTTGTAGTTGTAGTTGATTGCTTGGAGTTTTAGAGCCTAGCACCAATAGTGTGGATGCCTCAAATGGAAATCACAAATCACCACAAACTTTGGAACTTTCAGAGAATAGTAACACCCTTCTTGAAATCGGCCATCTTTGTATACTCACTACAACTAGTGTGATTTCAAGAACTAAAGCTCCTTTATATAGTGTGGTGGATTAGGGTTACATCCATGTAAACCCTAATACCCATGTCTTTTCATTTCCATGAGATCCATGGGTTAAAGCTCTATGGAGTATCCATGGACTTTCCATGCAAGCCTAGCCCATTCCAAATAAGAAAAAGCCCACACTATATAAATACAAGAGCCCATATTTAATTAGTCATACTTTGATCTCTAAATTAATTATAGATCAACACTAATTAAATAATATGATTTTATATTAATATTTTAGAACTTATAATATATTAATAAATCATAACTTATACTATTCTCAAAAGATTATCCATAAATTGTTCGGGTGAAGTGCAACCCAAATGGACCATGTTTGGTCGAGTCAAGTACATACCAAATATAGTTATGGACTTAGACACTATATTCAATAGTCTTGAGCACAATCTCATTGCTCCCCATCACTCTCTTCCCCACTTCTCCCTAACAGAAGGGAGTCCGACACCTACTCCCGTATAAAAGCTCAAAGGGAGGCATGCTGATACTCATATGATATCTATTATTGTATGAAAACTCAGCCAATGGCAAATAAGTGTCCCAACTTCCACCGAAGTCCATAACACATGCACGCAGCATGTCCTCGAGCGTCTGAATCGTCCGCTCACTCTGTTCGTCTGTCTATGGATGGTAAGTTGTACTGAAGTGCAGTCGGGTACCCAAATCCTCATGAAACTTCTTCCAGAACCTGGAAGTAAAACGCATATCCCAATTTGACACTATCGAAGTCGGCACCCCATGCCGTGCCACTACCTCTCGCACGTAGATCTTGGCCAACTTCTCTACAAAAGAACTCTCATTAATGGAGAGAAAATGAGCACTCTTTGTCAGCCGTCTACAATCACCCATATCGCGTCTACTCCAAGCGCAATCCTCGATAACTTGGTGATAAAATCCATGGTGATTTGTTCCCACTTCCACTGGGGAATCTCTAGGGGCTATAACGGGCCATGTGGACGTTGGTGCTCCGCCTTAACCCGGTGACAGGTCAAGCACCTCTCAACTACCCATGCCATTTCTCTCTTCATACAGGGCCCCCAATAATCCCTTTTCATGTCTACATACATCTTAGTGGCCCATGGGTGGATCAAGAATCTTGATATATGTGCCTCCTCCATCAGTATATGACGTGCTCCACCCGTATAGAGCACCCAGATCCACCCTCTGAAGGTCATAAGCCCATGACCATCCGTCTCAAACTCGGAAACCTGCCCAATCACTCGCTCCCTCTTGCGGTTCTCCGATCTCACGGCCTCCACCTAAACCTCTCGAATGGTATCCAAGACTGGAGTCATCACTGTCATCCTCATACACACATGTCAGATCAGAACACTCTCTGCTCTACGGCTTAGGGCGGCGGCTACCACATTAGCCTTGCCTGGGTGATATGAGATCTCACAGTCATAGTCTTTCACTAAATCCAACCACCTCCTCTGTCGCATATTCAAGTTGGGTTGATCCATGAGGTACATCAGGCTCTTGTGGTCCGTATATATGGTACACCGGACTCCATACAGATAGTGACGCCAGATCTTGAGGGCGAACACCACCGCCCCAACTCCAAATCGTGGGTGGGATACCTCGTCTCATGAGGCTTCAACTACCTCGATGCATATTCGATCACGTGTCCCCTCTGCAACAACACTGATCCCATCCCTGATATAGAGGCATCACAGTAAAATATGAAATCCTCCACTCCCTCGGGAAGGGCTAACATCGGGCTTCGCATAATCTCTAGAGAAGAGTCTCAGCATGTTGCTCAGGCCCCCAAGCAAATGTAACACCCTTCCGGGTTAACATGGTGAAAGGAACAACGATCTTGGAGAAGTTTCTGATAAATCTCCGATAGTAACCGGCCAAACCAAGAAAACTCCTAATCTTGGACGGAGATCTCGGCACCTCCCAACTCATAACTGCCTCAATCTTGGCCGAGTCAACCAATATCCCATTCTGATTGACGAGGTGTCCCAGGAACTGGACCTCTCGTAGCCAGAAATCACACTTGGAGAATTTGGCATATAGCCTCTCCGACCTCAAAAATCCAAGAACCTCTCTAAGATGCTCCTCGTGTTGCTCCCTAGACCTCGAGTACACAAGAATATCATCGCTGAACACGATCACCGATCGATCCAACATGGGCCTGCACACCCGGTTCATGAGGTCCATGAATGTCGTCGGTGCGTTGGTGAGCCTGAAAGGCATCACCACAAACTTGTAGTGCGCATAACGAGAACTAAAGGCCATCTTCGGGATATCCTCCTCGCAAACTCTCATCTGATGATATCCAGAACTCAAATCAATCTTGTAGAACCAAGATGCCCCCTGCAACTGATCGAATAAATCGTCGATCCTCAGAAGTGGATAACGGTTTTTGATTGTCAGTTTGTTTAACTCCCGTTAATCAATGCACATCCGGTGTGAACCATCCTTTTTCTTGACAAAAAGGATCGGAGCTCCCCATGGTGAGCTACTCGGTCTGATGAACCCCTTCCCCAGCAACTCCTGAAGCTGTAAGGATAATGTCTGCATCTCTGGCGGCGCAAGGCAATAAGGTGCCTTGGCAATAGGCGCCGCACCCGAAATCAAATCAATCTGGAACTCCACCTGCCTCTCGGGAGGCACACCCGGCAACTCCTTGGGAAAAACGTCCGAAAATTTGCACACTATCGGAACCTCGGAGATAGAGCTCAGCCTCTCCGTAGCAACTCGGCCTCTCGGGAGGCACACCCGGCAACTCCTTGCTCATTTTCTTGAGAATACATATGGTTTTGAAAACTTCAACATAATGTTGCTGAGTTCATAGGTTTTATTTCTTTGTAAATACTCTTTAGATAGTTTTAGTATAGGATCCTTGTTTATAAATATGAATTTGTTTAGTTATACTAGAATAGTATTATCTTTAATATTCTTAGTATTTTAATATTATAGCTTCTCTTTTGTATTCACACCTTTTGCATATTTCTCCTATAATTTTTTCATCCCTTTCGCATATTGGTGTATACTATCCTTATTTCAAGGCGTTCCCCTCTAGATAGGTTATTTAATTAAGGTTGGTTGAACATAGCGACAATGAGTTCCCATAATTGAGCTTTTGACTTGATATTTGCCTCACACGACGCTTCACCGGACGTTGTAAAATAGTTTAGAAATTTATGCCTATTGTGATCCGACCATCAAGGTTTTAGATAGCAACCGTAGGTGGGGGTGTCAACCTCATATAGATTTATATATATCTTTCCCACTCACTTAAGATTTAATGATTATAAGTCGAGCTTAGCTGAAAACTAATCGGCTAAAGGATGAATAGTATCATTCTCATTCGGCAACAATTTTTTATCCTGCTCGTATACTTCGTGTTTATCAATTTGGTTATTCGTAATTTTAGTATTCTTCGTTTTGATTCTCTCCATAATTATACTAATATATATACTTGTAATTTTATATATATATATATATATATATATAATTTAGATTTTGATAGGATATTCGGGCAGAGTAATAACAAGGTACAATGTTATCCTTTAGATTTGACCAACACAACGACTACGTATAATATTATCATAAAGTTTGGGTCGAGTATATATCAGACAATAAGCCAATAACGACTATGCATAATATTATTCCTAAAACATGGGAAGGGTAACTATCGGACATAATATTATCCTAATGTTGCATGTATTTTATAAATTACTTATATAGTGTAAATAGTAGTATTTTACAAAATCGATAATACATTATTATAACATGTATACCCCCCATAGAACTTTTGAAAATTGTAAAAGTGGAATCGTGAACTCACCCTCGAAGCGTGAATCGCAGAACCGATGCAACGTTGGGACTCGGAAGCTTGAGGGCCGCTCGGGAGAGGGGACTACTTCGATCAGAGAGAGAGAGAGAGAGAGAGAGAGAGAGAGAGAGAGAGATGGTTGTGAAAGGTGTGAAAAACAATCTGGTCAGACCCTTCTATTTATAGTAAGTACGTGCCATGCATTTTAGGGGGGGCGTCCGGCAATGAGCATGTTGGCCACATCTCTATGCTACCACGTGTCACTTTCTCGTTGGGCCACATCACTTGTATCTTTGTGAATCTGACATCAAAACGCGTGTCGCGCGTGGCGTACGAGCCACACACCTAGTCTAAATGTTTTTCTAAATTTCTTATCTCTTTCGTACGATGTAACATCCATAAAATTCAAGACAATTTAAAACTTTTTTCAAGCATCCGAAAACCATTAATTATTACAAAATGTTTTCATATCATAGTATCCCGGAAATCAAAATCATAAAATGTGAGGAGGTGCACGATCAAGCCTTCGCCTTCCCGCGATCATATGAAGTACCTAAAACAAAATCAACAACTGTAATCACAAAACTTAGCGAGTTCTCTTAAAATACCAACGCCATATAAACCATAACAATATCATACAAACAAAATGCTTATATATAGAGTCTACAGTACGACTGGTCCGCCCTCACTGGGCCTTCAGTCTACCTGGTCCACTCTCAGAGTCTTCAGTATGACTGGACCGCCCTCCCTGGGCCTTCAGTCTATCTGGCCCACTCTCAGAACCTTCAACATGTATGGTCCGCCCTTCCGGGCCTTCAGCCTATTTGGACCGTTCTCCAAGCCTTCGGCCTGACTAGTACGCCCTAACAGGTCTATAGTCGATTTGGGCCACCTTGGGTACGTTGGCCTTGAGTACAAAGCAGGGTATGTTGGTCTTGAGCACCTTGGGTTATGATAACGTGCCCTAGCTACCACGAAAGGGTTGCGCCCAGCTCAGAAGGCTGGCGCATCCGGCAGACCAGGCCCAGCGGGCTTAGCGTCCGCCAGCGCCCCAAGGGCAGGGCGCTCTAGCAAAAGGATAAGCGTCTGTCAAAGGCATCCTCGCAAGAGGCTCGCACCCTCCAAAGGCGCCCCAGAGATCCACGACAAAAGATACGGTTAGGTGACAAAGTAAGGGATCAGATCATTACCAGCAGGAACAATGGCAGCGCTCTGACAAGTAGAGGAGCACGATCCTCCAATGGAGTCCGATGGAACCGATGGAACCAACAGAGCACCGGTAAGTCCGATCCGGTCAATGGCACCGTTGGACAAAACACCACCGCCTTCAGTACCAAACAGAGAAGTCCTAAACGAAGGTTGTTCCGCAGTAACGGCCGAACCACCGAGCAATTCACAACCACGAGGAAATTCTCCGCCAATAACCGCCTCCATGGCAACCATCCCGACTCAGCCACCACAGTTGTCTCCCATGTCATTAGTGGCGAGCACCTATACGATAACGCCGACACTACAGCAGACGAAGGCGAGAAAATCGCTCGCAAGGACGCTTTAGACCATTCATTAGAGACGATAGGCGAGGCCGCCGGCCAGACGTTTACATAGTCGCGGACAAACCACAATCGGCGAAGACAACAAAAGGACGATACTGTGAATATCACAAGAGAAAAACCCATGACACTGTCAATTACTCGGTTCTGAAGAAAGAAATGGAAGAAAAACAGCTAAAGGGAAACCTCGTGGAAATAGCACGAAGCCTCCGAGCAAAGTTCGACGCTAAGGACACCAAGGATGTGTCAAGGGAACACACCTAACCTAAGGAAATACTCATGGTGTATGTCAAGAGGGAAAGGCAAGATGAACAAGGCGGCCTAATAGGAATCATAACGCCAACCCATGGACTCACGTTCTCAAGAAGAGATCCCCGGCCTAAAGGGTGAAAGGGTGATAACCTACTGATAATCCAAGCATCCATAAAGAATGTAACTATTCACAGGGTATTCATCGACACGGGCAGCTCGGCGGATATAATCTACAAGCATTGCTACCACCTCCTCCCCGACAGATGGAAAGAAAACCTCAAACCCACCACAGGAAGACTAGTAGGTTTCACAAGGCACAACATATGGCCCTTGGGCACAATCCACTTGCCTCTCACGCTGACCAGTCACGACAAACAACGAAGAAAAACAACTTTGATCGAGTTTGTGGTCATCCGCCACTCTGCAGAACACAACATCATACTAGGAAGGACGGACCTGATCAAACTTGGGGCAATCCCATCAACAATTCACGGGATCGTAAAGTTCAAAATTATCGAAGGACCAGCCACAGTCCTCGCCACCTCACCAAAAGAGTTGCAATGCTTGAAGTCATGCAACCAGCAGAAATAGCGCAGAAGACTAAGAGGGAAAGGGTCGAAACGGAGAACGAGAAAGAGGTGATTAATGAGGAATACTCGGACCAGTCAATAAGCATTGGTCGTAACCTTCCAGAGCGAACCAGGGGAAAGTTGGTAAGCCTGCTGAGACGGTACAAGCATGTGTTCGCATGGACCCCCACGGACATGGTTGGCATGGACAGAAAGGTCATAGAACACAAGCTAATGATCAAACTGGGCACGAAGGAGGTGAAACAAAAGAAGAGTGTCCAAGGAGGGGACCGAAATCGGGCGATCAATGCAGAGGTAGCCAAGCAAACAAGGGCAGGAATCTTGAGAGAGGCAGTCTTCCCAACGTGGATTGCTAATCCTTTTATGGTAAAAAAGCATGATGGGTCATGGCGTATGTGCATCGACTATTCCGAATTAAACAAAGCATGCGCCAAAGATTGTTACCCCCTACTAGAAATCGACCAAAAGGTGGATTCGCTACAAGGTTTCAAACTAAAGTGTTTTTTGGATGAGTATAAAAGGTACCATCAAATCCTGATGAGCAAGGAAGATGAGGAGAAGACGGCATTCTATACAGATCATGGCACCTTCTGTTACACCAAGATGCCATTTCGATTAAAAAAACGCAGGAGTGACGTATAAACGGCTAGTCGATTCCATATTCGTCAAGCAAATTGGAAGAAACATAGAAGTATACGTCGATGACTTGGTCATCAAGAGTCCAAATGAGACAAAACTGGTGGAAGACATTGAAGAAACTTTCAAGACACTGGAGAAAGCTAGGATAAAGCTGAACCTAGGAAAGTGCACCTTTGGGGTAGAAGAAGGGTAATTTCTAGGGTACTACGTAACCAGGCAGGGAATACAACCCAGCCTGGTCAAGATAGACGAATTCATGGAAACACCGCCACCAAGTACCCTAAGGGATGCATAGGGCCTAAACAGAAAGCTTACCACGCTTAGCCGTTTCATCTCAAAGTCAGCTAACAAAGTCATGCCACTTTTTCACACGCTTAAAGGATGCATTGAGAAAAGCAACTTTCAGTGGACAGCAAGCAGCGGAGGCAGCTCTCTAGCAAATCAAAGAAGCCTTTCACAAACTGCCCACACTGGCCAGCCCTATCCCGGGAAAAACATTACAGATATACTTATCGACTTCGGGCGAAGCCATTTCATCTGTGCTGGTTGTAGAAAGAGAAGGAGAACAAAAACCAGTCTACTTCGTCAGTCGGGCATTACAGGGTCCCGAACTCAACTACCCTACTCTCGAAAAGTTTGTCCTCGCAATCATCTACGTCGTTAGAAGACTAAGGAGATATTTCTAGGCACACCAGATCGAAGTCTTGAAGAATTGCCCAATCAAGCAGATATTGCTCAAACCAGAAACCTCGAGTCGACTAGCAAAATGGGCAATAGAACTAGGCGATCACGACATTTGTTACCGCCCGCGAACAAGCATCAAGGGTCAGGCACTTGCAGATTTTTTACTCGAAATTCCAGGGGAAGGAAAAAGCATGGCCTAAGGAGAGATGTCTGAGGCAGGAAAACTCCAAAGGATAGTCGGAAATGGACGTTATATGCAGACGGGGCGTCCAGCAGAGAGGGTTCGGGGGCAGGCTTGATCCTAACCAGTCCGGAAGGAGAAGAGGTTACATATGCACTCCATTTCGATTTTTACACCTCGAATAACCAGGCAGAGTACGAAGCTTTACTCGCTGGTCTATGACTGGCCAAGTAGATAGGAGCAAAAGCGGTAACGGCGATGACAGATTCAAGGCTGGCCGCCAACCAAGTTAATGGGAGTTTCGTGGAAAAAGATAAAAGGATGGAAAGATATGTCAAGATGGTGCAGCGGCTCACTAAATCTTTTACGGAGTTCACAATCAAACAAATACCAAGAAGTGAAAATAGGAGGGCGGATGCCCTGAGAAAATTGGCATCAACATGTTTCGACCACTTATCCAAGAAGGTCCTAGTTGAAGTACTCAAGGAAACAAGCATAGATGAACAACGAGTAATCACCTTGGCAGCAGCTAGAGACACATGAATGACCCCACTAATAGAATACCTACAACATGGCATTTTGCCAGACAACCACGGAGAGGCAAGGAAGATACGCATAAAAGTGCCATCATATGCACTTGTGAACGGGGAGTTGTATAGGAAAGGGTTCACAACGCCTTGGTTGAAGTATGTGGATGAAGCCAGGGGAAAAGTAGCACTCCAAGAGGTACATGCCCGTCAGGCGGGAGTGCATGAAGGGGAACGCTCCCTAACAGGAAAGGTTCTCCGCATGAGAATTTATTGGCCTACCACATACCAAGACGCGGTGGAACTTACAAGGAAATGTGCAGAATGCCAAACATACTCACGAGTCCAAGGAAATCCCTCGGCCCCTCTAACTAACATCTCTAACACATGGTCGTTCTATCAATGGGGGATAGATATTGTGGGGCCGTTCCCAGAAGCCCCGGGGAAACTAAAATACATGGTGGTCGCGGTCGACTACTTTACGAAATTGATCGAGGCCGAGCCAGTCACATGCATATCGAGAAGGCACATGATCAAATTTGTATGGAAGAACATACTGACCAGATTCGGAACCGGCACGACACCGGGTTATAATGAAGAAGTTATGGCCCATCAAAGTTTCGAGACGAAACCGGCACGACACCGGGAAACGTAAATAGTGAATATACGATAGAGCGATATTCAGCCTTAGCGATCTAAATGAAAGTTGTAGAATACGTTAAACCGAGAGCTTCCATAAAAATAACGCCCACATCTGACTTCGTATAAGGAAGTTATGATTTTTCGAAGTTTCGACTTAGCGGTGTACAGCCTGAAATTCGAATATAAGATCGAGCGGTTTTTAGCCGACACAACCTAAACGAGAATTAAAGATCTCATTATTTGTAGCGTAACGATAAAAAGACAGACAAAAACGGACGTCGGATGAAGAAATTATGATTTTTTAACGGACCAATCCTGTCCCGGCCTCTTAATAATATAACTTTTAAAATAAAGTCAAAATTAGTCAACGGAGTCTAATCAAAAGTTGTAGAGTACATTCCCGCCTTCGCGTGGATATAAAGAACGTCGAAAACGGAGCTCGTATGCGAAAGTTACGAATTTTTAAAGGTTGCACTCGGATTTGCGAAGCCTGTTGCTCGATCGATGATGTGGTCGGATCCTAGCCGCTGCTTGTTGATCACGCTTCGCCTTCGGATGATGACACTTGTACTTCGGACGCCCAGCGTAGCCGAGGAGCGCCTCGCGTACGAGGTACGCCCTGCATGTGAAGAGGGAACGTCGCACGTAGTCGTTCTGCTTGGTCCGAGGAGTAGCCACGTCACCCCATCCGAAGCTCGCCATCTGGCACCCTTATCCAAAGACTACGCCCCACGTAGTAGGACCGAACGCCCAGTGTTTCGAGAGGGATCGCACCTATAAAAGGCTTCGCAACACTTCATCCATGGATCTGCCTCTCGATGCTCCAGTTTCCCCCGATAACGCTTTCGCAACACTTCATCCATGGATAGGGGAAACTCAACACCTGCAAAACGATGGGACATGAGGAAAACATATAGTTAGGGTGTATGGATCAACCAAAACAAAAACCCTAACCGATATCAACAAAAAAAGGGAGGGGGAAAAGAGGAAGAGTAAAAGAAAACACTTACCATCGACAACAGCGAAGAAGACCGCCATCTTCCCTCGACGCCTCCAAGAAGGAATCATTCCCACACCTGCCAGCAGCACCTCAGAATAATCCTCAGGACTAACCTGGATGTTCTTCAAAAGATCAGCAAAACCTTGGTTATACGGAAACAGTTTGGGAGTGATATCAGCGAATGAGTTAGCACGATATCGCCCACTTCCTGCCAAACTGTGATTCACCCATAACCACTTGTCTTTCCAGTTCTTAGGGGGTCTTTCCATTGGGAACCAAGGTATGCCCCCCTCACCGGACGGAGAAAGTGCACTTGTCACCAGTGCAACAAAACCTAAAGAAGTATTTAAAGACAAAATAGTCGAGGAGAACGTCGTTGGCACGACAAATCATCTCAAACGCCACTACTTTGTTCACAGCGTTGGGAGTCAACATTTGGATGCTACAACCTTCCTTTCGCAGGACCTCTTCCTGGAAGTCGGTAAGAGGAAGTCGTACCCCAGCATCAAGGAATTTCAAATAAACCCCAACTTTGCCAGGAGCGGGAGACGTGATGGACGAACCAGGCAGCGGGAACTCGACCCCATCCGCTGAAGAAAGACCATATGTCTCCTCCAAATACCAATACTCAGCATTAGAAGGAATATTTATAGATGAATCAGCCATAGAAGAAGAGAAGGAAAGAATGGAAGAAGAAAAATGAACAGAAGAAGAGGAAACGTGAGGGAAAAGAAAAATGATGATAAGTGCCCTTATATGAGAAGAGGAAAAGCGGGATATTCAAAGTCCCTGACACATGACGTAACTGCTAGCCATGATGAGCGGTCACGTCGCCATTAAAAACCGGGACGACGGGCGAATAGAAAACAGGCACGTATAGAGCAATTAAGTCCAGAACACCGTAGCTAGTACAACAACGCTACGTCTACTGGATCGGGGGACTTGATAATGTGCCCTAGCTAGCACAAAAGGGTCACGCCCATCTCAGAAGGTTGGCGCATCCGGCAGACCAGGCCCAGCAGGCTTAGTGCCCGCCAGCGCCTCAAGGGCAGGGCGCTCTAGCAAAAGGATAAGCGCCCGTCAAAGGCATCCTCGCAAGAGGCTCGAGACCGCCAAAGGCGCCCCAGAGCTCCATGAAAAAAGATACAATTAGGGACAAAGCAAAGGATCATAGTATTATCGGCAGGACCAATGGCAGCGCTCTGACAAGTAGAGGAGCACGATCTTCCAATCAACACCCTGGATCTTGTCGGCTCAGGAGATCTTGTCTCGTACAGACGAGCAGGATCGTTGAGTATAAAAGGAAAAGCTCATGACCTCGGCAGGTAAGACGCCTTCTCCAAGCTACACTCATACATGCTCTCTAAACCCTACTGACTTGACCATCAGAGCGTCTTTCCGGGAGCCCCCTCCCGGGAAACAGCTGACGGCTTCTTTTCTCTATGATCTTGTAGGGACAACTCAGGGACTGTTGTCAAAGTCTACCCAGTGTGGAAGCAAGGTCGCATCAGGTTACAATGACATTAACCGTAGACTTAATTACTATATAATATATAAGTGTTTGTATTGTGACTATATTACTATATTAATATATTGGTGTTTGAATTGTCTATGGATAAATTTTATTTTTAGTATATAAGAGGAAAGATGAAGTTGCCATAATGTCAAATGGTAAATTAGATTTTGATTTTGGAAATAATTAGAAATAGAAAGGTGAGGTTCTCCGGCAAAATCTATCTTTAGTGGTTCTTGATGAAGGAGTTGATGTTGTGATTTTATGTGGTTAAAAGATTGATGATTGGGGTTTGCATTGGAGGTACGTTTAATGATCTTGATATATAGATGGAAATGGTATGATAAACATTTGTGAATGATCATAAGGTTAGAGAGGTTTTCTAACGGGATCTAGAGACATCGATGACGTTTCTCTGGTCAATTTTTCGATGAACTTTGTTATGGACGTGATTGGAGTGGCTGAAAATGATGATCAAGGGAAAAGAGGTCATGTGGTGGTGGCTCGTGTATGTTTGCAAGGAAGATGGTGTTAGGGTCTTAGGGATCAATACAACTACATGTGACATAGGGTTTTTGTATGCATGTTACATACCTCAGTGTTGTTTTTCCAATGAGCCTTCTAGTGAACGTTATGATAGACGTGATAGCAAGATGAAAATGAATTATGAGTGGTGGCCACAACCGTTATTCAAGGGGTGAAGAGACTAAAGAGGTCACGAGGGTAAATCAATACCATGGGAGTGGTTGTGAGTTTGACTTCAACGTTCTGGATTCCAAAATGTCATTTTGTTTGTTTTGGGAAAATTACCTCAAGATTCCACAACAACCCTCCAAATGCTATGTAGCACCCGGTTCCTGGTACGTAAATGTTATCTGAGTATTTCCTTTCTTTTAGCCTTGGACTCGGCGAGTCATAGGTCCGACTCGCCGAGTGGATGCGGGACCCAGGACACGTTTAAGTTGGCGACTCGGCGAGTCCATATCCTGGACTCGGCGAGTCATAGCTGTTGGATGAAACCCTAAGTTTCAGGGGTTTGCACCCTATTTAAAGGACTTATCAGCCCCAAGCCGGCCCCCATTGACCCTTAAAGCCCTGTATCTCTCGTTCTAAGCTATTCTTTGAGAGTTTGAGGTTAGTGTGTGTGTTTTTGAAGGTTTGGAAGGAGGAAGGAAGTAGATCCAGAAGAAGGGAAGCCATCCAGGCATTATTTGTGCTCTTCCAGCAGTTCCTTTGAGGTATAACCCGTTTTCCCCTTGATTCTATGCTTAAAACTTCATTTGGGTCCTTCTTGGTCAAATCCCCAAGCTTGTATGTGCATTGTATGTCGTAATAAGATGTTTGGCCTCTGGATCTAGGCAAGATTGAGCTCCAGGAGCTCAGATCTATTAGCTTTATGGCCCCATGTTGCTTGTTAGCCCTAGATCTACCCTTTTGAGACATTTTGAGCCCTAAAATCCATATTGGTGAATATCCACACGTAAAGTTGGAAACTTTACGTGTGATTCGTGTCCTAGAAGTCCAGATCTATGAATGGCATGGACTGGAATCGAGCAAATATGTGTATTTAGTGGATGCATGGCAACAACTCGGCGAGTCGTTCATATGACTCGGCGAGTCTGTTCGCGAGTCTCCGAGTTTGTCCCCTTTTCGTAGTGTCGAGTGAGCAGTGAGTCACGGGGTGTGACTCAGTGAGTCGGAAGCTTAACTCATCTATGGAGGTACTCGGCGAGTCAATGCCCTGACTCGGCGAGTTCAAGGCAATCTCCTTAGATCAAGAACAGACTCGGCGAGTTATTCATACAACTCGGCGAGTCTCAGCATAAGTGTTCTTCGGATGAAGATGGACTCGACGAGTTGTTCATACAACTCGGCGAGTCTTAGCATCAGTGTTCATCGGATGAAGATGAACTCGACGAGTTGTTCATACAACTCGGCGAGTAGGATGAAGCACTTGAATATTGGTTAAGAAGGTAAACCCGTCGAGTCGTCGCCTAACTCGATGGGTAGGATCGGGATTCAGGGCAGTCGTTTGGATAGGGACTCAGCGAGTTGGAAAGCCAACTCGGCGAGTGGGGTCAACTGAAAGTTGACTCTGACTTTGACTTAGGGCATGGTCAGGGGTAAAATGGTCTTTTTACCCAAAGGTCAGTGCGCAGTGTTTGATTGGGTATATTGTGGGAATTGCAGTCGGAGGATTTCCGGAGCAGCAGCAGTAGGCAGTCAGTTCCCGATCAGATCAGCAGCTACTTCGAGGTGAGTTACCTTCCAGTAGCGTTGGGTCTAAGGCCACAACGCCGACCCACCAGTAGGAGACGTATGGTAGATGATTGTCTTTGTGATATCATCTAGGTTTACTATTACCTGATATGTTATATGCTAGCATGATACGTTGTATGTGATAGTAGTCGAGTTCGGTTGTTAGGACCGAAGGGTAGTCAGACACCCCAGATACGTCTGACAGTATATGATGATATGTTTGCATGCTGGCTTGTTATGTTATATGCGATAGAGGTAGTATGAGGGGACCAGTCCCTGTGGTCAGTTGTTAGGACCGACGGGTAGTCAGCACCCCAGAATGGCTTGACATGGGTAGTCAGCACCCCAGAATGGCTTGACACGGGTAGGACGGCACCCCAGAACGGCCGTACCGGGTAGTCAGGCACCCCAGAATAGCCTGGCAGTATGTATGTTACGTGTTTGTATGGTATGTGGTACGACGGGGGAACTCACTAAGCTTTGTGCTTACAATCTTCAGTTTTGGTTTCAGGTACCTCCTCAGCTAGGGGAAAGGAGCCGGCGCGGTAGCAGCATGTCACACACACACTCTCCGGTTTCCGCATTTACGAGCTTCACTGGGATTTGTACTCCGATATTTTGATTGAATGTATGAATTGGCTTTTAGACATGGTTCACTTGTGTTATGATTTGATCAGACAATGTTTTTAGTTTTTAATATTTTCTAAAGTAATGTTTTTAAAACAAAATTTTTGGTCATGAAAATTGGGTCGTTACAAGTTGGTATCAGAGCCCTGATTTGAGGGATTCGGACACACCCTCTGGAGTGTCTGAACTCAAATCGAGGGATTAAAAGATTTTCTAAAGGAAAGATGTTTTCTAAAATTGAAAAAAAAAAGTTTTGAGAAAGAACGAAGTGTGTGATGTGCACGACCGGCCGAGCTCAAGTAAGTATCCCCAAAGTACCCATACAAGTTTATGTTATGTTTATCAGTTTTTGTAGAACAGCATGCTAGAATAGGACTAAGGATCTAGGAGTGATGCCTTATGTGCCTGCTTAATGTGTTTCAGTTGTATGAGAACTTGCATGCTAGTTATTGAGTAGATAGTAAGTAGGATAGCCTGATTAGGTTATGCCTGGTAGTATGAGCTTAGCACTTTATGCTAGCTCAGTTCCTGAAAGTGGATAGAGTTAATTGAGATTGTTACCCTTATCTGAATGCTGCTTGCTTCGTGCTTCGTGGGACTCTGAATAATGGGAGTTAGCCATTAGGCGAATGCGTCACGTCACATGTGATCAGGGTTGAATAATCTTAGAGTGCCAGATTTGATCCTACTGCGCAGCTCTTGTTTGAGTCCAACCGTTGTAGGGACGAGTCCGATACTCGAAGGATTATCTGAGCCTCGTCACATGTGATGGTATTCGGGTAATGGCTAACTGGCATTACAAGGAGGCCTGCAGCAGCTGAGGACTGGTTAGAGTGGAACTAGAGATTTCCCTAGGGCAAGCCTAGGATGAGTATAGCAGTAATCAGCAGTAGTGAAAGGGATCTGGTGGAGTCGAGGCATTCCTTGAAGAAGGTACGGATAAATGTGGAAGGTAGTATGGGCCCGTACTACTGAAAGCAGAGGATCCGTACCCGAACCAAGGATGGCCAAGATAATACCAGGGAACTTGTAAGTACATGTGATCCCTCAGGGAGTATCAGTATCACTAATGATTGTTGTGATGTATTGCAGAATGGTGGTACTTCGATCGAGGCCGGTAGATGGCGGTTCAGGAGAGGGGTCAGGTTCGGGATCAAGTTCCGAGCCGGTTGATGAGGGACTACGCGAGTTCATCGCGTCAGAGATTACCAGGGGTATCCTTGAGTCGACTCCCATTATCTTCGGGTCGATCAAGGAAAGGATCATCGAGTTGATGGAGGATCGCCTCAGGGCATTCAGGAGCGACATGGCATCTGGCCAGTCGGGATCTCGCACACTGTCCTTTAACGACTTCAGGGGCAGTGGTGCGTCGGATTTCCATGGGGTGAAAGACCCCATTGCTGCCAGACGATGGATTGCAGACATCGAGTCTGCCCAGTTGACTAGCTTCTGCCCCGAGGGGTCGAAGGTGAGGTATGCAGTAGGATGTTTACGGGACCGAGCCCGGGATTGGTAGGAGTCAGTGGGTGACTCGTTGGGAGCCTCAGCTATCGAGGCCATGACCTGGTCGGACTTTGTGACCAGGTTCAGGGCAGAGTTTGCGCCGGCGGTCGAGCTTCATCAGCTGGCCAGGGAGTTTCTTGACATGAGACAGACGACGGAGACTGTGGCGGAGATCACCGCCAAGTTCCGGGAGAGGGCTTTGTTGGTGCCCCAGTATGCCGGTGACGAGGACATGAGGAGGACTCGTTACCATGATATGCTACGAGCTGACATCCGGGAGCATGTTAGCTTTTCGGCTTGCCCTACCTTGGACTCTATGATTGCCAGGGCGAGGGAGAGGGAGATAGATTTGGAGCACATCCGGAAACGGAAATTGGAGGAGGGACAGGCAGGAGGGGCTTCGGGGAAGAAGCCCAAGGGATCAGATGGTAGGCCGAAAGGCCAGTCAGGACCGAGCCGCTGCAGGAAATGCGGCAGGCCGCACGAGGGGGCGTGCAGGATGGGATCATCAGGCTGCTACAAGTGCGGCAAGTCCGGGCACATCAACAGGGATTGCACTGCTCCGGCAGCAGTTATTCAGACATCAGAGTTGTTGTGTTTTCACTGCAACCAGAGGGGCTACAAGAAGGCCAATTGCCCCCAGTTGATAGTTTCAGCGCCGATGAAGGCGCCAGCTCCAGCGACCCTGCGGATCACGGATGGCCGGCAGGGCAAGTCAGAGGCTACAGTGGTGAGGAGCCGAGCATTTCAGCTGACTACCGAGGAGGCACGCGCCGCACCCGATGTGGTGACGGGTATGATTCTTTCCCTCTATCTTATTTTTATAATGTTATGTTATTGATATGTGCTCTGTATGTATACGTATGCATTAGGATCGTTCCATGTGAACGGCCTCCTAGTTCAGATGTTATTTGATTCGGGTGTGTCCCGATCATTCGTTTCCCTTGCGCTTAGCAAGAAGTTTCATGAGCCATCAGGCGAGTTAGATTGCCCTATGGAGGTGGAGATTGCTGATGATCGATTGGTGCGAGCATCGATGGTATTTCGAGATTGCGTGCTGCGTTTGTTCGAGGAGCGCTATTTGGTAGATTTGGTTCCTATACCGTTGCGTGGGAACAAGGTAATTATAGGCATGGACTGGCTGAGCCCTAATGGGGCTGTGATAGATTGCGCGCAGCAGCTAGTGCGGGTCAGGACCCCAAGTAGGGGAGAGTTAGTGATTCATGGAGAGAGGCCCCAGTGTGGACCCGCTGTATGTTCAGCAGCGAGGGCTAGGCGCTACCTTCCGCAGGGATGCGCAGGATATGTCGCGTATGTGATGGATACCCGGAAGGCGGGTAAGTCGACAGTGAGCGAGGTTCCGGTGGTCCGAGACTTTGCAGATGTTTTCCCAGAGGAGCTTCCTGGGATACCTCCGGAGCGACAGGTGGAGTTCAGGATTGACCTTGTTCCTGGTGCGGCTCCGATAGCCAAGGCACCGTATCGGTTGGCTCCTCCCGAGATGCAGGAGTTGTCTACGCAGCTGCAGGAGCTGCTAGACAAGGGATTTATTCATCCGAGCAGTTCGCCCTGGGGAGCCCCGATTCTGTTTGTGAAGAAGAAGGACGGGTCGCATCGGATGTGTATAGATTATCGGGAGCTGAACAAGGTAACAGTGAAGAACCGTTACCTGCTTCCGAGGATTGATGACCTCTTTGACCAGCTTCAGGGAGCATCTTGGTTCTCCAATATTGATTTGCGTTCGGGTTATCATCAGATGAGGGTCAGGGAGGAGGATATGCAGAAGACCGCGTTTCGGACACGCTATGGCCATTATGAGTTTGTGGTGATGCCGTTTGGGCTCACCAATGCTCCTACCGCGTTCATGGACCTCATGAACCGCGTATGCAGACCGATGCTGGATCGGTCTGTGATAGTCTTCATCGATGACATCTTGGTTTATTCCAAGACTCGGGAGGAACATGAGGAGCATCTGAGAGAGGTGTTAGAGACCCTGAGGAGGGAGAGCTTGTATGCCAAGTTCTCCAAGTGTGAGTTTTGGTTGCGCGAGGTGCAATTTCTAGGACACCTCGTCAACCAGAACGGGATTCTGGTCGATCCAGCCAAGGTCGAGGCCGTGATGAGGTGGGAGGTTCCGAAGTCTCCATCTGAGATTCAGAGTTTCCTGGGATTGGCGGGCTACTATCGGAGATTTATCTAGGATTTCTCCAAGATAGCCGTGCCCCTGACACGGCTGACGAAGAAAGCCGTGGTCTTTCGGTGGGGGCCCGAGCAGTAGGCTGCATTTGAGACGCTGAGACAGAGATTGTGTGAGGCGTCGATCTTAGCCCTGCCAGAGGGCGTAGAGGATTTTGTGGTTTATTGTGATGCGTCCATTTCTGGGTTGGGCGCGGTACTGATGCAGAGGGGGCATGTCATTGCCTACGCTTCGAGGCAGCTCAAGCCTCACGAGGCGAACTATCCGACGCACGATTTGGAGTTGGGGGCGGTGGTCTTTGCCCTCAAGATTTGGCGGCATTACCTCTACGGGGTTCGATGTACCATCTACACGGACCACAAGAGTTTGAGGTACCTCATGGATCAGCCGAATCTGAACATGAGGCAGCGTCGATGGTTGGACGTGGTGAAGGATTATGATTGTGAGATCCTTTACCACCCGGGGAAGGCCAATGTGGTGGCCGATGCGCTTAGCCGCAAGGCGGCGCCGATCAAGGACGTTTGCATGAGGATGGCCGTGGTGACTCCCCTGTTGGAGCAGATTCGGGAGGCTCAACAGGAGGCTATCAAGGAAGAGCATCGGAAGAGCGAGCGTGTGGTGGATCAGGTTTCCTCCTTTGATTATGATAGCCGAGGACTTTTGACACTACACCGTAGGGTGTTGGTGCCGTATCACGGAGGCGTGCGCCAGATTTTGATGGAGGAGGCGCACAAGTCCCGATTCTCTATTCATCCCGGGGCGACGAAGATGTATAGGGATCTTCGTCTAGACTATTGGTGGCCCTGCATGAAGCGGGATGTGGCATGGTATGTCGAGCGATGTTTGACCTGCAGGAAGGTCAAGGCCGAACATCAGAGACCGAATGGCAAGATGCAGCCGTTGGATATTCCACTGTGGAAATGGGAAGATATCACGATGGATTTTATCACGAAGCTTGCCAGGACCGCACGTGGAGTGGATTCGATTTGGGTCATCGTGGATAGATTGACCAAGAGTGCTCACTTTATTCCGATTCAGGAGAGCATATCGGCCGAGAAATTGGTCGACATCTATATCAGAGAGATTGTGGCACGGCATGGGGTGCCAGTATCGGTGATCTCGGACAGGGATGTGCGTTTTACTTCCAGGTTTTGGAAGAGATTCCATGACGACTTGGGCACTCGTCTGCATTTTAGCACTGCCTTTCACCCGCAGACGGATGGGCAGAGCGAGCGGACCATCCAGACTCTGGAGGATATGTTGCGGGCGTGCGTGCTAGATTTCAGTGGTAGCTGGGATACCTATATTCCCCTGGCCGAGTTCTCCTACAACAACAGCTATCACGCGAGTATCGACCGCCCTCCCTTCGAGATGTTGTACGGGCGGAGGTGTAGGACCCCGATATGCTGGGGTGAAATTGGCCAGAGGGTCATGGGGAGCACCGAAGTGGTGCTCAAGACGACCGAGAGGATCCAGTAGGTCCGGAGCAGGCTTCAGACTGCTCAGAGTCGGCAGAAAAGTTATGCCGACAAGCGTCGATCCGATTTGGAGTTCCATGTCGGGGATATGGTTCTCCTGAAGGTGTCGCCGTGGAAAGGCGTCATTCGATTCAGGAAGCGGGGCAAGTTGGGCCCGCGATTCATCGGACCGTTCAGGGTCGTAGCCCGGGTGGGCAAGGTAGCGTATAGGCTGGATCTGCCAGCCGAGCTTAGCCAGATCCACAGCACTTTCCATGTTTCTCAGTTGTGAAAGTGCCTAGTGGACGATTCTGCAGTAGTACCTTTGGAGGATATTCAGGTTGATGACAGCCTGAATTATATTGAGCGTCTAGTCGCAATCCTCGATAGGAAGTCGAAGGATTTGAGGAACAAGAAGGTGGAGCTAGTGAAGGTGCAATGGCAGCACCGCAAGGGTTCGGAATGGACTTCGGAGCCGGTGGACGAGATGATGGAGCATTATCCCGAGCTGTTTCAGGATCGAGCAGCAGACTTCGAGGACGAAGTCTAAAATAAGTGGGGGAGATTTGTAGCACCCGGTTCCTGGTACGTAAATGTTATCTGAGTATTTCCTTTCTTTTAGCCTTGGACTCGGCGAGTCATAGGTCCGACTCGCCGAGTGGATGCGGGACCCAGGACACGTTTAAGTTGGCGACTCGGCGAGTCCATATCCTGGACTCGGCGAGTCATAGCTGTTGGATGAAACCCTAAGTTTCAGGGGTTTACACCCTATTTAAAGGACTTATCAGCCCCAAGCCGGCCCCCATTGACCCTTAAAGCCCTGTATCTCTCGTTCTAAGCTATTCTTTGAGAGTTTGAGGTTAGTGTGTGTGTTTTTGAAGGTTTGGAAGGAGGAAGGAAGTAGATCCAGAAGAAGGGAAGCCATCCAGGCATTATTTGTGCTCTTCCAGCAGTTCCTTTGAGGTCTAACCCGTTTTCCCCTTGATTCTATGCTTAAAACTTCATTTGGGTCCTTCTTGGTCAAATCCCCAAGCTTGTATGTGCATTGTATGTCGTAATAAGATGTTTGGCCTCTAGATCTAGGCAAGATTGAGCTCCAGGAGCTCAGATCTGTTAGCTTTATGGCCCCATGTTGCTTGTTAGCCCTAGATCTACCCTTTTGAGACATTTTGAGCCCTAAAATCCATATTGGTGAATATCCACACGTAAAGTTGGAAACTTTACGTGTGATTCGTGTCCTAGAAGTCCAGATCTGTGAATGGCATGGACTGGAATCGAGCAAATCTGTGTATTTAGTGGATGCATGGCAACGACTCGGCGAGTCGTTCATATGACTCGGCGAGTCTGTTCGCGAGTCTCCGAGTTTGTCCCCTTTTCGTAGTGTCGAGTGAGCAGTGAGTCACGGGGTGTGACTCAGTGAGTCGGAAGCTTAACTCATCTATGGAGGTACTCGGCGAGTCAATGCCCTGACTCGGCGAGTTCAAGGCAATCTCCTTAGATCAAGAACAGACTCGGTGAGTTATTCATACAACTCGGCGAGTCTCAGCATAAGTGTTCTTCGGATGAAGATGGACTCGACGAGTTGTTCATACAACTCGGCAAGTCTTAGCATCAGTGTTCATCGGATGAAGATGAACTCGACGAGTTGTTCATACAACTCGGCGAGTAGGATGAAGGACTTGAATATTGGTTAAGAAGGTAAACCCGTCGAGTCGTCGCCTAACTCGACGGGTAGGATCGGGATTCAGGGCAGTCGTTTGGATAAGGACTCGGCGAGTTGGAAAGCCAACTCGGCGAGTCGGGTCAACTGAAAGTTGACTCTGACTTTGACTTAGGGCATGGTCAGGGGTAAAATGGTCTTTTTACCCAAAGGTCGGTGCGCAGTGTTTGATTGGGTATATTGTGGGAATTGCAGCCGGAGGATTTCCGGAGCAGCAGCAGCAGCAGTAGGCAGTCAGTTCCAGATCAGATTAGCAGCTACTTCGAGGTGAGTTACCTTCCAGTAGCGGTGGGTCTAAGGCTACAACGCCGACCCACCAGTAGGAGACGTATGGTAGATGATTGTCTTTGTGATATCATCTAGGTTTACTACTACCTGATATGTTATATGCTAGCATGATACGTTGTATGTGATAGTAGTCGAGTTCGGTTGTTAGGACCGAAGGGTAGTCAGACACCCCATATACGTCTGACAGTATATGATGATATGTTTGCATGTTGGCTTGTTATGTTATATGCGATAGAGGTAGTATGAGGGGACCAGTCCCTGTGGTCGGTTGTTAGGACCGACGGGTAGTTAGCACCCCAGAATGGCTTGACACGGGTAGGACGGCACCCCAGAACGGTCGTACCGGGTAGTCAGGCACCCCAGAATAGCCTGGCAGTATGTATGTTACGTGTTTGTATGGTATGTGGTACGACGGGGGAACTCACTAAGCTTTGTGCTTACAATCTTCAGTTTTGGTTTCAGGTACCTCCTCAGCTAGGGGAAAGGAGCCGGCGCGGTAGCAGCATGTCACACACACACTCTCCGGTTTCCGCATTTACGAGCTTCACTGGGATTTGTACTCCGATATTTTGATTGAATGTATGAATTGGCTTTTAGACATGGTTCACTTGTGTTATGATTTGATCAGACAATGTTTTTAGTTTTTAATATTTTCTAAAGTAATGTTTTTAAAACGAAATTTTTGGTCATGAAAATTGGGTCGTTACATGCTAATACTAAATAAACTAATTGAACAAAAAAAAATATACATGAAAAACTCTAAAATCCAAGAAAATCCAATATATAATTAATTGTTATAACTACATAGACTAATCTTTTAAAACTCCCCTAAATTTCACCCCCTACCCATAATTTTGACTAACACTTTAATTACACTCCAAGACAAGGGAAGAAAAAAAAGTATCAAAATACGTATGGTGTAGTGTATTTGATTATGGTGCATTGAAACCAAAACATAGGTTTCCTTTTATAGGGCTTGGAGATGGCATTACATCTCTACCTTCTACCAATATGGGATAGAGAACTTTCTTTCATATTAGCCAATATCTCAACGATATATAAGTGTTGGTTTAGCATTCATCAAAAGGAAGGTGTTACTAGGTATAGGCACACGAACATGTGTACAAACACCAATCTAGCAAAACAAAATTAGGGCTTTAACAAAAGAGCTGGTCGAGGGAATGCGAACAAGAGTACAACACTCTTAAGCACATACGTCGAAAGGCATGAAAGTGGATCTATGTTAAGTAAACTTGTATTTCCATGCAGTAAAGGAAATGAAAAGGTATAGAGATGGGAGAAAACGACAGCTCTTTTCAAAGTAACAATAGGACATGTTGGCCTGAACAGAAAAAGAAATACAAAACTAAAATAAGGTGTTCTTTTACTTGGTTTTCAGTAGGCTTTGTCTAATTAGAATGAAAGAAAGAAAGGCAACATAAAAACCATTATATTTTGACTATTTTTGTGTTTCAACCACCTTCAGTTGGGCTAAAGAAAGCCGCCTAATTTTAATAATTTTTTCTATCTCATCAGCTTTAACATAGAAATGATTATCAAAACAATAGAAAGTTTTGCCATATTTCAGTAGCTTTGTGGAATATTTAGTTTCAAAGTTTTCATTAAAGCCATTAAATTTGATAAATTTTCAATTGTAACAACTCTAATACGCCATAACAAGTCATGATGGTCTCACTCTCACACAAAAATTATTATCGAACTTGTATGAGTTTTCATTAATGAAATTGAAATATATTTGGAAACCACCAAAAATAACAAAAAAAAAAATATCGGATGCCTGAGAACTGAGAAGGTCTACCTAATTCTATAAATAAATAAATCTAACTACTCAAATCAAAACTATTTACACTCGAGACACAAAAATTAACACAAAAGATAACTCCGATTACTGTAAAAATCATCAGTTTCATCGTCACATTCACAAGCAATTTCAAGAGCAAGTCCTAATTGATCATCAAGATACCTCTCCAGCAAATTCAATTCCACCACCACCACCACCTGTCCACCTCCTTCCGCATCCAGCGGCGGACCTGATTTCAGCCGACAACGCTTGCGGCCGCGCCGGCAGAATCGGAAGCAGATTTCAACGGCACACAGGAAAGGAAAAATCGCAAATACGATCGGGATGAGCAAAGGCAAGCAGAGAGCTAGAATCAAATACCTTAACCGACGTCCATTCAGCCACGATGTCAACAACAAAGCCATCGCCATCGTCGGATTGTGTAATTCGTCATGGTCGTCTTCCTTGGTGATCAAAAGGGGTTTTTGAGAATCGTTTTCGCACTTCAATTTGGGTCTAGTGGAGCAACAGAAGAAGAAATTGTTGAACATTATTTGATTGGAGAAATTGGGCGGTTGATGATCTAAGCATAAGCATAGTTGGAATGTTTGGGAGAAGGGGTTAAATAATTCATATAATTCATTGCATCTTTTAAAGCCCCATATGAGTTGCTGTACACATGCTAACATGGGATCCCCACATGCCAACTATACTTCCATATTTCGGTAACATATTTAAAGAAAAAAGAATTCAGTAATCATAACTGCTAATTGCATATTGCAAATTTGGAACGACTGAAAACTCTAACAAAATATACACGTTGTAAATAATTAAATATTTTTATACAGTATTTATCTTAGACCCCCCCCCCCCCCCCCCCCCCAAAAAAAAAAAAAGAATTATTTGGTCCAAAATAAATAAATAAATGTGCAAAACAAATTAAATATAAACGTCTTCAAAATAGGTATGTTATTTTCACATTTATACCATGTTAATTGGAAATAAATGGATTATTTTTGTAAATATAATATTAAGATGTTTTTTTTTTTTGAAACCGGCAAACGAGATATATTAATAAACAGTGAAAAGTAAACAAGTCACAAACAATGGCGAACAAGAATCAAGCAAAAACATACAAAAAAAATAAAACAAAGGAAATGGAGCTGAAATTGGTTGGTTCAATAGAGGACATTGAGATCATGTTGCCCAATCAATCCTATTTACTTTTCCCCTGTGATTTTACTATATCACAGACTTTATCCGGGGGTAGCCCTTAAAACTTTTTCATTCATTGACTTCCAAATGCTGACAATCAAGAGAAGCTTACTTCTTTTTAGGCATATTCCCAGAGAAGCAAAATTCATCGTTTTCTTTTATTCTTACTTATCTTCCTATCCATATTAAATGGTAACAAATTGATTAAAATATTATTTAATATGAGTAGAAGGATGATAGGAATAAATTGTAGGAAAATATTTAATTTCTCTTTATAAAATCACAATGTATAGCAAAAACATATATCCATATAATCCTCGCTTTTTTTTCTCTTGCCCAAAAACAATCACTAGCCTCGCAATCACAAACATGCGAACTTGCTTCATTTCATTTTCTAAGAACATTCTCCCGCTCCCCATTCATGGTATTCATTAAATTAACAAACTTGTTTTATGTCTTATCAAAATAGATTACCACATATTATTCTCATGAATTAATGATTTACGATGAATTTTAGACCATTTATGCAACCACTAAACCAATTTCGAATAATCATCTTTTTTTTTGGTTTCTCGAGAAATATGATATTAATAATTGTTAATGATGAAGACAATACTCCCTGATTTCGCTGGAAATATCATATTAAGTTGTTTTAAAACTCTAAACTTGTATCTATGAACACTTATGAATGTTATCTTCTACATGAGTTGTTTTACATCATTATATATGATAAAATACTTAACATGTTTGTTTGGTATTGTTCTTTTTATTTAGTTACCTTTAGAAGTCACACAAGTATTTTAACAAGAAGACCACAGAAAGGCAAGAATAATATGTGGATGGATATGAAATTTTTATTAATCATTACTATTGCATGAGAAAACGTATAGTCAAAACGATGATATAACATCCATAAACTACATGATGCTCATAATGATGATTACAAAAAATTTGCAATAACCGTGATTTTCTCTTGGCTAATGTGGTCATCTGTAGTAATAGCATCGCAACACATATCTAAAATGTTGATAAATATTTTAGACATTATGAGTGTTTCCACTTTCCAGTAAGATTTTGAAATCCTCAGCTACATTGGTGACTGATAATTTTTAAATTTTATATAGTAGTTAGAGAGTCGTGGAGAGGCTCTTGTTTTCATTTTCCTCGTAAGTGTTTTCACTCCTTATTAAATTAGCCAAGGAGATTGCATGTCCATGTTATAGTATTTGACCGACTATTTTGGTTCCTTTGTTGAGTTTTTCATGTAATGTTATGTAATAATTTGTTCTCTAGTATGTATTTTATAACGATTCAATATCTATTTGTAACGTCTTAAAATTTAAGACGAAAAATTTCATTTTAATAATAATAAAACCATCTTTCAAAGCATATTCATAAAACCACAATAAAATCGGAGTATAACCAAAACATCCAAATACATTAGAGTCAGGTAAAATGCGGAACAACATGGTGCGAGCGATGTGATTTATGAAATCAAGGTTCCGTTTTACTGATTGAGTAAATATTTTGTTCTTGAAATTCAATTGCAGAGAATGGAGTAAAACCTCCGATAAATAGAACGGGACTTAAAAGGGAAAAACATAAAATAAGGCAATAAATCAGGGGATAAAAAAGGAGGGGATAATATCGAATATTGAAAACCAATACTCCCCCTCAAGGTGGAGCATGTAAATTAACAATGCCCAGCTTGTCAAGAAGGAAACGAAGTTGAGCAGCTCCGAGACCCTTCGTAAGAAGATCAGCAAGTTGAAGCTTCGAGTCGATCGGCATAGGGCAAATTTCTTTCGATTCAACACGTTCACGAACGAAGTAGCAGTCCATTTCAACGTGCTTAGTGCGTTCGTGAAAGACGGGATTATTAGCAATGTGTCGAGCTGCTTGGTTGTCACAGAAAATGGTGGTGGATGCGAGTTGGGGAAAGTCGAGTTCCTTCAAGAGCCATTGCATCCAAATAAGTTCGCTAACGGTGGCAGCCATGGCCCGATATTCGGCCTCAGCGGAAGAGCGTGAAACAACGGACTGCTTTTTTGTTTTCCATGAAATGGGGGCGCCACCGAGAAGAAGCAAGTAACCTGTCCGAGAGCGCCGTGTCAGAGGACAACCAAGCCAATCTGAGTCAGAGTAGGCAACTAAATTCACGCCACCTTCTTTTAGTAAAAGGATACCTTGACCGGGTGTAGCCTTGAGGTATCGTAAAATTCTGAACAAGGCATCCATATGATTTTTGCGAGGATCTGAAACGAATTGACTGAGGATGTTAACCGAGTAAGCAATGTCTGGACGGGTGGCCTGAAGATAGAGTAATCGGCCAATGAGTCGCCGGTAATGAATGGCATCGACCTTGGGATCTTTGTCATCCATAGCAAGTTTGATGTTTTGTTCGATGGGAAAAGAGCTCGGGCGATACCCTTCCATGCCACAATCCTCCAAAATGTCAAGAGTGTACTTTCGTTGGCTCAAAACAAGACCACTCGAAGTCTTTGCGACTTCAATCCCAATGAAATACTTTAACTCACCGAGATCTTTTATGCTAAACTGGTCATGCAGGCTTTGTTTGATTTCTTGTATCTTTTTAAAATCATTTCCCATAATGATGACATCATCAACGTATATGAGGCTAGCAATGAAAATGCCATCTTTTCGGTAGATAAAAAGGGAATGATCTGATTTGGATGAACAAAAACCAAGACCAAGAAGAGCGGTGGTGAACTTTTGATACCAGTTTCGAGAGGCTTGTTTGAGGCCGTAGAGAGATTTTCGTAGCCGACATACCCGAGTCTCGTTTTCCTTGGAAAAACCTTGCGGTATTTTCATGTATACTTCTTCGTGTAGGTCGCCGTGTAGAAAGGCGTTGTTAACGTCGAGTTGGTGGATGAGCCAATTGTTCTTGGTGGCCACGGCAAGTAACGTACGAACAGTGACGAGTTTTGCTACCGGAGCAAACGTGTCATGAAAATCTTCTCCTTCAACTTGCGTAAATCCCTTAGCCACGAGTCTTGCCTTGTATCTTTCGACATCTCCATTTGGTTTGTATTTGATTTTGTAGACCCATTTTGAGTCTATGGCTCGTTTTCCCTTCGGCAGTGTCTCGAGGGTCCACGTGTCGTTTTGTTCAAGAGCTTGGATTTCCTTCTTCATAGCTTCAATCCATTTTGGATCCTGTATAGCTTGCTTGAAGTGTTTCGGCTCATCATTTGTAGTGATGGCCGCCAAAAAAACTTTATGAGCATTAGAAAAATTATCGTAAGAAAGATAATTTGTAATGGGATGTACCGTTGAGGTGTCTTGAGTTGGTGGGGTGTGTGCATGGTCGACCGAAGGGGGAAGGTTGACGACGAAATCATTTAATCGCTTGGGTTGACATCGGTCTCTTTTTGGTCGTGAGTTTTGGGATTCACGATTTTGGTGGAGATTATCTCCATTTTGATTAAAAGATTCCTCACTGTTGGTCGTTTCCCTATTTTCATTATTGTTTTCTTGTGGTTCATTCCCATTATTATTATCAAATTCTTGTGGACTAGAATCAACCTCACTGTTTGTTGTTTTATGCAAAGTGTCATGGGCTTCATGATAAGGACTTTCGACACTTTGGTTTGGAATGGGACTAAAAATATCTTGATCAACTTGAGTTTGTGGAGAACTCGAGAAAGGAAAATTGTCTTCATGAAATTTGACATCCCGTGACACAACGATTTTTTTGTTTTCGATGTCAAATATTTTGTAACCCTTTGTTCCGTGGGGGTACCCCAAGAAAACCCCGGGTCTCCCCCTCACTTCAAATTTATCACCCTTCGTTTCGATGCTCCAAAAGTACGTTAAGCAACCGAAAACCCTTATATGATCATATTCAGGTTTTTGATTGTATAACAACTCATATGGAGTTTTATGGCCGAGGGTTTTAGAAGGCAATCGATTTATGATATAGGCTGCCGTGAGAACACATTCCCCCCAAAACATCTTGGGAAGATTGGCTTCAAAACGTAAGGCACGAGCCGTGTCAAGTAAGTGCCTATGTTTACGCTCAACGACTCCATTTTGTTGGGGTGTGTGTGGACACGTTGTTTCCAACAAAATACCTTGCTTGGCATAAAAATCAATCATGAGGTTGGAAGTAAATTCTCCACCGTTGTCACATCTTATTCTCTTGACGGTTTTACTAAATTGATTTTCTATCATTTTGCAAAAATTGACCAAGCAGGTACTAGCATCACTTTTGTGTTTAATGAGAAAAACCCAAACAGTTATACTAAAATCATCTACAACAGTCAAAAAATAATTGGCTCCAGAAAAAGATGGAAAACGATATTTGCCCCACACATCACAATGTAATAATTCAAAACATCCTTTTGTTTTAATATCACTTAAAAGAAAAGGTGATCTTGTATGTTTTGCCTTTGAACAAGAATCACAGAACGTATCTCTAATGTTAAAAGAAACTCCCTTAAGAAAGTCAACTTTAGCAAGTTTCTCTTGAGATGTGTGACCTAACCTCTTGTGCCATCTTCCGATAGTAACTGCCATAACCTTTCTTCCTTTTTCAGAGAGCCTTATTCGGTATAGACCTCCTTTGCACTCACCCGCACCAATCAAGGTCCTCGTACGAAGATCCTGCATGACACAGAAATCCGGAAAAAAAATTATGGCACATTGAAGCTTTTTAGTTAATCGGCTAACAGATAGAAGGTTGCATTTAAACTTGGGAACGTGCAATATTCCTTCTATTTTAATTCCTCCAGGCAAGGTATAGTCACCCCTTCCCTCGACTGGAATGGCATCACCATTGGGGATGATAACAGGTGGTTCATAAAGGCTTTTCCTTTTGTTCACAATGATATCGGCACGATAAGTTGTGTGTTCGGTAGCTCCCGTATCCACAACCCAATCGTCCTCGTCATAATCATTACCTGTCATGTTAGCAACACGTTTTCTTCCTTCATCACCTATAGTAACACCATCTTCAAAGTGCTTCAAGAATGCATTGTATTGATCCACGGTGAGACCCGGAATAGGACTCGACCCACCTTCGACACATGAAGCTTTCGGTTTGCCTTTATCACTTTTGGTTTTTCCTGGCCACCATTCAGGGTAACCAACCAGTTTGAAGCAACCGTCCCGATTGTGTCCACCTCTATCGCAAAAGGTGCAATGTTGAGCCTCTTCCTCTCGTTTCGGGGTCTTTGAATATGTCTTCGCCTTCTGCTGGTTCGAGGAGAGGTTTTCATGTTTTGGAACAAAAGCTTTAAATGCAACGGCTTCCATGGTGGGTTTCTTCTCCTCTGTTATCATTCTCTGTCGTTCATCTTCTGCAACAAGATGGTAGGCAGTCCTGAGACCTGGTGTCGGTTTGGTGGCGAGGATCTGAGTTTTGATAACCCCAAAATCATTGTCGAGACCCATGAGGAACTCATACAGCTTCTCTTTCTCTTGATGCTCAACGAGTCTCTTACCAATGTCACAAGTGCACCCGTTACATGTGCACCGTGGCATAGGAAAAACCGATTGAATTTCATCCCATAGAGAACGAAGTTTTGTGTAGTAGGCTGAAACTGTATTACCGTCTTGGTGTGAAGCAGCGATTTTGTTCTTTAACTCGTACGCCCTTGGTGCACTTTCTTTTCCGAATCTTTCACGAAGATCTAACCACATCTCCGATGCTGTGCTTGCATACTTCACACTGCTTCGTATTTCCTTCTCCATGGCAGTAGTAAGCCATCCCTTAATCATAGCATCCACCCTCATCCAAGCCATGTAATCCTTGGATGACTTGTCTGGTTTTTCAATGGATCCATCGACGAACCCGATTTTATTCTTTGCAAACAGGAAATTCTCCATCTCTTGAACCCAATCTGCATAGTTTTTGTCAGACAATGCATCGTTAACCTGCATTTGTCTAGGATAATCAGATGGGTGAAGATAATATGGTGAGTTGTGGTCGACGACGTTGCCGCCGTCCTTCGCCGGTTGATCTGCAACTTCGGTCATGGTTTTATGTCGAGCAGTAGGATCACTGCTCTGATACCATTATGAAATCAAGGTTCCATTTTACTGATTAAGTAAATATTTTGTTCTTGAAATTCAATTGCAGAGAATGGAGTAAAACCTCTGATAAATAGAACAGGACTTAAAAGGGAAAAACATAAAATAAGGCAATAAATCAGGGGATAAAAAAGGAGGGGATAATATCGAATATTGAAAACCAATAGTGATCACCCTGAGCTCTTCCCTTTCGATCCAGATATACCTGAAACATAAACTGAAACCGTAAACACGAAACTTAATGAGTTTCCCAAAATACCTCATACCATACATATCAAACATATAATGGGCCCCGCCCGTCATCGGACCCCACCCGACATCGAGTCTGGCTCGAAACATATATGTCAATAAATAATGGGCCCCGTCCATCATCGAGTCCATCCCGGTATACATACAAATACATGAACACATGCAATAATCATAAAGATAAATAACATACAAGATAGTCAGTAGACCTCGTCTGGCATCGGGCCCCGCCCGGTATACATAACAGATATCATACATGCAAAATCACATAGACAATTAACATCCTAATCATAATAAACCATAGGCCGACATTGGTTGTCTTTGACCCGCCAAGTACAATGAGGACACTCACCTCAATCCGTGATAATCAAATACTGCTCGGATCGTTGAACCGGATAATCTCGCACCAACTAACAAATAATACAACCTTAATCCTAATACCACAAAACTTCTGAAGACCATAACTTCTTCGTTCTAAGTCTGTTTTCGATGATCCTTATATCTCCAGAAAGGTAATGAGAAACTATACAGTTCTATCAACCCTCCCTTGTCTTAAAACTTTCTGAACTTAAACCCAGATTCATAAAAAGCTCGAAATGACATTTTACGGTAATACATTGGGCTCCAAAACACAAACCGAACTCCCAAATCACATAATCTACATTTTCCACACCCAAAGGGATCTAAATCTTACCTTTCCCAAGACCCAAAGCCTTATGAAAACTGATCTTCGGGTCATGTCCCCAAATTAGGAAATGATACGGAACAGGGTGTTAAGCTATTAGTGTTTTTATTCGCATATAAATCAAAACTACACTTGTGCATATAATTTAACATTTTATTTTGTACAACTTAGTTTACATATAACATTCTGTTAATTTTATCTTTATTATGTGTTAATATTTAAACATCAATGATGTGCCACAACAGTGTCAGGGTGTGCTACCTTCCAACCTCAAGGTTAGGGTTCAACCCCCAACACCTTCTTCGTTTTAAATTTTTGCCTTATGCCAAATTACTCATTATTCTCTGCATATCAATTTATTTATTGTTAATTATTTTGTTATTTTCTAACCATATTGTTTGTTTGATTAAATATTTGTATTATAAACTTTTTCATAAAATATAAAATCTCAAATTATAATATTTTCTTCATTTCTGAAAGTATTTGCCTTTTGTTTAGTGTTCTTTTTTTGTCGAAGATCTATATATTATGTAGTTTAAATGTAACAACCCAAAAATCATGACTAAAAATTTAATTTTTAATACGTTACTTAAACCACATTTGTCAATCCATAACATATAACATAACATAAAATCGGAGTATTAATTCAAAACATATTCTTATTATCAGAGTAAAACATCCCAGGCTGACTGAATACGGTGTGTGTCATGCGATCATCCCAAGCTCTTCCCTCCGCTACCAGAAGTACCTGAAACCAAAACTGAAAACTGTAAGCACGAAGCTTAGTGAGCTCCCCCAAACTACCACATACCATACAATAACATATAAAGCACATACTGGGCCTTGCCCACTGTATCGGACCGAGGTCCGGAACTAACTAGGGCATTGCCCACTGCATCGGACTGAAGTACGGAACTAACTAGGTCCTTGCCCTCTGCATCAGACCGAAGTCCGAAACTAACTAGGGCCTTGCCCACTGCATCGCACCGAAGTTTGGAACTAACTAGGGTCTTGCCCTCTGCATCGGACCAAAGTCCGGAACTAACTAAGGTATTGCCCTCTGCATCGGACCGAAGTTCGGAACTGACTAGGGCCTTGCCCTCTGCATCGGACTGAAGTCCGGAACTGACTGAACATAACATAACATAATCATAACGTATAACAATAACACATATACTGCATACTGCATCAGACCGCAGTCTGGAACGCATAACACATAGACATGTCTGAGTCACAAAGACATCAAGCATACTGAACTACTTCTCGGGACCACCCCGGCATCGAACCGCAGTCCGAAACTACTGCTATCTAAACAGGCCGGCATTGTGGCCGTACACCCGTTCCTATTGGAAGGAAACTCGCCTCGAAGAACTGACTACTGAAAATCTAAGTGAAAGATCCCTGACTGTTGTCTTGGCTACTCTCCGGCTATCATGACCAATAAAACACTTAATCAAAATGAGGATCCTTCTATGGGTAAAATGACTATTTTACCCCTGCTATGGTGTGGGTCAAAATCAAGGCCCAAACCCTTTAATCCTTTCTAAGTCCATCAATGGCCCACTAAAGGCCCACTAATGGCCCAATTTTCTAAATTGGGCCTAACTCCTCATATGGCCCTACCTAAGCCCAAAAATACACTTGGCCCATAATCTGACTTCTGAAGGCCCAACACAAGATAGGCTTCCCAAGCCACTATTGGTGTAACATCCTACTTCCCAAGCATATTATTTTACTCAATTATTTTTGGAGTTTATGGAAGAACTCGGCAAGTTGGAGCTTAAACTCACCGAGTAGGTTCGCGGATTCTCATCCAGGTCACGTCCGAACTCGGCGAGTCCACGCTGTTTAATGAAACCCTAATCCCCTGGGTTTGGGGCCTATTTAAGCGCACTTATAGCCTCCCATTGCGGCTACCATTCCCTTGAGAGAACCCTAAGTGAGCCAAATCGTTTGAGAGGAAGGAGAAGTCACATTTGATCCTTGTACCTTTGGGTTTAGCAAGAAGAAGGTGACCATGAGCAAGAGGAGGTGCGGTTCTAGCAGTTCCAGAGTTCATAGACTTCATTTTGAGGTAATAGTTCGAACCTTCTTCAGTTTTGGTGTTGATCCTTAGAGATGGGGTTTTCTAACCCCTTTTCAGGGTGGTTATGTGGAGCAATTGGTCCCTCCTCGACTTTGTGCCTTGGATCTAGACTCAAAGAGGTCCAGAGACCTTAACCCTTGGAGCTTTATGAGTCATTTTGGGGTTATTGGACTTAGGTTGTCATTTTTGGGGCTAAATCACCATTTGATGCCTTGTTGTTGGTATATAAGCATCAAGATTCGGACTTTACGTGACATTCATGCTTGGGAAGGCCAAATCTGCGGCTTAGGGGCACAGATCTGACCTCAGGAGGTCATTAGAGTTTGTGCATGGCATGAACTCGCCGAGTTGTTCTTGAGACTTGGCGAGTAGAGTTAGGGTTTCACGTAAATCACTCAGTGAGTGGACTTGCCGAGTTGGGGAATAACTCAGTGAGTCAGAAAGGGATTAGAGGACTGGAGTTCAAGGCGGTACTCGCCGAGTTGTTCTTGAGACTCGGCGAGTTGAGTCGGGGTGGCCCTGCGATTCATGCCTGGTGTGACTCGTCGAGCATAGAGAGGGACTCGACGTACCAAGCAGGACAAAGAGTTAGTGGTCATGTGTGTACTCGTTGAGTCACCGGAGTGCACTCGGCGAGTTGGGTCGAAGTTTGACCGTTGACTTTTGTTGACTTTTAGGGTTTGGTCAGCAATGTGGCCTTTGGGCCAAGAGGAGGGGGTAAAATGGTCTTTTACCCTTAAGAGGGTGCCAAGAGAGGGTTGAGTCTAGTCTAGAGAGTTATGTTCATGAGAGTATTTGCCTTATGTGATAGACGGTGGCGAGTTCGAGATGCAAGCGTGAGGATATCTGCTTTCTGCTTGCCAGGTGAGTCTTCTCACTACACTTTACCTTGAGTAGGTAACCAGAGTTATGTGACAGAGTATTGGTATGCTATGTATGTTATGTGTTGTACCGCATTATTTCTATGTGATTTATTCTGCGCATGTTTACAGAGTTAGAACCGGAAGGTTCATAGAGTTTGGGTGCACGGACCCACATAGTTATAGCCTTGAGTGGCTAATATGTGTTATATATGGTATTTTGGGGAACTCACTAAGTTTCGTGCTTACAGTGTTTTGTGTTATATGTTTCAGGTTATCACAGGATCACGGGACGGCACCGGCTCGATTGTACACACCAGAGGAAGCATTTATTTTGAGGAACCTGGTTTATTAATTGATTGAAAAAAAGAGTCATGTATTGTAAATTAAACAAAATGGAGATTTTTGTGAAAAGTGTTAAAGAGATAAACGATTTTAAATGAAAATTTTGTTTTGAAAATTTCGGTGTTACAATTGGCCCATTAATAGCCTAATTTGCTATATTGGGCCCAACTTCCATTATTAGGCCTTAACCTAAGGCCAACACTTATACTTGGCCCACAATCACTGATTCCTGATGGCCCACTTAGGCCCAAAGACCTATAGTCCAAAGCACAACCCATACCCAGGCCCAATTGCTTGAAATCTAACTGGCATCATTACGCAGGGAGTAATCCAATGTAAGCTTAGCGTACAGGCACAAAGGAGAGTACGTTGGGCGTACCTACACGTACGCGCAGTGTAATCATCCTGCCAAGTCCTTTTTCCATTAAGTGCTTATTCCTCCACTGTAACATCCCAAAATACGAGCCAAAATTTTCATTTTTAAAACATGTACTTAACAAAACATTAGGAATAAAACGTTCAACGATCATAACATTTCACAAAAGATATTGCATGTCTGGAAAACATTTTTATAAATCATAAAAGTGTCAGAGTACAATTCCCCAGGAAGATCTCTTAATGCGGAATACAAAGCATGTGTGTGATGTACCGCTACCGTGCCAGCTCCTTCCCCTTCGAAGAAGAGATACCTGAAACCAAAACTGAAAATTGTAAGCACGAAGCTTAGTGAGTTCCCCCATCATACCATATACCATACAATCACATATCATACATACTGCCGGGCAATTCTGGGGTGCCCGACCTACCCGGTACGGCCATTCTGGGGTGCCGACCTACCCGTGTCAAGCCATTATGGGGTGTTGACTACCCATGTCAAGCCATTCTGGGGTGCTGACTACCCATCGGTCCTAACAACCGATCCTCGGGGACTATTTCACCCCCTACTGCTACTATCACATATATCATAACATAACATGTTATCAGACATATCTGGGGTGTCCGATCTTCCCTTCGGTCCTAACGACCGAAACTTGGGGACTATTCCCCTCCTACTACCACTATCACATATAACATATCATGCCAACATATGAACATATCATTACATACTGTCAGACATATCTGGGGTGTCTGACCTACCCTTCGGTCCTGACAACCGAACTCTACTACTATCACATTACATATCATATCAGCATATAACATATTAGGTAGTAGCAAACCTAGATGATATCACAAAGACAATCATCTAATATACAAATCCTACTGGCGGGCCGACATTTTGGCCGTAGACCCACCGCTACTGGAAGGTAACTCACCTCAAAGTAGCTGCTGATCTGTGTGGGAACCAACTGTCTTCTGTTGCTGCTGCTCCGGAAATCCTCCGGCTAATAATTCCCACAAAACACTTAGTCAAATACTGCTAACCGACCTCAGGGTAAAATGACCATTTACCCCTAACCAACCAAGAGTCAAAGTCAAAGTCAACTGCCAGTTGACCTGACTCGCCGAGTTGGCTTGCCAACTTGCCGAGTCCCTGTCCCTTAGTCTGACCATAAATCCGTCTCTACTCGTCGAGTTAGGCGTTGACTCGACGAGTTTTCCTTCTAAACCCAAGGCCAATAGTCCTTCATCCTACACGCCGAGTTGTATGAACAACTCGCCGAGTTCATCTTCATCCGAAGAACACTCTATGTTGTGACTCGCCGAGTTGTATGAACAACTCGCCGAGTTGTTCTTGAGGCAAGAAGATTGCCTTGAACTCGCCGATTCATGGCATTGACTCGCCGAGCTACTTCATGAGTGAGTCTGGCTTCCGACCCACTGAGTCATATCCCACGACTCACTACTCCACCCCGCATGCACGAAAAGGGGGAAAAACTCGGGGACTCGCGACTCGACTCGCCAAGTCCGATGAACGACTCTTCGAGTCTGTCACATGCAAAAACTATACACTCGATTTTGCTTGAATCCAGCTCATGCCATTCATAGATCTGGGTTTCTAGGGAATGAATAACACGTAAAGTTTCCAACTTTACGTGTAAATAATCACCAAAGAAGGTTTTAGGGCTCAAAATGCACTAAAAGGGTATATCTAGGGCTTTCATGCAATATGGCTCCATAAAGGCAGTAGATCCAAGCTTCTGGAGCTCGATCATGCCTAGATCTAGAGGGTAACAACTTATTACAAACCATAATGCACAAACAAGCTTGGGGAAAGGCTCAAGAAGGACTTTCATGGAGCTACAAAGGACAATAAGCATGAAAACAGAGGGAAACTAAGTTATACCTCCAGGAAATCACTGAGATAAAACAAATATGCCTGGCTTCCTTCTTCTCTTCTTGATCTACTCTCCTTCCCTCTCCAAATCTTCAAGAAAACACTCCAAAATGCTTCAAACTCACAAGCAACAAGGCTTGAACGAAGTATAGAGCTCTGAGGGTGAAGGGGGCGAGCTTGGGGGCGGATAAGAGGGTTTAAATAGGGTGCAAACCCTTGAAATTTAGGGTTTCATCAGACAGCGGGGACTCGCCGAGTCGCCAACTTAAACGTGTTCCGGATCCCGTCTCTACTCGGCGAGTCAGACTTACAACTCGCCGAGTCCAAGGCTAAAAATGAAAAACACTAAGATAAATTTTGCGTACCAGGAACCAGGTGCTACAAATCTCCCCCACTTATTTTAGACTTTGTCCTCGAAGTCTGCTGCTCGATCCTGAAACAGCTCGGGGTAATGCTCCATCATTTCTTACACCGGCTCCCAAGTCCACTCGGACCCCTTTCGGTGCTGCCACTGCACCTTCACTAATTCTACCCTCTTGTTCCAAAGATCCTTCAACTTCCGGTCGAGGATTGCGACTGGGCGCTCAATGTAATTCAGGCTGTCATCAACCTGTATATCCTGTAACGGCACCATCGCTGAATCATCCACGAGACACTTTCGCAGCTGGGAGACATGGAAGGTGCTGTGGATCTGGCTGAACTCGGCTGCCAGATCCAGCCTATATGACACCTTGCCCACCCGGGCTACAACCCTGAACGGACCAATGTATCTCGGGCCCAACTTGCCCCGCTTCCTGAATCGAATGACGCCTTTCCAAGGCGACACTTTCAGGAGAACCATATCCCCGACCTGGAACTCCAGGTCTGATCGACGCTTGTCGGCATAACTTTTATGTCGACTCTGTGCAGTCTGAAGCCTGCTCCGAACCTGTTGGATTCTCTCGGTCGTCTTGAGCACCACCTCGGTGCTCCCCATGACCCTCTGGCCAACTTCACCCCAACATATCGGGGTCCTGCACCTCCGACCGTACAACATCTCGAATGGAGGACGTACAATATCTCGAATGGAGGACGGTCAATACTCGCGTGGTAGCTGTTGTTGTGCGAGAACTCAGCCAAGGGGAGATAGGTATCCCAGCTACCACCGAAGTCTAGCACGCATGCCCGCAACATATCCTCCAAGGTCTGGATGGTCCGTTCACTCTGACCATCCGTCTGCGGGTGAAAGGCGGTGCTAAAGTGCAGACGAGTGCCCAACTCATCATGAAACTTCTTCCAAAACCTGGAAGTGAACCGCACATCTTGATCTGATATCACTGACACTGGCACCCCGTGCCGCGCCACTATCTCCCTGATGTAGATATCGGCCAACTTTTCGGTCGAGATACTTTCCTGAATCGGAATAAAATGGGCGCTCTTGGTCAATCGATCCACGATGACCCAGATCGAATCTACTCCTCGCACCGTCCGGGGAAGCTTTGTGATAAAATCCACTGTAATATCCTCCCATTTCCACAACGGGATATCCAACGGCTGCATCTTGCCGTGCGGTCTCTGATGCTCGGCCTTGACCTTCCTGCAGGTCAAACACCGCTCGACGTATGTGACATCCCCAAAATCTCGGCCAGAAAAGACCGATTTTCATTTATGCTTTTAAAATAGTTTCAGAGTAAATCCTTTTGATTTGAAAGAGTTGCGGAATTTGTTCCCAAAAACAAAACGTGATAAAACAATGTTTACCAAATCATTTCATAAAAGAAATGTATTTTCATTATATAATCAAAACTCGGGATGTCATGTTCCGATACAGACCATAAAGCATAAACGATAACATTACAAGCCATTCAACAAATATATACATATACAGACTTGTAAACAAAACAACTTGATGGTTCATCCATCTTATGCCCTTGCGCCACTTCCTGTAATACAAATAAAACTGAGTGGGTCAGGCTTGGGAGCCTGGTGAGCATATAGGGTTTTCAACCCACAATAAATAATTATATTTAATTCCATCAACCAACAATAACCCAATTACCCATTCCCGTTATTCTCACTTTATGTCCCTAAAATAACTAACACAAGGGATCTGGTCTAAGAATACTTCATCGGGGCGACAACACATGCTTCGGGGGTTCCTCAACAATATAAGTCAAATAAGGCAACCATGAGGGGGATGGAGTACATCGAATGAACACCCAAGTTCATTAACACCTACAGGTGGCGAACCTGCTAGCGTTCCACAGGACTGTCTAGAAAAGTCTGTGGTCGTCATCTAAACCCCGCTAGATGAATGAATCAAAACAACAACGAGGCCTCTCATCTGTTTATTACACACCAACTATCTACCCATGTTCTACCCAACATATTAGTAGATAAAAATATACATTTTTATACATAGTTTTAAAAACCTGTATAACATGCTTTAATCAATACATATTCCACATAACAGATGAGGCACACACACATAACACGTATTTCATAGAAAACAAATCAGATCCATGAGATAGAAGAGAGTGATTATACATTCACACATATAACACAAAATATACTCATAACACGTATTTCGTATAAAATACTTTATAATTATGCGTTAGAAGAAAGTAACCACACACTCACGCATATAAACAACAATATATTTAATACACTCAAACCATACTTGTATTATTATCGTGTTTATGAAAGGTAGTATACACTCACTTGATCAGAAGATGATCATACAGCACTACGTCTTATAGAAATAGTATTCTTCGGTAGATCTGGAAGATCTCCACAAAAATCAAACTTCTCGCGGGCAGAGCTTCGGCTCGGGAATCTTACTTCTCGGGATCTTCAGGACCTCGGGACTTGCTTCGGGGCTCGGGAATGATACCGGGGCTTCGAGGTACTTCTGGCACACAAACGATGCAAAACGGGAGAGAGAAGAGAGAAAAAGAGCAAATGAGCCGGCTGCCCTCGCATCCTATTTATAGGAGGCTGGAGCCTCGGAGTACGCTGGGCGTATTGCCTTACACGGGGCGTAGGCCTCCGAATGCGTCACTGCATGCGTCATCCGAAGAACTCGAGGGCGAGGTGCGTCATGCTTCGCGGTACGTTGGGCGTACGCCAGTACGTTCGGCGTACTTCGGATCAGATATGTGACTCCTTCGGATATACATCCGAATTAAAGATTAAATTTAAATACAAATTATTTAATAAACTTCGGAAATTCATATATTCTTCATACAAACTCCGTTTTCGACGTTCTTTATATCCACGCGTAGGTGAGACTACGCTCTACAACTTTCGTTTAGACTCCGTCAGCTAATTTTGACTTTATTTTTATTAATTATTTTTAGTAGGCAGGGACAGAAAAACTTCGTTATAAATTCATAACTTCTTCGTTTGACGTCCGTTCTCGCCTAACTTTTCATCGCTTCGATACCAACAACGAGATCTTCAATTCTCGTTTAGATTGATTCGACTAAAAACCGCTCAATCTCAAAGCGAGTATTTCGGGCTGCATACCGCTTAGTCGAAACTTCAGAAAATCATAACTTCCTCATACGAAGTCAGATTTGGGCGTTCTTTATATATTCGGAAACCTCATTTCAACTACTACAACATTATCCAAAGATATCAAGTTTATTTTACACTTAAATTTTGACACTCATTTTATTCTTAATTAATCAAATCACATAATTAAGCAATTAAACACCAAAAACATAATACTCAAATAATATACTTCTATTATTTCAAAACGGGTTACAAAGGTTAACCTAGACTATTACATAAATGAAAATGCCTAGCCTAGAAATGCGGGCGTTACAATTCTCTCCCCCTTAGGATAATTCCGTCCCCGAAATCACACATCAACAAACAAATGCGGATAGCGACTCAACATGTCACTCCCTGTTTCCCATGTGAGATTTGGCCCATTCGAATGTTTCCAACGAACAAGCACTAATTCGACCATCTTGCGTCAAAGCTTCTTAGTCTTTCGGTCAACAATTGTCTCTGGTTCTTCAATTAACCTCTTGTTTTCATCAATTCTCAATTCAGAAATTGGAATTATATCGGGAACTTCTCCCGTGAACTTCCTCAAATAACACACATGAAAAGTGTTGTGAATTCCATTCAGTTCCTCTGGTAGTTCAAGCTTGTAAGCTTGGTTCCCAATCCTCTGAAGAACTTTAAACGGTCCAATAAACCTTGGACTCAACTTTCCCCATTTACCAAATATTATAAGCCCCTTCCACGGCGAGACTTTAAGCAAAACCGAATCTCCAACTTCGAAGGTCATTGACCTTCGCTTCTTGTCAGCATAGCTCTTTTGACGATCTTGAGCTGCTAACATTCTTTCTCTAATTATTTTCAACTTTTCAGCGGTTTGATGGACCATCTCGGGACCCATAAACTGCTTTTCTCCAGCCTCAAGCCAACAAGACGGCGTACGACACTTTTGTCCGTACAAAGCTTGATAAGGTGCCATCTTTATGCTCGAGTGGAAACTATTATTGTAGGAAAATTCTACCAAAGGTAAATGTTCATCCCAGTTACCTGGGAATTCTAGGGTGCATGCTCTCAGCATATCTTCAAGTGTTTGTATTGTTCTTTCACTCTGACCATCAGTCTGCGGATGGTAATCTGTACTTAAACACAACTTGGTACCCAATTCCTCTTGTAGACTTTTCCAAAACCTTGAGGTGAAACGGCTATCACGATCCGATACAATCGTTAACGGAACACCGTGAAGCCTCACAATTTCCATCACGTAACAATTCGCAAGCTTTTCCATAGACCATTTCTCATTGGCTGCTATGAAATGCGCACTCTTAGTGAATCGATCAATGACCACCCAAATCATGTCGTGACCACTTTTTGTTCGGGCCATTTTAGTGACAAAATCCATAGAAATGTCTTCCCACTTACCCATAGGCATAGGCAATGGTTCTAAACTCCCGTATGGTTTCTAATGTTGTGTCTTGACTCTCGCACAAGTCACACACTCGGCCACATACTTTGCAACGTCAAGCTTCATCGTCGGCCACCAGTAGTAGGATTTTAGGTCCCTATACATTTTAGTGCTACTGGGATGAATCGAGTACATGGTTTTGTGAGCTTCTTCCATAAGAAGATCTCTGACTCCTCCTGTCTTAGGTATCCAAATCCGATCTTGGAACACCTTCAGTCCATGACTGTTTACACCGAACACCAACGTTTTACCCAAACGTTTCTCCCTTTCGGTCATTCTTCTCAGAAGCTTCACTTTGAGCTTTCTTTATACTTACCAAAATAGTCGAGACAACTTCAATTCTCAACGCTCTTGGCCTTTTCCTTTCAAGATTGACTTTCCGACTGAGAGCATCAACAACAACACTAGCTTTACCGGGATGGTAAAGTATCTCACAGTCGTAGTCCTTGAGTAACTCTAGCCAGCGTCGTTGCCTCATATTTAATTCTTTCTGATTAAAGAGATATTGAAGACTCTTATGATCAGTGAAAAGTTTTCACTTCGTGCCATAGAGGTAATGCCTCCATATATTCAGAGCGAAAACTACCACTGCCAACTCCAAATCATGAGTCGGGTAATTCTTTTCATGCTCCTTCAGCTGTCGAGACGCATATGCTATCACCTTTTCTCTTTGGGTCAAAACACAACCCAATCCAACCCCAGACGCATCGCTATAAACAGCGAAGTCTTCAACTCCATCGGGTAAAGAAAGTATCGGTGCCTCGCATAGCTTCTTCTTTAGCTTCTCGAATGCTTCTTTATGCTTATCACTCCAAGCATAAGTAGCTCCTTTGTGGGTCAAAGCTGTTAATGGAGTAGCAATCGAAGAAAAGCCTTGGATAAACCTTCGGTAATATCCGGCTAATCCTAAAAAGCTTCGAATCTCCGTGGGACTTTTCGGTTGTTCCCGCTTCATCACAACTTCAATCTTTGCTGGATCAACCATTATCCCTTCTTGGTTGACCACGTGACCCAAGAATTGGACTTCACGAATCCAAAAATCACACTTAGAGAACTTTGCATACAGCTTCTCCTTCTTCAAGACTTCTAACACTTCTCGTAAGTGTCTGCCATGCTCCTCTTGGCTTTTCGAGTAAATCAGAATGTCGTCTATGAAAAGTATCATAGATTTATCAAGGAACAGATTACAAAACCTATTCATCAAATCCATGAATGCTGCCGAAGCATTGGTTAGTCCAAACGACATAACCAAGAACTCGTAGTGTCCATATCTAGTTCTGAATGCAGTATTCTCGATATCTTGCTCTCTTACTTTTAGCTGATGATATCCTGACCTAAGATTGATCTTCGAGAAATAGCTCGAACCTTGCAATTGATCAAATAGGTCATCAATCCTCGGCAACGGATATCTATTCTTTATTGTTGCCTTGTTCAGCTCTCTGTAATCGATGCACATTCTCATACTTCCATCTTTCTTCTTCACAAATAACACCGGATCTCCCCAGGGCGATGAACTAGGTCTAATGAAACCTTTGTCCAATAACTCCTGAAGTTGCATCATCAGCTCCTTCATCTCCGTCGGTGCTAATCGATAAGGTGCTTTTGCTATTGGCATGGTTCCTGGTAACAAGTCTATTCTGAACTCCACTTGTCTATCAGGTGGTAATCCAGGAAGATCTTCGGAAAATACTTCCGGATAATCACACACCACTGGTATACTCTGTATCACCTTCTTTTCCTTCTTAGCATCGATCACGGATGCTAAATATAATGTACATCCCTTAGACAAACAATTCCTGGCTTTCATTAGGGAAATGATTCCAGAATTTACTCGCCGTTTGTCCCCGTACACCATAAATGAATCTTCCCCAGGCGGGTTTACTTTAACTATCTTCTTCTTGCACAATATTTCGGCATCATTGGCGCTAAGCCAATCCATTCCCAACACGATGTCGAAACCATTAAGTTTGATAGGCAATAATTCCTCGTGAAACTTATTCCCATTAAGGTCGATTAAGATGTCTTTCATACGATGGCTAATTGGTACAAACTTTACGCTAGCTACTTCGACTAATAAAGCATTATCTAGTCTATCAACGAGCAAGGCCAGTTTTCTACCAAACTCATGCGAAATAAAGGAGTAGTTGGCTCTAGAATCAAACAAAATTTGAGCAGGTAATTCGTGTACGAGAAAGGTACCTGAAGCGACATCAGCTTCATCTTTCGCAGCTTCGAGTGTCATATGGAAGGCTCTCGCCTTCGGCTTTGGTGGAATGTTGGGCTTAGCTGCCTCCTTCTTCTTCGGACAGTCTTTCAAAATACGCCCCTCTTCATTACAACCAAAACACATCCTTTTGTTGTTCGGACACTCATTGGCAAAATGCCCAATTTTTCCGCACTTGTATCAGGTTACATCCTCACTACATTTCCCAAAGTGCTTTTTCTTACACTTTTCACACCATTTCGCTTCGCCTCCTTTTCCTCCACCAAACTTTTTCGAATCAGATTTCGAAAATTTGCTTTTCTTACCGGAACCAGATGTTCCCTCAAACTTTCTCTTCTCACCAACCTCAACCTTGTCGGTGGTTCTCCCCTTAATCATGTTCTCAACAGATTTGGCAGCCCAGATAGCTGCCTCTAGAGTATGTGCCTGACGTACTGGCACCTCGTACTCCCATGGGAGTCCCTTCACATACCGGTCCACCTTTGTCAGCTCGTCTAGGACGATACGCAAGGCAAACTCCATCTTATCGGTGAAGTTGTTGGTGTATTCATCAACTGACATGCTGCCTTTCGTCAATGCCAAAAATTTATTCTCCAACTCCAACAAATTTTGAGCCGAGCAGAACTTGCGCTTGAACTGCACCAAGAACTCTGCCCATGACAATTGTAGTGGCTCATTAGGTCTTAACGTCTTCCCTAGAGTGTTCCAACAACGAACGGCTCCACCTCGGAACTGACGCACTGCATAGATAGTCTGCAACTTGCCTCTGCAGCCACAAGTCATGAAGGCTAACTCCATTTTGGAGATCCAATCCATAACTCCAATCGGATCCTCCTTTCCATTGAAGGTCGATGGTTTGCAAGTTAGAAAGTCCTTATACTTGCATCCCATTCCATCATTCCTTCCATCATGGTTGTTTTGCCTAACTATTGGTGGGTTGGCTTGACGAACAGACCTACTGAAGTTTCCACCTTCCGAGTGCCCTTCATTTAATTCGGGCTCTTCCACACGAATTGACAGTTCTTCACGATTCTGTTGAAGCAACCGCCTAGTTTCATCCATCTAACGATCCAACATTGTTTGAATCATCATTTGCACACCAGCCATGGTTATCGGCTCAGGTGCTGCTGCTACGACAGGTATTTGCTCAATCACTGGTGGTTGATTCCTGTTTTCATCAGCATTTCCAACTCCACTTCTTGTTCTCACCATTTTTTATCTATACACCGAATAAGGTGAAATTAGATCCTCAATCACGATAGATATTCAAATCATCCTTATCACTCCAAAACGTTTACATGCTAGTTCTAATATCATAGACGTATGCTTAGAATCCTACACACATAAGGTTTCTAGATCCGGTCGGCAACAGACCATAGATCCGAACAAATAATATCATATATGGCAACATATAACATTTAGCACATAAAGTATTTTAGGCAACTTTCCTAAGCTAAACTAGTGCTCGTGTCTAAAACATAACAGACACATATCTCAAAATTTCACTTAGCATTCTAAGTTTAAGTCTAGAAATCCTACAAATTCCTAGTTCGCTTAAACTAATGCTCTGATACCAACTGTGACATCCCCAAAATCTCGGCCAGAAAAGACCGATTTTCATTTATGCTTTTAAAATAATTTCAGAGTAATCCTTTTGATTTGAAAGAGTTGCGGAATTTGTTCCCAAAAACAAAACGTGATAAAACAATGTTTACCAAAGCATTTCATAAAAGAAATGTATTTTCATTATATAATCAAAACTCGGGATGTCATGTTCCGATACAGACCATAAAGCATAAACGATAACATTACAAGTCATTCAACAAATATATACATATACAGACTTGTAAACAAAACAACTTGATGGTTCATCCATCTTATGCCCTTGCGCCACTTCCTGTAATAAAAATAAAACTGAGTGGGTCAGGCTTGGGAGTCTGGTGAGCATATAGGGTTTTCAACCCACAATAAATAATTATATTTAATTCCACCAACCAACAATAACCCAATTACCCATTCCCGTTATTCTCACTTTATGTCCCTAAAATAACTAACACAAGGGATCTAGTCTAAGAATACTTCATCGGGGCGACAACACATGCTTCGGGGGTTCCTCAACAATATAAGTCAAATAAGGCAACCATGAGGGGGATGGAGTACATCGAATGAACACCCAAGTTCATTAACACCTACAGGTGGCGAACCTGCTAGCGTTCCACAGGACTGTATAGAAAAGTCTGTGGTTGTCATCTAAACTCCGCTAGATGACTGAATCAAAACAATAACGAGGCCTCTCATCTGTTTATTACACACCAACTATCTACCCATGTTCTACCCAACATATTAGTAGATAAAAATATACATTTTTATACATAGTTTTAAAAACCTGTATAGCATGCTTTAATCAATACATATTCCACATAACAGATGAGGCACACACACATAACACGTATTTCATAGAAAACAAATCAGATCCATGAGATAGAAGAGAGTGATTATACATTCACACATATAACACAAAATATACTCATAACACGTATTTCGTATAAAATACTTTATAATTATGCGTTAGAAGAAAGTAACCACACACTCACGCATATAAAACAACAATATACTTAATAAACTCAAACCATACTTGTATTATTATCGTGTTTATGAAATGTAGTATACACTCACTTGATCAGAAGATGATCAGACAGCACTACGGCTTATAGAAATAGTATTCTTCGGTAGATCTGGAAGATCTCCACAAAAATCGAACTTCTCGCGGGTAGAGCTTCGGCTCGGGATCTTCAGGACCTCGGGACTTGCTTCGGGGCTCGGGAATGATACCGGGGCTTCGGGGTACTTCTGGCACGCAAAACGATGCAAAACGGGAGAGAGAAGAGAGAAAAAGAGAAAATGAGCCGGCTGCCCTCGCATCCTATTTATAGGAGGCTGGAGCCTCGGAGTACGCTGGGCGTACTGCCTTACACGGGGCGTAGGCCTCCGAATGCGTCACTGCATGCGTCATCCGAAGAACTCGAGTGTGAGGTGCGTCCTGCTTCACGGTATGTTGGGCGTACGCCAATACGCCAGGCGTACTTCGGATCAGATCGGTGACACCTTCGGATATACATCCGAATTAAAGATTAAATTTAAATACAAATTATTTAATAAACTTCGGAAATTCATATCTTCTTCATACGAACTCCGTTTTTGACGTTCTTTATATCCACGCGTAGGTGAGACTACGCTCTACAACTTTCGTTTAGACTTCGTCGGCTAATTTTGAATTTATTTTTATTAATTATTTTTAGTAGCCCAGGACAGAAAAACTTCGTTATAAATTCATAACTTCTTCGTTTGACGTCCGTTCTCGCCTAACTTTTCATCGCTTCGATACCAACAACGAGATCTTCGATTCTCGTTTAGATTGATTCGACTAAAAACCGCTCAATCTCAAAGCGAGTATTTCGGGCTGCATACCGCTAAGTCGAAACTTCAGAAAATCATAACTTCCTCATACGAAGTCAGATTTGGGCGTTCTTTATATATTCGGAAACCTCGTTTCAACTACTACAACATTATCTAAAGATATCAAGTTTATTTTACACTTAAATTTTGACGCTCATTTTATTCTTAATTAATCAAATCACATAAGTAAGCAATTAAGCACAAAACACATAATACTCAAATAATATACTTCTATTATTTCAAAATGGGTTACAAAGGTTAACCTAGACTATTACATAAATGAAAATGCCTAGCCTAGAAACGCGGGCGTTACAACGTACCACGCCACATCCCGCTTCATGCAAGGCCACCAATAGTCTAGGAGAAGATCCCGATACATCTTCGTCGCCCCTGGATGAATAGAGAATCGGGATTTGTGCGCCTCCTCCATCAAGATCTGGCGCACGCCTCCGTGATACGGCACCCACACCCTATGATGTAGTGTCAATAACCCTCGGCTATCATAATCGAAGGAGGTGACATGACCCACTATCCGCTTACTCTTCTGATGTTCCTCCTTCATTGCCTCCTGTTGAGTTTCCCGAATCTGCTCCAACAGGGGAGTCACCACAGTCATCCTCATGCAAATATCCCTGATCGGCGCCGCCTTGCGGCTAAGCGCATCGGCCACAACATTGGCCTTCCCCGGGTGATAAAGGATCTCGCAATCATAATCCTTCAGCACGTCCAACCACCGACGCTGCCTCATGTTCAGATTCGGCTGATCCATGAGGTACCTCAAACTCTTGTGGTCCGTGTAAATGGTACATCGAACCCCGTAGATGTAATGCCGCCAAATCTTGAGGGCAAAAACCACCGCCCCCAACTCTAAATCATGCGTCGGGTAGTTCGCCTCGTGAGGCTTTAGCTGCCTCAAGGTATAAGCAATGACATGCCCCCTCTGCATCAGTACTGCGCCTAAGCCTGAGATCGACGCATCACAGTATACTACAAAATCCTCTACGCCCTCGGGCAGGGCTAAGATCGGCGCCTCGCACAATCTCTGCTTCAGAATCTCGAACGTTGCCTGCTGCTCAGGCCCTCATCGAAAGACCACGGCTTTCCTAGTCAACCATGTCAGGGGTAAGGCTTTCTCCTAAATGAATCTCCGATAGTAGCCTACCAATCCCAGGAAACTCCGAATCTCGGATAGAGACTTCGGAACCTCCCATCTCATCACGGCCTCCACCTTGGCCAGGTCTACTGAAATCCCATTCTGGTTGACGAGGTGCCCAAGAAACTGCACCTCGCGCAACCAAAACTCACATTTGGAGAACTTGGCGTACAATCTCTCCCTCCTCAAGATCTCCAAAACCTCTCTCAGATGCTCCTCGTGCTCCTCCTGCGTCTTGGAATAAACCAAGATGTCATCAATGAAAACTATCACAGACCGATCCAACATCGGTCTACACACGCGGTTCATGAGGTCCATGAACGCGACAGGAGCATTGGTGAGCCCAAACGGCATCACCACGAATTCATAATGGCCATAGCGCGTCCGAAACGCGGTCTTCTGTACATCCTCCTCTCTGACCCTCATCTGATGATAACCTGAACGCAAATCGATCTTGGAGAACCAAGACGCTCCCTGCAACTGATCAAAGAGGTCATCAATCCTCGGGAGTGGGTAACGGTTCTTCACCGTTACCTTATTCAGCTCCCGGTAATCTATACACATCCGGTGCGACCCGTCCTTCTTCTTTACAAATAGGATCGGGGCTCCCCAGGGTGAACTGTTCGGTCGAATAAATCCCTTGTCTAGCAGCTCCTGCAGCTGCGTAGACAACTCCTACATCTCAGGAGGAGCCAACCGATAGGGTGCCTTGGCTATCAGAGCCGCACCAGGAACTAGGTCGATCCTGAACTCCACCTGACGCTCTGGAGGTATTCCAGGAAGCTCCTTCGGGAACACATCAGCGTAGTCTCGCACCACTGGGACCTCGCTAACTGTCGCCTTACCCGTCTCCCGGGTATCCATAACATACATGACATATCCCGCGCAACCCTGCTGAAGGTAGCGCCTAGCTCTCGCTGCTGAACATACTATAGGTCCACGCTGTGGCCTCTCGCCGTGGATCACCAACTCTCCCCCGCTTGGGGTCCTGACTCGCACTAGCTGTTGTGCGCAATCTATCACCGCCCCATTAGGGCTCAACCAATCCATGCCTATAATCACCTTGTTCCCCCGCGAAGGGATGGGAACCAATTCCACCAAATAGCGCTCCTCAAATAACCGTATGACACAATCCCTAAATACTGCTGACGCTCGCACCGATCGATCATCGGCAATCTCTACCTCTAAAGGGCAATCCAACATGCCCGAAGACTCAGTAAACCTCTTGCTAAGCGCAAGGGAAACAAATGATCGGGTGGCACCCAAGTCAAACAACACCTGGACAGGAATACCGTTCACATGGAACGATCCTAATGCATATACACAGAGCACATATCAGTATCATAACATCATAAAAAATAAGGTAGAGGGAAAGAATCATACCCGTCACCACATCGGGTGCGGCGCGTGCCTCCTCTTCCGTCAGCTGAAACGCCCGGCTCCTCACCACTGGAGCCTTTGCCTTGCCCTGTCGGCCATCTGTAATCTGCAGGGTAGCTGTAACGACCTGTATCTGGTATGTTGCTCCCATGGTGTTTATTTAGAAGTTTTCAAGAGGGACTCGGCGAGTCTATAGCCCGACTCGTCGAGTAGAGATGGGATTTCAAGCACGTGTAAGTCGGCGACTTGGCAAGTCCATATTCGGGACTCGGCGAGTCTGCCTGCCAGGAAGAAACCCTAAATCCCCGAGTTTGCTCACTATTTAAGCAATGTTATGTGCCCCAAACTCGCCCCCTTCACCCTCAGAGAGTCTGTGAGAAACCCTAAACCATCCCTTGATTGATTAAAGTGTTTTTGTGTGAAATCTTAAAGGTTTGAAGAAGAAAAAGAAGAAAGAACCAAAGAGAAGAGGTGTAGAGCAAAGATCCAAGGTCAAAATCAGAGTTCATTGAGGTATTTCTCGGATTCCTTCTGTTTTATGCTTTAAACCTCCATTAGAACACTTCTAGGTATTTCTCGGATTCCTTCTGTTCATACAACTCGGCGAGTCCAAGGCAATCTTCTTAGCTCAAGAACAACTCGTCGAGTTGTTCATACGACTCGGCGAGTCGGATGCAGATTGCCTGAGTTTTTGAATTGAAAGGGAACTCGTCGATTCGATGCCATACTCGACGAGTAGCAGCGAGTAGGATTGAGAAGTGAGAATAGAGACTCGGCGAGTTGGAGGCACAACTTGGCGAGTCAGGTCAACTGTAGGTTGACTTTGACCGGGAGAGTTGACTTTGACCATGGGTGAAAGAGTCATTTTACCCCAAAGCAGTGATTAGTATTTGATTGGGTGTGTTTATGGAATTGCAGCCGGGGAGATACTGGAGCAGCAGCAGATAGCTTCCAGAGCCATACACTCAGCAGCTAGTTCACGAGGTGAGTTTCCTTCCAGTAGGAACGGGTCTACGGCCACAATGCCGACCCGTTTAGTTAGCAGTAGTTCCGGACTTCAGTCTGATGCAGTAGTTAGAGTGCTTGATGTCTTTGTGATTCAAGCATGTTTTGTGTTATGTGTTCCGGACTTCGGTCTGATGTAGTATATGTGTTATGTTAGCAAATACGTGTTTATGTTATGCTATGTTCAGAAAGTTCCAGACTTCGGTCCGATGCAGTTAGTTCCGTACTCCGGTCCAATGCAGGGGACAAGGTCCCAGTCAGTTCCAGACTGCGGTCTGATGCAGTTAGTTCCGGACTTCGGCCCGATGCAGTCAGTTCCGGATTTCGATCCGATGCAGTTAGTTCCGGACTTCGGTCCGATGCAGTCAGTTCCAGACTTCGTTCCGATGCAGTCAGTTCCGGACTTCGGTCCGATGCAGCTAGTTCCGGACTTCGGTCTGATGCAGTGGGCAAGCCCCAGTATGTGCTTTATTTGTTATTGTGTGGTATGTGGTAGTTTGGGGGAGCTCACTAAGCTTCGTGCTTACGGTTTCAGTTTTTGGTTTCAGGTACTTCCGCAAGTAAAGGGAAGAGCTCGGGATGATGGCATCGCACACACCACAGCTTCAGTTTTTGTCCTGGGAGTTGATACAGTTTTCTTAGATATGTTTTGATACAGTTGTGACACAGTTTTCTCACAGTATTTTAGTATGGTTTGAGATACGTAGTGTATGGTTTTATTATATGATACTCTGTTTTATGATTTTTGGTTATATTAAAATGAAATTTTCGGGTCATATTTTTGGGATGTTTCAGTAGCTGGAGCCGGTGCCTTAACCGGCACTGATGCTGTCAACTGGGGGAAATTGGCCTTCTTGTGGCCCCTCTGGTTGCAATGGAAACACAGCAACTCCGATGTCTGAATCACAGGTGCAGGGGCGGTACAATCCCTACTGAAATGCCCCATATTGTTACACTTATAGCAGCCCGACGATCCCAACCTACACGCCCCCTCATGAGGCCTGTCGCATTTCTTGCAGCGGCTCGGTCCTGACTGGCCTTTCGGCCTACCATCTGATCCCTTGGGCTTCTTCCCCGAAGCCCCTCCTACCTGTCCCTCCTCTGACTTCCTCTTCCGGATGTGCTCCAGATCTATCTCCCTCTCCCCTCGCCCTGGCAATCATAGAGTCCAAGGTGGGGCAAGCTGAAAAACTGACATGCTCCCGAATATCAGCTCGGAGCATATCATGGTAGCGGTTCCTCCTCATGTCCTCATCACCCGCATACTGGGGTACCAACAATTCCCTTTCCCGGAACTTGGCGGTGATCTCCGCCATAGTCTCCGTCGTCTGCCTCATATCCAAGAACTCCCTGGCCAGCTGCTAAAGCTCGACAGCCGGCGCGAACTCTGCCCTGAACCTGGTCGCGAAGTCCGACCAAGTCATAGCCTTGACAGCCGAGGCTCCCAACGAGTCTCCCACGGACTCCCACCAATCCCTAACTCGATCTCACAAACACCCTGCTGCGAACCTCACCTTCGACCCCTCAGGGCAGAAGCTAATCATCTGTGCAGACTCAATGTCTGCAATCCATCGTCTGGCAGCTATGGGGTCCTTCGCCCCATGAAAATCCGGCGCACCACTACCCCAAAAGTCCTTGAAGGACAGTGTGCGAGATCCCGACTGGCCAGATGCCATGTCGCTCCTGAATGCCCGGAGGCGATCCTCCATCAACTCCAATATCCCTTCCTTGATTGATCCGAAGATAATGGGGGTCGACTCAAGGATGCCTCTGGTGATCTCTGACGCGATGAACTCGCGTAGCCCCTCGTCTACTAGCTCGGAACCTGATCCCGAACCCGATCCCTCTCCTGTATTGCCAACTGTTGGCCACGAGCGTAGTACCACCATTCTGAAATACATAAATAATAACCGTTAGTGATACTGATACCTCTGGAGGAATCACACCTACTACAAGTTTCCTGGTCTTATCTTGGCCTTCCTCGGTTCGGGTACGGATCCTATGCTTTCGGTAGTACGGGCCCATACTACCTTCCAGATCTATCCGTACCTTCTCCAAGGACTGCCTTGACTCCACCAGGTCCCTGTCACTACCGCTGATCACCGCTATACTCATCCTAGGCTTGCCCTAGGAAAATCTCTAACTCCACTCGACCCGGTCCTCATCAGCTGAAGGCCTCCTTGTGCTGCCAGTTAGCCATTACCTGAACACCATCACATGTGATGAGGCTCAGATAATCCTTCGAGTAACAGATTCATCCCTATAACGGTCAGACTCAAACGAGAGCTGCGTAATAGGGCCAAATCCAGCACTCTAAGATTATTCAACCCTGATCACATGTGACGTGACGTATTCACTTAATGGCTAACTCCCATCACTCAGAATCCCACAAAGCACAAAGTAAGCAACATTCAGACAAAAGGGAACAATCTCAAGCAAATCCGTTCTCATAGAGAAAAAAACTGAACTAACATACAGTGTTAAACTTGTGCTATCAGGCATAACCTAAACATGCTATCCTACTGCTGTCTACTCAATTCTAGCATGCAATTTTCATACACTGAAGCACATAAAGCAGGCACATAAGGCATCACTCCTAGATCCTTAGTCCTATTCTAGCATGTTGTTCTACTAAAACTGAATAACATACATAAGCTTGTATGGGTACTTTGGGGAATACTTATTTGAGCTCGGCCGGTTGCGCACATCACACACTTCGTTCCTTCTTAAAACTCTTTACTTAGCTTTTTAGAAAACATTTTCTTCTTAAAAATCTTTTAATCCCTCGATTTGAGTTCAGACACCCCCGAAGGTGTGTCCGAATCCCTCAAACCAGGGCTCTGATACCAACTTGTAACGTCCCAAAAATACGAGCCTAAAATTTCATTTTTAAAACATGTACTTAGCAAAACATTAGGAATTAAACGTTCAACGATCATAACATTTCACAAAAGATATTGCATGTCTGGAAAACATTTTTATAAAACATAAAAGTGTTAGAGTACAATTCCCCAGGAAGATCTCTTAATGCGGAATACAAAGCCATTCTGGGGTGCTGACTACCCATCGGTCCAAACAACCGATCCTCGGGGACTATTTCACCCCTACTGCTACTATCACATATATCATAACTTATCATACATATCCAGGGTGTCCGATCTTCCCTTCGGTCCTAACGACCGAAACTTGGGGACTATTCCCCTCCTACTACCACTATCACATATAACATATCATGCCAACATATAAACATATCATTACATACTGTCAGACATATCTGGGGTGTCTGACCTACCCTTCGGTCCTGACAACCGAACTCTACTACTATCACATTACATATCATATCAGCATATAACATATTAGGTAGTAGCAAACCTAGATGATATCACAAAGACAATCATCTAATATACAAATCCTACTAGCACGCCGGCATTTTGGCCGTAGACCCACCGCTGCTAGAAGGTAACTCACCTCAAAGTAGCTGCTGATCTGTGTGGGAACCAACTGTCTTCTGCTGCTGCTGCTCCGGAAATCCTCCGACTAATAATTCCCACAAAACACTTAGTCAAATACTGCTAACCGACCTTAGGGTAAAATGATCATTTAGCCCTAACCAACCAAGATTCAAAGTCAAAGTCAACTGCCAGTTGACCTGAATCGCTGAGTTGGCTTGCCAACTCGCCGAGTCCCTGTCCCTTAGTCTGACCATAAATCCGTCTCTACTCGTCAAGTTAGGCGTTGACTCAACGAGTTTTCCTTCTAAACCCAAGGCCAATAGTCCTTCATCCTACTCCCCGAGTTGTATGAACAACTCGTCGAGTTCATCTTCATCCGAAGAACACTCTATGCTGTGACTCGCCGAGTTTTATGAACAACTCGCCAAGTTGTTCTTGAGGCAAGAAGATTGCCTTGAACTCGTCGAGTCATGGCATTGAGTCGCCGAGCTACTTCATGAGTTAGTCTGGCTTCCGACCCACTGAGTCATATCCCACGACTCACTACTCCACCCCGCATGCACGAAAAAGGGGAAAAACTCGGGGACTCGTGACTCGACTCGCCGAGTCTAATGAACGACTCGCCGAGTCTGTCACATGCAAAAACTATATACTCGATTTTGCTTGAATCCAGCTCATGCCATTCATAGATCTGGGTTTTTAGGGCATGAATAACACGTAAAGTTTCCAACTTTACGTGTAAATAATCACCAAAGAAGGTTTTAGGGCTCAAAATACACTAAAAGGGTAGATCTAGGGCTTTCATGCAATATGGCTCCATAAAGGCAGTAGATCCAAGCTCCTGGAGCTCAATCATGCCAAGATCTAGAGGCTAACAACTTATTACAAACCATAATGCACAAACAAGCTTGGGGAAAGACTCAAGAAGGACTTTCATGGAGCTAAAATGGACAATAAGCATGAAAACTAAGGGAAACTAAGTTATACCTCCAGGAAATCACTAAGATAACACAAATATGTCTGGCCTCCTTCTTCTCTTCTTGATCTACTCTCCTTCTCTCTCCAAATCTTCAAGAAAACACACCAAAATGCTTCAAACTCACAAGGAACAAGGCTTGAACGAAGTATAGAGCTCTGAGGGTGAAGGGGGCGAGCTTGGGGGCGGATAAGAGGGTTTAAATAGGGTGCAAACCCTTGAAATTTAGGGTTTCATCAGACAGAGGGGACTCGCCGAGTCTAGAATATGGACTCGTCGAGTCGCCAACTTAAACGTGTTTCGGATCCCGTCTCTACTCGGCGAGTCGGACCTACAACTCGTCGAGTCCAAGGCTAAAAATGAAAAACACTAAGATAAATTTTGCGTACCAGGAACCAGGTGCTACATCCACTCTAGGGGCTATAAACACAGATCCAAGTCTTATTGATGTCTTAATCCATAAAGTTGGCCACTTGGTGACTTGCAACCCACCAAAAGGACCAAACTTGAAATGTGACAATATACTTTCATGAAAATGACTAGATCTCATGCATGAACCCATTAAGACACACAAGATGGCAACTTTCTGCCTTAGGGACTCATTTAGAACAGAGAATGGCAACTCAAGGCCTAACAAAACATGTTGAGTCATAAAGGTCCAATCGTGGGACCTAAAAGGTCCAACAACTCATCCTATGGGAGATCTAAAAGAATAATCTTCAAGCTCAAGACTTTATACCTTGAAAAGGTCTGGAAAGAGGCAAAAGTCCTAGATCTACAACTCCTTCTTTGATCCCCCACCTTGCTTGTTTCTTCTTTGCTTGGAAAATGGTCCTATAACACCAAGATGCTCACTAATGGCCACCAAAGGTTCAAGAACACTTAAGGGAGGATTAGGGTTTCGTGGTAGCTGTCTTAGGATGAGAGGGAGGCTGATATCCAGGTCATTATATTCCTTATATAGTGACATACCCTAAAAATTAGGGTTTAGTGAGTCTAAGCGTACGTTGGGTGTACCTACACGTACGTTGGGCGTACTGTAACACCCTGTTTATTTATTAAATTAATTAATTAATTAATGGACGAATGGTAGCCCTAAAATAAATAATTATGTATAACAGGATGGTCTCGAAGAGTTAATTGTTACCATTTTAGAAGTCGGGGGTTAAAAGTGTAAGTTTCGAATCGGATTCGTAATTGTTTATGAAGACAGTGACTAAATGGTGACTTCTGGGACTTCATTTGAAGGGATATTGGGGGCTAAGGGGCTGTTTAGTAAATATTGAACCTGAATTGTAAATAATTATAATGCTGAGGGATAAAAGGGTAAAATTAGGGCTCATTTTGTAAGGAATGGGAGGAGGAGGGGCCGGTTAGTCAATATGGGAATATGTTTCATATGAGCCAAGTATATAGCCTTTCAATCATTTGAACCCTAACCCTAACACTCCACATATTCATCAGCCGCCACAATCACTCCTTTAGTCGTTGTGCACCACCGTGTAGAGGATGCAACCCATCGATCCAAGCATTGTTGCCGCCATTCCTGTTATTGCTAGAGGCGGAGACCAGCGAAGGAGTGTTATTCAGTCGGAAGTGGCCGGAGAACCCCCCCCCCCCCCCCCCCCCCCCGAGATCGAAGTGTGGCTGTGAATGAAGAAGGGCCGGTCGCAAACCACCATATCCTCTCGATTCGACCACCTCGTCTTGCATATTTGTGCCCCTCGAGGTGTTTGACGTCTCGAGTGCCATGGTTGTGGCTGGTTTCTTTCCTGGCTGCCTTTTTGCCGCCACGAGAAGGGTTGAGATTGGAGTGTGTTCAGGTTAAGGTCCCGATGAGTGGGTGTTCTGTTGGTGTGTGTTGCTGACAGGGACTCAAGGAAGCTTGCCACCATCGTGAGGTGGTGGCTGTCTTTGAAAATCTTGTTTCCTGTGCTACTGCCATCGCCGCCCACCATAGGTGGGTGTTAGGTTTATTTTCCGAGCAAAGGATGTGTGTGTGTGTGTGTTATTCTCCGTTGGGATGTATTACGAAGTGAGTGGGTGTGATTTTTGGGTGGCTAGAAAACCTTAGAAACCACCACCACCACCGTGAGGTGGTGGCTGCCACCATACACCGCCATGTATGTGTGTGTTTAGTGGGTGTGTGCATTTTTAATTGAGATTTAGCATTGTAAAGTGTACTAAAAATTGGAATAATGAAAAGAAAACTGAAAACCACCACCGTAGGGTGGTGGATGTCGCCTCCTGCCGCCACCGGTCGCCGTGTCAGGTGGCGGTGTGCTTTGCCTCGTGGTGTTGATTCGTTTGCGGTGCTTGAAACCCTAATGGGCCCAAAGAAGCTTAAATGGGCCTAATGAAGCTTAATGGACTCTAATGAACCCAATAAAATCCTAATGGGCTCAATGCAGCCTAATGGGCTTAAATAAAACCCTAGTGTGCTTAATAATATCCTGGTGGGCTTAAGAGGCCCAATAAAGCCCTAATCGACCTAAAAGCCCAACAAGTTGATAAATGGGTTAGCAATTGGATTGGAAACCCTAATTAGGGTTTGGAAAACCCTAATGCCTATAAAACCCTAATTTGGGGAATTAATCGGGACACACGGAAATTATTTAATAACTAGAGATATTAAATGATAATCATTGACAAGAAATTAATCTAAGTAATATTGGACTTAATAGATTAAGTCCTTAATGGTTTAAGTGAGAAAACTTAACCCTAATCATCATTTTATGTGAAACCCTAATTTCACTTGGACCTTGAGTTGGGCTTTCTATTGGGTTTGGATGATTGATTATTAATGGGCCATCCAAGAATAATCAAATTGACTGGAGTAATTAGTTGGGCTTTAGGGTAAGGCCCATATGAGGAGTTGGGCCCAATTTAGATATAGTTTGGGCCTTAATGATTATATGAGGTTGGGCCTTAGAATAAGACCATGTGTAGGCCTAGGCCCAATTTGGAAAATTAGGCCATGTGTTGGGTTTTGATTCTTAATGGACTTTGGGCCTATGGATTGGGCCTTGGGATTGAATAAGCCAAGCTAGGGGTAATGTAGTAATTACCCAAAGCATGTACTTATGGTTATGTAGTGGAACCCAATTATTAATTGGGTGATGTTTTGATATTGACAAATCGGGAATCTGTCCTCCAGCAGTTGGGGTTGAGTCTGCGGGACTTTAGCAGTGTGGGGTTGAGTTTACGGGACTTCAGCAATGTGAGGTGAGTTACCTTCCAGTAGGGGTGGGTCTAAGGCCACAATGCCGGCCCACCAACAGGGGTAGTTAGTAGATAATTGTCTTTGTGATAATTATCTTGGTATGCTTATGTGATATGCTTATGAGATATGATTATGTGATATGCTTATGTGATATGCTATGTGTGTCAGTGGTAGTAGCAGGGAATAGTTCTTCCTTGACTCGGTCGTTAGGATCGAAGGGTAGGTCAGTACCCCAGATATGCCTAACTGTATGATTATATCATGTTATTATATGATAGTGGTAAGGGGTGAAATAGTCCCCGGTTACCGATTGAAAGATACCGATGGCAGATACCGGTTGAAAGATACCGATGGCGGTTACCGGTTGAAAGATACCGATGGCGGATACCGGTTGAAAGATACCGATGGCAGTTACCGGTTGAAAGATACCGAATGGGTATACAGAACCCATGCAATGCTTATCTGTCTGTTTATGATATGTTAGTATGTGATCAGCATGTTTATGATATGTTAGTATGTGATCAACATGTCTATGATATGTTAGTATGTGATCATCATGTTTATGATGTTAGTACGTGATCAGTATGTTTATGACATATTATTATGTAATAGTGGTAGGGTGAAATAGTCCCTGGTTACCGGTTGAAAGATACCGATGGTAGTTACCGGTTGAGAGATACCGATGGTGTTATGTGGTATGTGGTATGATGGGGGAACTTACTAAGCTTCGTGCTTACGGTTTACAGTTTTGGTTTCAGGTACTTTGTTTCAAAAGAAAGAAGTCGGTTTGGTCGCAGCGCATCACACTATGTTTTCCGCACACGAGATCCTTGGGATTATACTCTGATATGGTTTCATAATATTATATTCTGATTATTCACACTTTGGTTTTATGTAATAGCCTAATTAAAAATGAAATTTTTTGGCCTTGAATTTTGGGATGTTACACGTACGCATCTCCACACTCGCGTTTACTTCCCCTCCTACGTTGGGCGTAACCCAGCTTACGCTGGGTGTACCCAGCTACTTCACACGCATGCATTCCATGCATGCATAGGACCACCTTGTCACAATTCCTTATTAGGGACTATTATTGGCATCATTTTCAAAGTATCGCCACTTCTTCGTTCTGAGTCCGTTTCCGACGAACTTTATATCTATAAAAAGGTGGCGAGAAGCCCTACGTTTCTAGCAACACACCTCGGCCCGAAACTTTCTCAAATAACCTTAAAGCCCATAAAAGACCAAAACGCCCCTAGCCTTGGCCTCTGAAATCCATAACGAACACTTTTACAACCGGGCGTTACACTAAATGAGAGATTATTTATCGTAGTAATCAAATGCAGATAATAACAAGTACAATGAATAACATTGTTTATTGATCATTTATAAAACGATAATTATATAATGTTTTATGGCTAATTATGCTTGCTAATGAGTATAAAACAACATCCATGAGGAGTTTCTTTATAAAAACATTAATTGAATTGTTTTTATGTTTGTTTTAATATATTTCTATTTTAACATATTAGGCTTTTACACAGAGGAGTGTGTGTGTGTTAGCTATCTCCACATGAGTTGATTTACACATTTTACTATGAAGCTCAAATCCGGTTTAAATTGGATCTTTTAAGGTTTGTGTCGCTGTCCTCTTGTCCAACATACTTAAACACGAGCACCGGTTCCTCATCTTTCCTTGCTTTATGTTAGAAATTGGGGATGAAATAATTGTTTTGGATTCTCTTAAATTCGTGGTTTCACTATCAAATTGAAGTATTTTTATGGTACAAATCGAATACTCAATTAGGTAAAATTCATAGATTTTGAATTGTGATGATGTGTGTGGTTATGTTCTTGAAGATGTACCAAAAAATGAACAAAACGGTTATAAGATCAATGTCTGAAAACTGTCACAAGATAGTTTTGAATTGTCACAAAAACCCCAAAAATTGTCATAAAAAATGGGTTTTAGGACACACAAGACAGTTCGACCCCAGCCAGGGGCTCTGCCCCTTTGGACTTGCTTGGGGCTATCGCCCTTGGACCCCGCTCGTTGCCCCGGAACCCCTGTTCGTTCAGGGCTTCACCCTTAAATGACATGTACTTTGAATCTTGATTAAACTCAAACAAATGTGCACTCCTCACTTCCTTATTTGTTTAATGTTTATCAACATTGTATTTGGGGAAAATGACTCAGGAGGGTAACCAATTGTTGAGTTTTGTTCTCATTTGATCATTTTCCTTTTTTTTTTTTGTACCTAATATATCATCAAACTTGTTGCTTGTGTTCATCATAACTCTTTGACCGACTATCATATGTGATAGTCAGTCAAAAAGGTTATAGTGAACACAAACAATAAATTCGATGGTATATTGGATACAAAAAAAGACCAAATAAAAAACAAACTCAACAATTTGTTGCCCTACATAATCATTTTCCTATTTAAAAAGCACTCTAGATTCCTGAACAACCCTAATACCAAATTTTAAAAAACTTGAACTAAATCTCTATATTTGTGACAACAAGTCAACCACAAGTACCAAAAATGTAATTTATTTTATTAAATTCGACAACGAATCGGTTTTTCTAGTACCTAGAATAGTACAAACAAATTAAAAATAAATAATTAAATACACACCATATAAACAGAGAAGGGTAACAAAATCTATCATGATTCCTTTCATTTGGTAGCAGCTAGACAAGAGTGACGATAATGGAAGCTCTGCTGAGCTCCTCCGCAACTCTACGACTCCGGCCACCACTTTCTGGCTCCTGCTCATCAAAACCTTCACTTCCTCGCTCTACATTCATACCACCAGCCACCAAAACCTCAAGAAATTCTCCCTTTTCTCGCAAAAACTCACTGTCTAAAACGAACCCTTGTTTCCGAGTCTGCGCGAGTTCTTCTTCGAGATCTGCAACTGAAACCGCTGTCGGTTCTACAACAGTTCCTTCAGAGATGAAAGCCTGGGTGTACAATGAATATGGTGGTGTTGATGTACTGAAGTTCTCTTCGAATGTCACGGTGCCAGAAGTTAACGACGACCAGGTTTTGGTAAAGGTAGTGGCTGCGGCACTTAATCCTGTTGATTTCAAGAGACGGCTTGGCAAATTTCAGGCCACAGATTCCGCCCTACCGGTAATTTCATCGGTTGTTTTGATTTGTTTCGATTGCATTTTGTTTTAAAGTTAAATTCCTTGCAGATAATCTGCATTAAACTATATAATTTCTCGAAATTGTGCATGATTGATGGTCGTTGGCTTTTCGTTTTCTACCACATTTACTCTGAATCTGATTTTGTTCTCGATAACAGACTGTTCCAGGATACGATGTCGCCGGAGTGGTGGTTAAAGTCGGAAGCCAAGTAAAAAGCTTGAAAGTAGGAGATGAAGTATACGGAGATATAAGCGAGAAGGCACTCGATGGACCTAAACAGTCAGGCTCTTTAGCCGAGTACACAGCCGTTGAGGAGAAACTTCTCGCTTTGAAGCCAAAAAGCTTAGATTTCGCACAGGCTGCCAGTCTTCCTCTTGCAATTGAAACTGCATATGAAGGTCTAGAGAGAGCCGGTTTCTCAAAAGGTAAATCAATCCTTGTCTTGAATGGTGCTGGTGGAGTTGGATCGCTTGTGATTCAGGTATCTTCTTAATTTTCATAAAACTTCACTTCGTTATTCCAAATTTATGAGTAAATTGTTTAGTGCGTATGGATTGATAAGCTTTGATGATGATGATGATGCAGCTTGCGAAGCAAGTATTTGGTGCTTCAAAAGTAGCTGCAACAGCTAGTACATCAAAACTCGAGCTGCTGAAAAGCTTAGGTGCTGATTTAGCAATTGATTACACTAAAGAGAACTTCGAAGACTTGCCAGATAAATACGATGTTGTATTTGATGCAATTGGTAAGAGTTGGATCATTATTATTGTGATTGTAATTGTGAATGTGATTGATTATGGAGATAAAACTTTGTTTTTTGGGTGTAGGACAAGGGGAGAAAGCGGTGAAAGTGGTGGTGGAAGGCGGCAGTGTGGTGGTGTTAACCGGTGCAGTGGCAGAACCAGGGTTTAGATTTGTGGTGACGTCAACAGGTTCCACTTTGACTAAATTGAATCCGTATTTGGAGGATGGGAAATTGAAGGCTGTACTTGACCCAAATGGTCCATTTCCGTTTGACCGGGTCAAAGAAGCTTTTGCATACCTTGAAACTGGTCGAGCTACTGGAAAGGTTGTTGTATATCCTGTTTCAGAAGATTATATTTTGGAAAAAATGGCAAAATAAATGTAAACAAACAAAACATCAAACATATTAATTGTCACATTTGATTTGTGTCTAATATATATAAATTCATGAAGACAGAAGACCCTTACATTAGTAGTTTAGTTTAGGGGTAGGTCAGGTCATGTCATGTCATGGATTTATTTGGCCTTATCTTTTTCTAGTTTAAATATACATATTATTGGAAACATTGGATATAAGAAAAAGAAAACACTCATAGAGAAAGAGAGGGTGAAATAGCATGACCAAGACACCAAAAGTCGAAACTACCCTTGAGGAAGTTGTAGTATCCTCCCTGTAGCGAAAGTGATCTATTCAACACTGCTGCTTTAATGAAAGGGTAAGTCAGTAAGTTCCCTAGGGAAACATTCACAGCCTCCTTCTCACAGTGGGTGCATAGTTCTGCAATATCCAAATCGCCGAATTCTGCTTTCACCTTGGTTTTAGCAATGTCACATATCTTTACCCAATCCTCTATGAAGTCACTGCCCATATACACAAAAAAAATGTTACTAGTTTGTAGAAGTAGAAATCAATTAGCAAATGATAAAATGCCACAAAGATTTTGGTTCTTGAATGTTATGAATTTCGGTTCTTGAATGTTATGAATAAAGCGTACAAAGACAATGAAGAAGGAGGTGATTATCTTGTTTATTGCATGAATCATCCAACAAAATGCGACAGAAGACTATTTATGCTAAGAGATCCTCCCCTTATCTACACATGTCATATATGGTCTCTTTAATTTTAGTTTATATCAAATCACACAAACATCGACTCAAAACCAATTTTTCTCGTACAACTATTGATGTTAAGGGAATCCCACAAATTTCCAACTATCAATGTAAAGGAAATATAAGCAATGTCAAAATTTGCTATTGGACTAATTTGATTAAACATTGTTGAGTTGTGGCGTGTGATGCTTTTGGACCTGATTATCGTTACTAGTTGTTATTGCAACCAAGCAATGAATCTATATATAAAATCTCGACGCAATTATAAACATTCAAAATCAATAATATCTTTAGTTTGCTTGTGGACATAGCAAGATCACCTTAATTGTAGTTAATCTTGTGTGAGTCTATGGTTTCGAAACCTACACAAAAGGTATTGCAGACACAATTTTTGTGTTTTGAACCTGCGACTTCAAGGTCATGAGCCTAGCCCTTATGAGTTAACATAGCTCTACCCTCGCATGCAATAAATGTGTTATCACCAAAATTCTAATTAGCATTTTTGGAATGCGAGATCTCTCACCACCCCAATAAGGTTTCTCCATCAAGAACATATAATGTAGCCTCTTTTTCCCCTTTTCATGGCCACTTGAGCACATTTAGAAACTCTAAGCATGTCAATTGTCACCAGAACAAGTATATGTGAACCCTTTCAAGTCCAACATGTAAAACCATGCCAAGTTTTCCTAAGCTCTTAGACAAGTCTAATTTACATGAGAATCCTCAATACTCCATAATTCATTCAAATGTGTATTAATCACGTTGTTGGCAATCCTGCAAGGAACGACGTTCCACATCAATACATTTCCAACACTCACCTCTCTCTTGATACGCCATAAAAGAATCTTTGTTGGGGCACATGTAAAATGACCACCTCGGATCTAAGATCCATGGATCTCCCAAGCTACAATGTAGGGATAACTCCTTTTAAGAGTTCATATATTCTTTTGCAAGGTTTGCATTTAGCCATTTTCCTTTGTTCTTTGGTGGAAACTTGATATTGCTACAATTAGTCATATATTCTAAGCAATATTCAAGTACATTTAGCTACATTTTAGCCATTGATTAAGATATTTGGCATTTAATTTGTTTAAAAATTCTATTTTGTAGCCAAAAAGACATTTTTCAAAGGAAAAAAAAGAGCTAAAACGCAAGTTGGGGACTCAAATATTTGAAGATAACATCAAGAGAAAAAATCGTGTAGAAAATGTGGATGTCACATCGTGGACATACCCTTGCCACGACGTGGTGACGTTTTAAACATGGAACCTTCCTCGATGATTTGCATGGAGACTTGGAACATACGTAAAGAAAATGTTTCCCATGACGTGGCAAGCATTGTGTCACGCAGTGGCAACTGATTTTGGCAAGTTATTTAAACGACCATTAGGTCATATTTTGAGAGAGAGAGAGAGAAGGAGGGAGAGAGAGAGAGAGAGAGAGAGAGAGAGAGAGAGAGAGTTGTTGTTACCTCCAACTAAGGACGACCATAACCTTCTGAGAAACCATTGGAAGGCAAGGAATCGATTGGAAATCACGGATTGAAGAGATCTAGAGGCGAAGAACTTAACAATTCATTCGGTTTGATAGTTTACATAATCTCTATTCTACTTTACTCGTTGTTTATGTGTTTTTCAGATTTAGTTATGGGCTAAATACTCTAACTTTCATTTAACATAGATGAACCCTAATACTATGCGTTGATTTCAAGTTTTATGGATTAATTATGTTGGTTTTTACTTGTGTTTGATATATCATATCTTAGCATATTAAAATTCTAATTTTTATCATTTTATGCACAAGTTTGGTGTAGTTAGATGACCATTCTAGTTGAATGGACTTGATATCTAGTTATTTATGATCATTGAATTGCTAGATATAGAGATGGAACAAATCCTAGGGTTAGGTGGTAATAATTAGTAATTTTAATTATGTTAGAGGGCATTAATTATTATATTATGTGCTTGAATTGTTTGTCTTGATCATAGATATGTAATCATTAGATCTTGTGATTCATAGAAATAACGTTAAAATCAATTTGGTGTTCACTTGTTACATGATCGTTGTAATAGTATATCATAGATTGATAAAAACACTAGGAAATCATAACAAGATAACTATTAACTTTATAATTTGGTAACCATATAAATAATCCATTGCATTAGAAATCAAGAATAGGGTAAAGGTGATTCAAAGCGAAACAAAATTGTTTTTTAATCTTGGTTTAGAATTGTTTTTGTTTGCTTACTTTAGTTTATAGTAATCTTAGTTAATTGTTTAGTTGATATTTAAGTTTTTATGAACTTGCAAAATCATATAAAAACCTCCAATTATTGGTTATTTTTCTTTAGTTTAATTAGTAGCCGATATTTTTTTGTTAGAAATTTTATTCCCTGAATTTGACACCCTACTTACTTTCCTATACAATTACATGACTAGGTATGTTTTAGCTAGTTAAATTAGATAGAATTATAAATATTTAAAAATGTTAGTACATAAATAAAACATATCAACACTAAATGTTTGATTTCACACGATGGACTTGACCTTCCTCCTTTTTATTATTTTACATTTTTCAGATCTATACTTATTCCGACTTGTTACATTCAATTCCGTTGGTTGAGTTTTTAGGACTTTGCACAATTAATGCTTTATGGTGTGCAACAGTTTGATGGAACTTCACCTCAACATTTTTAAAATCTATCAAGGTGGAGTTTAATTCATCAAGATGATTTTATAAGAAGTTAAGAACATAATTTTCCTTCATTGTCAACAAGAATAACCGTTGATCCACAAACTCGATTGAAGTTGTTGAGTTTTGAAGGTGTTGTTTGTTTTTTTTAAACCATTTCAGACCACTTATTACTGCGTCGCGCAGCACACGTGTAGCGCTTGACCATTCACGGTTGTTTGTTTTTCAGAAGACTTCTGACTTAAAAACTGTTGCGCATGTATTGCGTGACACAACACTAAACCAACAGATTCAAACCTCTTCACGCCTTAGTTTAACTTACTGTAGCAGTCTGTAGACGTTAAAAAACAAACATATTTTTTATTACACGTTGCAGTCGTTTGTTCCACATCTTCTGCTACAGAGGATTGCAGAGGTGATCCGCAGACTTCATGTATTTTCTCTTCGGAAAAACAAACAGCACGGAAGTCTCTAATTCATTGGTATTGGTTTACTATTACCCCTAGTGAGAGATTCACCTAATCAAACCTTACGACACTTTCGGTCAACAGTAAATCGAAACATAATCAAAGAACAAAATAGTTGCCATTTGCTCGAGCAAAATCTAACCACAAAATGTATCGCACGGGAACATTTTATCAATCTTCCATGAAGCTATAATACCAATTTGTTATGAGGACATGTGATCGTACTATATCGATTAGGCAATGATGAAAAGACAACAATGATTTCGATTCTTGAATATTGTTATGCATATAAAGATGAAAGATGTGATTATCTTGATTATTATATTGCATTATCTTGATTATCTTGATTATCTTGATTATCTTGATTAATATCATTGTGAGAGGTAGGTACTAGGTAGTATTACTACTTACGAATGTGTTGTCCCGTCGTCCGGGATAGACATGAGTCCTTTAATCCCGCCACAGCAGCTGTGTCCCATTACTAGAATATTTTCCACCTGAAGACCAAATTTTTATTAAACCAAAATTAAGCACAACTTCCTTAATTTAAATATGAAGCTAAAAAATTGTTGTCTAATATCACCTTAAGATGCACTACCGCATATTCAAGAGCTGCCCCCACTCCCGAGTACTTTATCTACACAACAAAAACAAATATTAATTTATCTAAACTAGAATATATATATCCACTCTCATAAAGTCATAATCATCGCAAAAAAATATCAACTATTAGGTTCGACGGAATGGGGATCGGCACACTTCAGCGAACACTGCCCCATGACCTTGGCAAGGAGCTACCGATGAGAGAGAAGAAAATAATGCAATTTTTTTTTACCATTTATTTTATTTTCTTATTTTCAAAAAATAACTCAGAAGAAAAAAAATAAACATACTCCCTTTTTATAATATAACCGTTTTGTTTCAAAATTTTAAATTTTAAACACTCTATCTTTCACTATAAATAACATCATGTTTTTCATTCTACTCTCATAACCTTTTTATTTTTCATCTTCTTTAAAACTCCTCACTAAAAATGATTCATGTTTGGTCAATTGATGAAAAATTCACATTGGTTCATTTATGGGTTGATGTAACAGAAAAGTCAATGAGCATTAACATCACTACGACTACTTTCTGGAGTAGAGTCGCCGAAAGATTCAACCACGAAGCCACTCTACCTTGAGGTAAAGATGAAGTCTTCTCCAAATGGAGACATACAAACGCAGTTTCACTTCATTTTAACAATTAGTTTCATAGGGTGATGAGGGAAGCCAAATAAGGTGAAAATGAAATTATTGTGTTTGTTAACGCTTTCTAGGCTTTCCGTGTAGAAACCAAAAAACATTTCCGGTGAGTTTTAGCAAATTGTGAGTAAGTGCCCTAAAGACATCCATTTTAAGCTCGTCGTCTTCTAATTTCTAGTGAGTTGTGTGTTTTGATTTCTAGTGGTGTTGTGTGTTAATTTTAATTTCAAATGTGTTATGTTTTTTAATTTCAAATGTGTGATTTCCTTTCAAGTTAATGAAATTTAAGTTTTTATTAAAACATTAAAAAATTTAGCGTTACAAGCATGACAACTCATGCATTGTAAATGGCAAAAATTTAAAACAACGTTGCAAATATTAGGTGGTGCCTATGTGGACTATGACAAACTTAGAACCACTCCTTGGTCTTAGTCTTATGAATAGTGGGAGTACTTCTATCATTTCCATTTATAATTAATTAGCAATGATTTGCGGACAAAATTAAAGGACCATGTGCTAGCTAGATGACATGTTTGTTATGATTAATGAAATGAAAGATGCAAATTAAATAATTGAATAAGGTAAAATTAAAGATGATGACCTTGTCATATTGAGGGACCATGTTTGCAATGTTTCGAACCATAAACGCTTCACCTGGTTGGAAATCTAAGATGTGTGAGGGACAAACCCGAGAATCTGAGCACGCAAATACCATGAACTGCATTTCAAATTAAATTAAATTAAATTAACCCCAAAATAACTATTATAAATTTTCCATTATGTGGTCCAAAGACTCTAAGTTTAACTAGCTAGTATCATTATAACCAGATACTTTAGTACTATAAGTTTAAGAGAGATGACCTTGGGACTTTGTCCTTTGCATAGCTCTTCATATAAATCTGGGTTCTTTCTGCAGAAGTAGGCATGAACTGATAACTATTATTATTTCTTCAAGACAAACACAAAGGTCGAAGAAGAGTTCATTTAAAGCTGTACAGTTATCCCTTAGTCGACAAAAAAATTGTAATTCAGAATTTAATATTTCTGTGTCTTAAAATGACATAAGGTACAAAACGCACTCATATTTCTCTGTCTTAAAATGAGCAAATCCGGTCTTTATCCTCTCTACCGGGTTAACGGCTTTGGTAGAGGCCGCCTCCAGATCAGCCGTTAGTTGCTTGATTTTCGCGGCGGCGATGGTTTCAAGCTCGCTTTTCTCACTGCAACACCACCGACAATACGATCGTAAATGCTGACAGTACGTAAAAAACAGACATCTAAATTTGTCAGTAAGATAATGGCTGACAGCAGCAATTGCGGGGACTCACACACAGACAAATGTGTATATATGGTGTCGCAAAAAATATCGGGTTTAATTAGGTTAAGTGAAAGAGATAATGGGACTGATTAAGTAATTAATTTCATAATGAGAAAAAGGATTATCTAATCCGATCATTTAACGAGGTAACGAATCAAACAATCGTAGTCATGGAGGACTATCTTATATATAATTTCATCAAAATTAATGGAAAAAACACGTACCTGAGAAGCTGCTTCAGTCCTTCAATGGCGTCGTCGTATGAATACTCTTCCGTCATCTCTTCTCCTTACGAACTTGACGAAATTCTGATAGCTAGACAAAGAAAAAATAAATTATAATCGGATTAAATTGAAATCGAGTATATAGCTTCATCTAATCACGTATCAGATCATATATATTTACATACATATGTTGATGAGTGATAAAAAATCCAGAGAGCGAAATGATCAGACAATCGGTACTCTTTGATGAAAGAGAACGTAAAGAAACAATGAAATCATAAGCGGATGATTGTGGTTATGATGTCGGTGGATCATGTGGAGTACTTGATTTGCATTAAAACCTTGTCGTTGTAAAGTTGAACATTTGATCGCTGCTTCAAATTCAGATCAGCTGTGCTGATGGAGACGAGGGGATGAAGAACAGGCCAGACCACACACGTTTAGGCTTCCGTAACTACCTTATTTATAGCTACACCTTTAGAGCCGTGTATCTTGGTGGATATCAAGGTTTTTTATCCCATACAAAAAAAAATGGTAAGAACCCGATACAAAAATGGTATGAACCGTGATTCCGTTTGTTAAAGGCACAAACTTAACATGCACAAACATTAAAAGTAATTTTTGGATATAATGCGGTCATATGTGGAAGATGTATATTGAATGAAATGGATATGGTCACATGTTAGGAATTGGTGTTGATCAATTATGCAGTTTGTCTTTTGGGTCACCATGAATCTGTACCGAAAAACATAATTTTGAATATTCGACTAACGACTTTCCATGTTTTAAGTTTATCGAGATATCTACGACAAAATGATGTTTGATCACTTATCTTGGATTGGATCGTATCTTAGGCCAGTACTTGTGTCCTGGAAGAATACCTTATGTGTTTTGTGAGTTTAACTATATAGTAGTTGTAACATGTGTAGTGAGAGTCCATTGGCGATATGCGCACCATACAACAAGTTAGTGACACAATTTATAAATGCATCAGTCTATTGTGTTACACATTTGGCTGAAACTGAAAAGCAAGAATAAATAAATACAGGACCAAAACTTTTATTCATCGATAAATAGTGAATTAACTAAAAAAGATAAGGAACATATTTTTATGCAATAAAGGTGTAACACCCATAAAAATCGAATCAATTTTAAACTTTTCAACCAATTAAAAACCATTAATTATTACAAAGTGTTTTCAAAATATTTTCATGCTCGAGTCACATTTAACAATCTCCATCTTGACTTAAGCATCCTCTAAACTCCATCTTAAATAAGAATTTCCTCTCCCTTCCTGCCATCAACCCCCGAAAGGGATTACCTCATGCAAACATCAACCAAGTCCAAGCAAAGCTTGAACTTCTTCGTGGGTAATGATTTTTAACATGTCTGCTAGGTTTACCTTGGTGCCAATCTTCAGTATTGAAAACTTGTCTTCTTCCAGAATATCCCAAATGAAATTCAGCCTGACATCAATATGTTTTGTCTTCTCATGATACATTGGGTTCTTAGCAAGACTCAAAGCACTTTAACTGTCACAATACATGACAGACTTCTCTGCTTTCTGACCAAGACTCTTAATAAGCCTGTGCAACCATATCTCTTCATTTATTACTTTTGTCATGGATATCTACTCGGATTCAGTTATAGAAAAAGCAGTGGTATCTTGTAATGTTAACTTCTAATTGATGGCACATCCGAACAAAGTGAATATGTAGCATGTTCGTGACCTGCGCTTCAACAAATCACCACCATAGTCAGAGCCAACATATCCAACCAAGGCAATTTTTTATTGGTTCCATTAGGGATAAAAGTGGGTCCCAACCCGGACCGAATGGACCCGGACCCGGAAAACCCGGAACCGGTTAACGTGATTTTTTAGAACCGGAAATCAGACCTGTATATAGGAAACGGTTCCGGTTCGGTTCCGGGTACGGTACCGGGTAAAGTGGGTCTAGAACCAGAAAACCCGAAAACATATCAAAGTGGGTAGGTTGGAACCGGATAAAGTGGGTTTAGAACCTGAAAACCCAAAAAACCGAAATTTTTTGGTAATTACTTAATACTTAGTGGATTGAACTTTGAAAATTTTCATATTGATATCCCGACTTTGGGGGACTGTAACTCATTGAATATGAAACCAAAATTAAAAAAATTATAGTCTAAAATCATGTACAAACTCTAAAATACACTCTGGAAAAAATCGCATGTCAATCCGACTTTAAACAAATGAGATATGTATGTATTAACATTTTCACAGAATACAAATTATAAAAACAAATAGCTGAAAAGTTGAAAATTTTCAGTTTTGATATCCCGACTTTGTATGACTGTAAATCATGAATATTAAACCAAAAATGACAAAAGTAATGTCTAAACTCATGTACAAACTGTAAACTATAAGTTGGAAAAAAATACATGTCAATTCGACTTCAAACAAATTAGATATGCATGTTTTAAAACTTTCACCGAATACAAAAAAACTAAAAACTTATAGCTTTGATATCTCGACTTTGGGGGAATGAAAGTCAATGAATATAAAACTAAAAATGACAAATTTATAGTCTAAAATCATGTACAAACACTAAACTACATGTTGGAAAAAAATGCATGTCAATCGGAGTTGAAACGAATGAGATATGCATCTTTTAAACGTTTCATAAAAACTAGTTCCGGTCCTAAAAGTGGTTCTGATTCCTAACACCAGTTCCGGTTTTTAGACCCGGTTTACCCGAACCCGATGGACTCAAACCCGGATTACCCAGAACCCGGATAAAGCCAATTTTTAAACCCGAAACCGGTTCTATATATTTCGGTTCTAACGGTTGCGGTTCCGGTCCGGTTTTTCCGGTTCTAAATCTCGTCCCTAGGTTCCATACACCAAGCAAACATCTATTGTTCACTTAAAGTATCGCATGATCCACTTTACAACTTCCTAATGATCCTAAGTTTAAGTCTAGAAATCCTACAAATTTCTAGTTCGCTTAAACTAATGCTCTGATACCAACTGTGACATCCCCATTTTAACGGCCAAAAAAGACCGATTTTGTTTATGCTTTATAAAAATCAGAGTACCTCTTTTAATAAAAATGTTGCGGAATTTGTTCCCAGTAAAACATGATAAATACGTTATCAAAGCACTTCCGAAGAAAAGTATTTTTATTCATTTTAAAACATTTGAGATGTCATCGTCAATACAGAAACATAAGCATAGACAAAACTTACATTCATTATCACTAGTGATTTATATCTCCTTAATCTCTCAGTGTAATGTGACTTCATATCAACACCTGTGAGATAAATAAACTGAGTGAGTCAGGTTAGGAAACCTGGTGAGTACATAGGGATTTCAATCCCACAATGTTATTCATATATATAGATTAAAACTCACAAAATATACAATTTCACCATATATATATATATATATATATATATATATATATATATATATATATATATAAACAACTCTTATCCCACCCCGTCGATCCTCACAACGAGACTATCCGTACTCTCGGACCTAAGATTAGCCGTTTTACCTAATCTATACTCCCGGATCAGAAATGAACGACTTTACCTAATCCATAATCTCGGACTAGGGACGAATAACTAATCCATACTCTCGGAATAATGATGAATGATTATGCCTAATCCATACTCTCGGACTAGGGACAATGACTATGTCTAATCCATGCTCCCGGATCAATGACATATACTAAAGTTTTATTCTCTGAGTATAATTCACTCGTTCTCGTAAGAAAACACTACCCAATATTCCTCATAATTAATTTATGTTTACTCTTTATCCTAAATCAGCATATATAATCAGGTATGTTCTTTAACAAGTATATCAGGCAACATCAAATAATTCACACATAAACAGATATTTAATACTTCAATCGATACTTGTATTAAAATCATGTTCATGAAAGGGACTATGCACTCACTTGAAAATGTGGTGATTCCAAACTCAGACAGCGCTTCGCTTCTTAAAAATAAATTCCTTCGACAAAACCTAGTATTATTACCACTAGAGTTTAGTCTATTATTTGTCGACACTAATTAATAGTCTAGCTATTATTACTATTATATAAGCGATAAAAAATACTTATATAACTCATAATAATAGTCCAAGTATTTATTATAAGTTCCTAATAACGTTACTATAATTAAATAAAAACTGTATTAAAAATAGCGTAGGCGTAGCTCACTTACAACGGGTTTTATAGAAAACCGGGCTTTGCTTGGAGCAACTTTCCTGAGCCGAAAATCTCTTCTTCTTGGAGCCTTCGAGCACTCCGGGGATTCCGCCTCGTGCTAGGGAGGTTCCCCAGCCTTTTCGGGAGGTTTCGGGGCTAGAGAGAGGTTCTAGAGAGAGAGAGAGAGTAAAGAGAATAAATAATGAGAAATGTGTGAAGAAAATGAGGGTGAGAGAGGTTCTATTTATAGGGTGAAAATGGTTGAACTTGGTGTCACATGTCACCATCTAGTGGCAAGACTTGGGGAGAAAGCAATGACCAAGATTATGTCACATCACTCATTTTCGCACAACACACTTCCGACTTCTCAAATCCGTGACTTTCACATACGACCTCTGTTTTTGACGTTCTTTATATCCACGCGTAGGTAAAAATAATATCTACAACTTTCATTTTGACTCCGTCAGCTAATTCTCGACCGATCTTATATTTAACAGTACGGGGGAGATTATACTGTTAAATGTCCGCGTAAAATTTATAACTTCTACATACGGACTCTGTTTACGTCTGTCTTTTTACCGTTGAGTTCCTATTAATAAGATCTTCAATTCTCATTTAGGTCGCATAGGCCAAAAACCGCTCAAACTAAAATTCGAGTTTTGGGCCATGCACTAGTATGCCAAATCTTAGAAAATTCATAACTTCCTCATACGAAGTTAGATTTTGGCGTTCTTTTTTTGTATGTTCTCGGTTTAACATATACTGCAACTTTTATTTGGATCAATAAGGCTAAAAAGTCCTTTATCAAAAATTCACTATTTACGTCTCCCGGTGCCGTGCCGGTTTTGCCGTAAAACTTCGACGGGCCATAACTTCTTCGTTATAACTCGGATTTCGGCGTTCTTTATATGTACGAAACCCTTGATACATATCATAAAACTTGGTTAAGATTATTTATTCTAAATAACCTTTCGTTGAAAAGTCATTTTCGACCCCTATTATCTCTAAATTAACTAGCCCGGATCTACGGGCGTTACACTGGTAGTCTCAGTGATGGTTTAGGAACCTTGATATCTCGGTCTAGTGAGGGGTTGTCGTGAATCAAAAGGTTTCGGGTGAAATGTAAGTGCAAATTTGTGGGTCTCGGGTTATGAGTTATGTATCGGGTTGGTTTTTTGTTTAGATCTCGAGTTAGGAATCACAGGTGTTTATGTGTAGGTTCTTCTTTTCAGTAGGGTAAGAATTAGGGGTATCTATATGTTGAAGGCATCAATAGAGGGGTGTAAGGGTAAGGATTGTATTCAATTTTAATGATAGATCAAGCCTATGTGATTGTGTCTTGGATTGTTTCTATTCGTGAAGGGCATCAAGATAAGTCAAAGTGGTATTATTGAATTGGATCTCGTGTGTGGAGTCACTTGTAAATCAGAGAATTTGTTAGGTCACTTGTAGTTGGGTCAAATAATCTTAGAGTAAAAGATTTGACCATGTTGCACAACTCTCGTTTGAGTCTAATCGTTGCATGGGTGAGTCCTCTACTCGTAAGATTATATGAGCCTTCTGTCAAGTATGAGTGTTCTGCAACAATATTGGTAAGTGATTTTGTTTCCATTAAAAGCATCAATTCATTCAAGGGTTAGAAGTGTTATGTTTAAGTCTGGGATTCAGTGAGGTTTTCGCCTGTTAGTGGTACAGTATAGGCAGTCTGTCGGGGAGTCAGACCAATTTGAGATTTCAGATTTCAGGTAAAGTATGGTTGGTTTTCTGTATGGGATTTTGGATTCGTATTCTTTGTGTTGGAAAGTTATGTTTGGGTTAGATTTGATTGCCTTGGGAAGGCCGTTGTATACTCAAGGTTGTGATTGTGTCCCTCAGGCTGTCGGGCTTGCCGCAGATGGTAAAGAATGATTTCAAGGACGAAATCGAATTTAAGTGGGGGAGATTTGTAACACTCAGTTTTGAATCGCTTCATTATTCGGGGTCGTGGACCGATCATCAGTTATTAAAAGGATTAGGGCCTTTAAAAAGGTGGTATCTAGGCCCATTTGGGTGCGAGTGATGTATTTGAAGTGATTCGGGTGATCGGTTTGTGTTTTGGAGCCTAGGAGTATTTCGGTAAAGTGTCAGTTCGGGCTTTTGTGGAAATTGGATTTTTGTTTGGAAGGTCTTAAAGAAGACATGAGTTGATAAAAGTGTAGGGCTTTCTCGTTACCTTTTCGTGGATATAAGGATCATTGGAAACATGCTTATAACGAAGAAGTTATGGCCTTCGGAAGTTTGGTGGTTATTAGGGTTTAGCCGGGTACGCGTAGCGTACTAATAAAAATGGTCAGGGTGGTCGTGGGTGCTCTATGGAGTACGCTAGGCGTACTCCAGTCAGACCAGAACCCTATGTTAGAGTCTTGGACTCTATTTAAGCTCCTAATCTCATAATCTGACCCTAATATCTTCACCCTCCATCCTTCTAAACCCTAGAAATCGACCCTTAGCCCCCATTTGAGTGATTTTTGAGCTTTAAAATGATTTATGTGTGTTTTTGGTGCTTGAGGAGGAAGAAGGAACTTCTTTAAGAGTCATTACTTGCCTTGGAGCTTTTGGATCCATGCTTTGTTCACCTAGATCTAACTTATGGAGGTATAAAGTCTTAACCTTGACAATTCTTTCTTGTAGATCTAACTAGGTGACACTTTGTTATGATTTTGGTCCCTTTATGGTGGTTCTTGTGAGTAGAAGTTACTCTAGAACCTATTAGCTTCATATTTGGCCTTTGTTAGGGTTATGGAGTCATGAAGTTTGGATCTAGATGAGTATAAACTTTTCATGCATGATTTGGTAGTCTTTTGGTGAAGCTTGGGACTTAGGATTTTGATTTGGGTCCCATTAAGTCATGTTAATTCATAAAGTCAGGAACTTTATGACTTAAGAAGTCCCTTTTGAGTCAGATCTAGAAGTTTGGACTAAGGTCGTAAGGTATTAAGAAGTTTTAAGACATTTTGGGGTGATTTTGACCTTTGGAATTCATCGTTGGTGATTGGGCTTCATTAAACCATCCAAAGGTTTAAAGCCTTCGACTTTATGGATCAATTCACTTATATTTAGCTATTATGAGGTTTTGGACGTCCTGGCTTAAGAGAGTAAGACATTTTCTAGGTTGGTTGTGGGCAGGGTCAGTACGCAGGGCATACTGGGTTTCTTATGCGTACACTTAGCGTACCCACTAAGTACGAGGGGGGGTACTCAGTCAGGAGGATTTTGTATATTGGGCTTCAGTTTGGGGCATCTTTTGGGCTTAGTTGTCTTGGGCCCTGCTGGGCCATTAGGTTTTGGGCTGATAATTATTTTGAGAAGGCCTACAATAGGCTTGGGCCCAATTTGGAAAGTCGGGCCATGAATTGGGCCTTGGGTGGTTTTTAGTATTTAGGCCTTATGGATTATATGGTTTGGGCCTATGTCTTGGTCCAACCTATGTTAGGGGTAAAATGGTCTTTTTACCCTGAGTATGGATTTATGGATATAGTTTGGAACCCAATTGTTTATTGGGTGTTGTTTTGATTTTGACAGATCGGGGATCTGTCTGCTAGCAGCCATGGATTTTCTATATGATTCGGCAGTGTGATGTGAGTTTCCTCACTAGGTTTAGCAGGTCTAGGGCACCGAGGCCGACCCTCGATTGGATATGTTATTATACTTGTTGTCTGTATGATACTTGTATGTGTTTGTATATGTATGTTTATTGGGCAGGGCCCGTTATTCAAGTGTGGGCGGGGCCCGTATCTCATCGTTATGCGAGTATGGGCGGGGCCCGTATCTTATTGGGTGGGGCCCGTTAGCGAGTGTGGGTGGGGACCATATCTCATTTAGGTGGGGCTCGTTATATGATATGTATGGTATGTTGTATCTTGGAGAACTCAATAAGCTTTTTGCTTATGGTGACCCCGGTGATAAAGTCTCAACCTTCTGGAGCTTTTGGATCCATGCTTTGTTCACCTATACCTAACTTCTGGAGGTATAAAGTCTCAACCTTGACAACTCTTTCTTGTAGATCTAGCTAGGTGGCACTTTGTTATGATTTTGGTCCCTTTATGGTGGTTCATGTGAGTAGAAGTTACTCTAGAACCTATGAGCTTCATATTTGGCCTTTGTTGGGGTTATGGAGTCATAAAGTTTGGATCTCGATGAGTATAAACCTTCCATGCATGATTTGGTAGTCTTTTGGTGAAGCTTGGGACTTAGGATTTTGATTTGGGTCCCATTAAGTCATGCTAAGTCATAAAGTCAGGAACTTTATGACTTAAGAAGTCCCCTTGAGTCAGATCTGGAAGTTTAGACTAAGGTCTTAAGGTATTAAGAAGTTTTAAGACATTTTGGGGTGATTTTGACCTTTGGAATTCATCTTTGGTGATTGGGCTTCATTAAACCATGCAAAGGTTTAAAGCCTTCGACTTTATGGATCAATTCACTTATACTTTAGCTATTATGAGGTTTTGGACGTCCTGGCTTAAGAGAGTAAGACGTTTTCTAGGTTGGTTGTGGGCAGGGTCAGTACGCGAGGCGTATTGGGTTTCTTATGCGTACGCTTAGCGTACCCACTGAGTACACGAGGGGTACTCAGTCAGGAGGATTTTGTATATTGGGCTTCAGTTTGGGGCATCTTTTGGGCTTAGTTGTCTTGGGCCCTGCTGAGACATTAGGTTTTGGGCTGATAATTATTTTGAGAAGGCCTACAATAGGCTTGGGCCCAATTTGGAAAGTCGGGCCATGAATTGGGCCTTGGGTGGTTTTTAGTATTTAGGCCTTATGGATTATATGGTTTGGGCCTATATCTTGGTCCAACCTATGTTAGGGGTAAAATGGTCTTTTTACCCTGAGTATGGATTTATGGATATAGTTTGGAACCCAATTGTTTATTGGGTGTTGTTTTGATTTTGACAGTTCGGGGATCTGTCTGCTAGTAGCCAGGGATTTTCTATATGATCCGGCAGTATGATGTGAGTTTCCTCACTGGATTTAGCAGGTCTAAGGCACCAAGGCCGACCCTCGATTGGTTATGTTATTATACTTGTTGTTTGTATGATACTTGTATATGTATGTTTATTGGGCAGGGCCCGTTATTCGAGTGTGGGCGGGGCCCATATCTCATTAGGTGGGGCCCGTTACGAGTGTGGGTGGGGCCCATATCTCATTTAGGTGGGGCTCGTTATATGATAGGTATGCTATGTTGTACCTTGGAGAATTCAATAAGCTTTTTGCTTACGGTTTATAGTTATGTTTTAGGTACTTCAGTTTTCAAATAGAAGAGCTCGGGATGGTTGCAAAACACACACCACATGTTTTCCGCATTTTGTGATTTACTCTGATTCGATGATGTTTTGTTAAATCTTGATTACCAATGTTTTATGGAAATGATATGTATTAATGATTTATTTATTTGATAAATGAAAATTTTATGTCACTATTTTTGGGACGTTACACCTTGATATGATTGAATCAAATAGACGAATGCCTCATAATGTTTGTCATCCCTGGTCTAGGAAACGAGTTGCTGAAACATGTTGCAGCAAATTAAATCTTAACGTCTTTTTTTTCAATCATGCAACAAATATTTGTCCTTGCAGTCTTTACTTATTTTTGAGTCCTCACTCGATCCAACTTATATATATATATATATATATATATATATATATATATATATATATATATATATATATATATATATATATATAGTTAGGTTCAAATGTTTTCACTATCTATTGTGTGCATGTATGACTGATTCTGGACCAATCATTTTAGTTATTTTAAGAAAGTAATTAATGTATATTAAATGCTGAAAATGTAATTAATATTCATTATATCTTCAACATGTAATATGCATTAATTACTTTCTTAAAATAACTAAAATGATTGGTCCAGAATCAGTCATACATGCACACAATAGATAGTGAAAACAAAATAACCTAACCCTATATATATATATATATATATATATATATATATATATATATATTAAACGAAAACTGAAACCAGAAAACCGAGAAAAACCAAAACCTAACCGAAAAAACCCGAATCCGAACCAAATAAGATGAACGGAAAGACTGTGATACCGAACTGGTATAGAACGAGACTGACCCAAAAATAATCTAGTCCGGGAAAAGATCGCTCCTAAAAAAGACATGACCGAAAAAGGATCGACTGATGACACGTCAAGACCGATCCGAACAAAAACTGGTCCAAAAAAAGTCCGGTCTGTCTCGAGGCTGACTTAGGACCGGTCCAGGACCGACATACGCCCGCCTCTACCTCAAACTCGACAATAACAGAACAAAACAGCTTCATACCCGTCAGTCTAACAGAGTAATAGGTACGATTGGGGTTGGTGCGGGATCCGTCCCGCATGTTGTACAATATTATTTGAAATCTAGTAAAAGATGTTACATAAGGAAATAAAATTCAATTTATACAAAACCTTAACGAAATTCAAACTTCGAAGACTATTCTAAGATAAAAAATAGTTGGACTAAGTTTGTAATGTTTAGTTAATCACAGGGTCTATTTATGTAATTTACTCTAAAAAATGTATTTGGGTAATTGGGTTATTTGGGTGTATGTTCGGTTCGCTCAGTTACCATCTGGCATTTACCAGCTAATAAATCTGGTTCTCAAACTTGAGTTTGGGAGGGAGAGAACCAAGAGAGATTTTGGAAATTTTCTAGGGTTAGCAACAGGGGAGAACGATACCCAATTTACGATAGCTGATTCCTCGCCAAACATCGCTGATTGCTACTGACAAGAAGACGAAATGGTGTTGGAAGAAGACCAAGAGCAAGACAAACCTAATGATAATGCGTTGAAATCAACAGACGACAACAGGTCAGATGAAAAAGACTTAGATGATGTCGCTGTTGAAAGCCCAGATGATGCGAATAATGCAGAACATGATGATAAGACGAGTGAAATCGACGGCATAGCGAACCAGTCGGATTCGGTTGTAATAGGCTCAAAAGAGGATGTCAAGTTTCTAGACACAGAAGTAGCAGTTGAGAAACAGGAGCAAGTAGACAATGGCGAAGAAGACCATATTCCATCTCCATCACCTTCTCCGACAGGCAGTGGTGGTGAAAATGGTAAGAACAAAGACGATGAACCAGAGGAGGAACAACATCAACTAAACCCCGAGAGATCACTGGTCACCAAGACAGATTCAGAGTTTTCACCAGACGTGAAAGAGGAAAAGCTAAACACCGAGGGATTATCAGTCACTAAGATCGAGTCGGAGTTGCTCCCACCGGAAATGGAAAATAGGGAAGAAGAGGCGGTAGAGGATGATTACGAGGCAGAATTAAACAGTGTCACAGGGGTGGAGCGGCCACAACTGGCGTTGACAGTTGTAGAGGAGGAGGAGGGGGCTGAATTCAAGACCCTACAAAACCACAAGTCATTCCTCTTGGATCCGAATTCTTCTCTTGAAGATGAATCTGGTACAGAAGAGGACCAGGCGGCATTCATGAAGGAGCTTGAAGTTTTTCATAAGGAGAGGTGTTTGGAGTTCAAGCCTCCAAGGTTTTATGGAGAGCCATTAAATTGCCTCAAGTGAGACCCTCCTTCCACTTGAGATCTTGATAATGCAATGTTTTTTGAGTTTTATTCTAACTTTTGTTTATTTCAGGTTATGGAGATCAGTGATCAGACTTGGTGGCTATGAACAGGTCTTCTTGATCTTACTAACCTCTTAATTATTGAAGTTCTTTTTTTCTATTTTAAGTGATACCTGTTTTATAACATTAGTACCTAGGGAATGCCCTTGTATTATGCTAGAAAACTGTGTAAATTGGTTTTCGTGTGGATAGTTGTTCTTTTATCTCCTAATGTTCTAGATCCAGTTAAGTGAACTTTAATAAACCACTTCCATGCTTAGTCTGTTACATGCTTCTTCTAAGTTTTCACATAGAATTAACTTTGGATATGCTCGTTTTGCATCTGAGGACACTTTATTTTCCTGGAACTCTTTGTAGTAATCAAAGGAGAGCTTTTTAAAATCTCATTGTTTTGACATGGATTTCCATGATTATAAGGCACTAGCATGTCTGATATGAAGATTTCAATCACTTATGTATTCAACTGTTTGTTTGCTTGTAGGTGACCTCATGCAAGGTGTGGCGACAAGTGGGAGAATCATTTAAACCCCCAAAGTAAGCATGAAATGATTTTTGTTGGTTGGTTTATTCACCTTATATGAATTCACATAGTCTTATCAATCAACCTTGTTTTGTATCAGTATGAATGAAATTATAATCTAGTTTTATGTATGCACTCAGTGTGTGACATATGTTTGCATGTACATATTTCCCAGTGATGAATGCCAATGTATAAGAGACGAAATAGAACCAAAATCCAAAGGACCATAATTTGGAAGCAAGAAACAATGTAGTTTGTGAAAGAGAAGCTTTTCAGGATAATAGTATAGAAGCAAGAAACAACCTAGGTTAGCTACTTAGCTTAACCAATTCTGGAAAGATTAAAAGAGCAACTCCTAATCCTAAAAGAAAGCTTACAAATTGGATTACTAAAAGCATCCCTGGAAACCAAAGTTATACTATACGAAGTATTTATTTTTGTTATAACTATGCAATCATAGTTTGTGACACTTACAGTTGTTTATATTGAACAATGTATACTTTAAATTGCTTGTTTTAGTCTTTGATTACTTGATTTGAAGACAGTAGACTTATGATTGATTGATTGTGAACAGGACTTGTACAACTGTCTCGTGGACATTCCGCTGTTTTTATGAAAAGGTACTTTACTTTCTTAATTTAAATGTTTAGGATAAAAAAAAAATCAAGGCATTACTTTATTATTAATATTTTTCATTATCCATTTATTTTTTTGCAGGCATTGCTTGAATATGAAAAGTATAAAATGAGCAATGGGGAGCTGCCATTCACGGATGCTGCTTCTACAGAACCTCCTTCTGGTGCAAAACAGGTAGGTACCTCAGCCTCAAGCAAAGTCATATATTAATTGTTTAGTATTTTTGTATGTATTATTGTTCCTTAAATTACATGAAAACATGAAGTTGATTTGTTTGTATGTAGACAAGTCAAAGTCAAACTCCTGGATCAGGAAGGGCAAGGCGAGATGCAGCAGCACGAGCCATGCAAGGTTGGCATTCACAGCGTCTTCTTGGTAATGGTGAGGTTGGGGATCCCATCATTAAGGTATTTTTATTTTTATTTTTATTTTTTAATCAAACTCAAAATACATAATCTAATTGTATGTCATGGTATTTGTAGGATAAGACTCCAAGCACGGCAATAAAGCGTGAGAAACAAACCATTGGTACTACTACTACTACAGCATTTTCCATTTTAAATTATAACATGAACAACCAACTATTGGTACATTTTTTGTTAAATGTCTATACTACCCTTTGACCGGACTTTTTCTGTTGACTAATTAGGTTTGTTGAAGCGTAAAAAACCATCGTCAGTTGAGCGGGCGGTCAAAGTTGCACGCATGAAAGCGTCAAAACCACAGTTGGGATCTTTCTTTTTTTAGTTGTTACACATGATTATGAATCTTGTTACATGAATTTGCATCGACTTACACATGATTATTAATCTTTCTCTTAGTTTGGACTCCATGGTTGTGGACGTGGGCCCGCCTGCTGATTGGGTGAAAATTAATGTTCAGAGAACTGTAAGTTTGTTTGTATATATTTCTTAATTATATTATATTTTATAAATGACAAATTAGCTCTCCACAGAAGGATTGCTTTGAGGTGTATGCCTTGGTTCCTGGGCTTTTGCGTGAAGAGGTAACATTTCAGCTATTGTGTTGTGTTGAGCATATATTTTGTGTGATAACAGAAAGAAAATGTAAATTAAAATTTTGGTTTGGGGATTTAGGTGCGTGTACAGTCAGATCCAGCTGGGCGGTTAGTTATATCCGGTCAACCAGAACAGCTGGACAACCCTTGGGGCGTTTCTCCTTTTAAAAAGGTAACAAGTTTATTAGGCACCTCTATAATATAATATTATAATTATAATGTGATGTGAGGGAACCAAGAAACTCCATCACAACCCTTGGATCAAATTCATCCGACGACTGTGAAAAGAAAGGGTGGTACTGGTGGGCCCCTACCCTACAAATGACATGTGTCGGATGAATTTGATTCTCTCTCACACTTAACTATATATAAATGTTGGCTAGAAAATGTAGAGAGAGTTAAAAAGTAAATGTTATGTATGTATGTTAATGTAGGTTGTGAGTTTACCTTCAAGGATTGATCCTCATCAAACGTCGGCTGTGGTGACATTGCATGGTCAGTTGTTTGTGAGAGTGCCATTTGAGCAGTCAGAGGTGTAGAATGAATAGATATGGATATGCATGCAGATAAATTGTTGACAAGGTTTTAGTGGTAGAAGGAAGATATGTTACTTTTTGTGCAGTTCATGTTCATGTTCTGAGTACTGTATTTACTATTATTTAGTATTTTAGTGAGAGGCTTAATTCAAAACTTTTGACTTTTGGTGGGCTTGGTTCATACTCATAGACCCACAAAACAAACACTTGCTTAACACCATAAATACAACAATTCGCAAATACTAGTATTATTTTCTTCCTTACAGACTCATGTTTTATACAATAATTAACAAAAAAAAAACTGATGTTTTAGAGTTAAGCTCAGAAAACTTAGTTGCTTTATAAAACAACTTATTTGTCATTATTTTTATTTTGGTTGTTATGTTTGCACATATATTAACAAAATATAATTAATAAATTAAAAAAAAAATGTTCAAATACAAAAGGTAAGAAGATGAAAAGGAAAAGTTGTATGCAGACATGGCTGGCCAAGTCAAATGTCATAGATGGAAATAACATATGTTGATATTTTGTTTAATACTTTAGTTAGTTAAAGATAAATATAAAGTTGAGATATGCTTTATTATCAATTGAAGATATAGTGTATTATTTTAATTCATGGCGAGTTCAATGTTTAGTAGCATTCTATTCCTATCAAAATGTAGGTAGGCGGATTTAAAAGAATTACGAAATTTCATATATAACCCTTGATAAATGTCAAAATATCATATTTACCTATATTACATATGGCTCATGGGTGCTTTTCTAATGCTAAATGAGGATAATTTGGTTAAAACCAAAGGCATAAAAGAGTGGAAGAGAATGATTGCTATTGATGGTGATGGTGGTAATCTTCTTGTCTTGTCACCAAACGCAAAAGTTGGAGACCACAATTAGTATGGTAACCTCTTCCTCGACTATATATATTCAATTACATCCAAATTCTAATGTTGTTTTACTTGATCCATAAACCAAATTTGATTAATAAAAAAAATTGTATTATATTTAACATACAGGTGAAGGATTCTCATTCTGATATAAAAGTTTACAGCTCCAATTTGGGGATGTTTTCGTTTGAAATGAGCCTTGGATTGGATCTTTAGATGGGTGAGGGAGACTATAAGATGTCATTTACGCCAATGATATACTACTAATTTTGTTTTAAATATCATACTACATGTCTGAGAGTCAACTCAATTGATCGAATTAACAAGTTAGAAAGACTATCAATATTGGGCTTTCAAAGCAAAGCCCGGATTTGCAAACTTCATACATCCAACCATCATTCTTCTCTTTCAAATTAGGTAAGAATGTTTGCAATATCAAAGCCAATTGCCAAGTGTGTACATCTTGGACCTACATATCTGATAAACATCCAACTGTCATTTAGAATTTACAATTTTAGATATTATATTAACTTATTAATTTATTTATTTTATCATATTAATATAATCTTAGATAAATATATTTATATATTAATAAAATATTTAATAATATTTAAACTAACTTCCAGACTATAATTTTTTGTATTATATATATATATATATATATATATATATATATATATATATATATATATATATATCACAAATTATATTTGTATTATTTTTTATTAATTATAAATAATTCAGATTATTAAAAAGTATAAATAGTTGTTGATGTGTCACCGGGGACCATTTTCGAAAGAAAGTTAACATTGTTGTGATGATGTGGAGGTAATTGCAAAATCTAATAAGGAAAAATTGAAAACCTAACGATATTGCAATAATATATAAGGATTTAGTACCTATGGAAAAAGTTATTGACTTGGCCACAACAAATATAAAAGGATGACCTGAATCGTAATATTAGTTGATGTAGTTTGATCTTGTTTTCACAACTGTGAAATATAACATCTCAGAATAATGGAACATAATTGGGGTAAGAACTAAAATAAACCATAGAACACAAACATGGATATAAGCAAAAAAAATGCATTAGCAATTAAACAAATATGTTCTCTTTCATTTTCAGTTCTTGACAGTAAACTATAAAAAAGTGCTTCTGATATAAATGCAACTCTTTATGTTGCCTAAATAAAAAAAAAAGCCTAACAAAGATAGAAATGAATGTGCATTAGTTTAGTTCAGATGCTTTTTTTAAAACAAACATAAATCAAAAGCAAGCATATCTACTGATCCATCAAAAGCTCCTATTCTCATAAGTCATGATCTAATACTACTACCCCATATCAACAAGAACATAGAAAGAACTAGTTTGATTGTTTTTTTAGTGCATATATTCATCTAAACAAAGGTGAAGTATCTACTTTTCTACTACTATAACATCTTGTCGTTGATGTTAGTCCATGGAACAACGCACAAAACTGGATTCTGATCCTTGTTTTGGACAGCATTTTTGTTTGTTGGTGACAACTCCATGGTTCCTTCTCTGTACACATAAACCAAATCATCTCCAACCATTCTCGACCATTTCTGATTTCTGTCATGGACATGGTGCAATGGCATTCCCCTGAGAAACAACCATAATCAAATCAATTTTGACCAAATCTCCTTGATATGACAATGGAGTCACGCAGATTTACTCTAAAGGAGAAAATGCAATAGATTTATGGATTCCTTTTGTGATTGATTGTCAGAGAAGAAACAAACACAAGTTAATTCATATTGATTATGCTTTGGTTCAAGGCTAGTACCTTTTGAAGGAAAAATTGTAAATTGGTAATGGGTTTTTTTGGGTCAAAGTTTACCACGAACAATAATTAGTAACTGGAGCAAACGAACACTGTACATGAATGGAGGAAATTAGGAATCAAAAACAATTGAAGGAAAGAGAAACGTACCGAATATGGAAAATATCAGATATGTTGTGCATACGGAGGTAAAAATTGACGGAATCCAAAAACGCGTGGTAGGTGTTGACATGTAAGCCGTCAATTCTGGGATATGGAAGGCGAGGGCGCGGAGGAGAGGGGGATTTGGAAAGAAAAATTCCGGCGGCAGAAAAGGAGTACTCTTTCCAGGCGGAGGTTGAGGCGGTGGTGGTGGAAATTGGTGGTAGAGAGAGAAAACCGAGGGTAGACATGATGCGATCAAGCTCATCGTGATTAGTGATAGGCTTGAAATTGGGGGTGTACCAAATTGCGAGCTTTCTCATGCAAGCTCTCATACACTCAACTTCCATGGATAAAATCGACACTCGGTTTTCTTACTCTCAATTGGATTCAGTCTGTGGAGGATTTTGGCGGTGGTTCTGGTATCGGAGAGCGACGGAGCGTCAACTTTGTTTCTCGATGGTTTGCTGTTTTGCTTAATGAGAGAGCATGCATGACAATTGACTAGACGACCTTAGTCTCGGGTTAATGGAAACCACGGTTGGGTTTAAGTGGAGATCCTTTTGATAGGCCCAAACTGAGTAAGTGGGCTCAACTGAGTCAAAGTAGTTCGGCTAATTTCTCTAAAGAGTTTCAATTTGATCATTTGGTTTGAAAATCTGAAATAAGTCGTTTTGTTAGGCTATTTCCCATTGGTCTTTTATTAAACTTTATTAAAACACTAGATTTTTTTTTAACATGTGTGTGTGACAAGGACGTATATAAAAAATATTAATTATAGAAAATATTATCATAATTAAATATAAAATATATTAATTATAAAAAAAATATTTGTTATTGAAAAATATGAAATGCATTAATTATGAAGAATATTTACTATAACTAATATGTTTCATATTTAATTAATGTTTTTTTGATATATGTCCTTAAACACATGTTAGAAATCCTAAACAATAACTAGGGTTGGTTGATAGTTATTAATTGAGTTAGAATTGATTAAATCAATACCATACATAACCATAAATATGAACGAATAAGACACATAGTAGATGAGCTAAAACTAAGTCACATGTTTCTAAATTCTAATTGTGGTATTAAATAGCTAGAATCTGATCGAGTCAAGCTCAACGTCTTACAAAACTCAGTAAAAATATATATCAAACAGTCACTTCTTTATGTATAAAAAGTTCACATCCATTATAGTCCTAAATTGTCAAACTAATTGAACCACTTTGTTTTATGATCGTTTTCATTTGGTTCGGCATTTTTAAATGATTAAACCAAATTTAGTTAATGTTTCGTCCTATAAACAAGTCATATAAAATGATACATAAGTGATAATTTGTATAATGGAATATAAACCATATGGTCTTAATCAATTAAACATCTAACAAATACATATTTACTCTATATACATATGCGCTAACTATTTTAAATGTTTGATGAAGTTTCTTATATTCCACCTATCACATGCAAATATATGTATGTATGTATTATGTTTGGTATGAGAATGTGATGGATGGATCCCACAACCTTTCTCTACTTCAATTCACCTTCACATTCACCTGGACCTGGTGCATCTCTGCTTCAAACTCCCATCTCCCTCTGATTCGTTCCCATTCATCAACACCATGACCTCTATGTTGCAGAGCTTCCACAAGGAGAAATCTCTTCCAGTTTCTCATAACACCACACAGGACCCACCACCACCAACAGCCGGAGCCGGAATGCGCCGAAGGATCTCCTCTATGACATTCCAGATCCAACCGCCGACGATGTCAGACACTACCGCGTGGGCGTTGCGCAGCTCCAAATCGGTGTCTTCAATGGGGGAATCGGCGTCTACCTCCATCAAGACCTGGTGGGCTCGTGGCTGGGGATGGATCCTTTCCAGAAAACCAGTATTCGCACAGGATCTGGAGATGAATCAAGAAGAAACCTCCGTTCTCGGTTGCCATAACAAAGGTAGCTTGAGACACATCCTCTACAAGTTCAGATCCGAGATCCGAAAGCTCGTCGGATCTGATCAAGCCGGACTTCCTCAGACCATCCGTTCAAAGTCCTACAGTTCCGCCATTTGAGCATAGCACCAAAGGTTAGTTGAAAATCAGAATCCATTTTCCAGCTACATATTCACTTGATGTATCGATTATTCCTATACTTTGCTGTAAATTAGAGAGTGATTATAAACATAAGACAAGTAATACACCATTTCGCCGGTGACCACCGTCCGTTCGGCAGCAAAAACCCGATGTCGGCGGATAATTTTTCATTTTTGCCACTGAATTCTTATAAACATTCGTAATATTTGTAATACTTTTGAGTTTTGATTCCTTGATATGGGTTTCTCAGCTTTGTTATGTTTCTGTAATTTTTTGTTCTTTTTTATTCCATTACATCATTACCTGTAAGAAGCAAGCATCCATTAAAATCTATAGAAATATGTTGTAAAATCAGCTTACTTCCATCCATTAAATTTTTAAAAAGATATTTGATTGAACAATACTTGTCTTTTGTCCTTGGGATCTTTTTTATCATGATTAAATATATAAAACATCTGCTACAGAAGGAATTTACAGAGAGAGCAGGGAAGAATCTATTGGAAGGGATGAAAAGAAGCCAAACCCATGTTACTTTCTATTTATATATGATCAGATTTAAAACGATTTAATCACATATTAATAAATGTTTTTTTTTTTTTTTATAAAAATATAATTCCTCCGAATTTTTGGAGGTGTCGGTGGACGATGCAAATGCCAATCATATTCTATTTGTTTTTATTTATTTATTTATTAGTATTATTACTTTATTTTTGTTTTGTTTCAGAGACTATATAAATGTATAAAACTGATGCATATAAGTCGAACGAAATAATACCAATACATGTGGGTCGACATCACATACTTCGTTGTCACCCTTTAAAATCAAAATTAAGGTCGAAAAAGTTGTCGTAATCATTAATCATGGGTTTTAAGATATGATATCTAATCATGGGCAAGATTATTCTTCTAGTTTCATCTTATTAAAAGCCCTTTTATGACGTGGGAAGGTAATCAATTTTTGGTATCCTACAGATTTAGTTGCTTTTTATTCTCACATATTTGATAGTAAATCATATTGTTTAGATGTCAACGACATCCCTAAGGGTCTATTAAAGCAAATTTTGATTAATACAAACAAAAATACTGTTCTATAACATTAAATTTTAGTTAAACTATGGTATGTTTCTAAATACATTACACAAAACATATTTATATTTCATGTACCCTTGGAGTAACATAATTATAAATATATATTTGTTCCATTCAATTTCAAACGTGATTATTACATACCAAATACTAGCTAACACTTTCTTATTGGCCAGTTAACATTTCATTGTTCATAAAATCATTTTTTCTACATGAACCATAAAAAAAACAGACAAGATACATTCAATTCAACGACAAGAAACGATTACTGGAGGTAAGCCCTTGGTGAATCGCGGGCAGCCCTGGGTGAATCACGGGCAGCTCGAGGTGAATCCCGGGCAGCCCTTGGTGAATCCCAGACGGCCCTTGGCGAATCCCGGGCAGCTCTTGGCGAATCTCGGGCAGCTCTTGGTGAATCTCTCATGCTAATGTTCACACTATTCCTCATCGTTCTTCTTCCAATTCCTCCATTTCCTTTTGTCATCATTGCCACAAATTCCCCATAATCAATCCTCCCATCCTGAAAACAAAAAAAAAACCCACATAAATACACATAAAAATAAACCATTTAATTACAAAAATATATTGAGAATATTTGAACTCACATTATCTTGATCAACTTCTTTAATGATATCTTCCACAAGAATATCAGTCATGTTATGATCTATACAAGCCTGTTGAAGCTCATCAAACGTAATATAACCACTTTCATCTTTGTCAAAATACCGAAATGCAGCCACAAGATGTTCTTCGCGTTCCAATTTGTTCAAATGAATTGTAGCCGCAACAAATTCTCCATAGTCGATTGTCCCACTATTGTCCACGTCAGCCTGGAAACTAATTCGATTTAGATACTGTTTGTTTCTTTTTTACTTAATGGACTTAATATGAAAATGACTTAATGATTGTTTAATGATGTCTCCATGTATAAAATGTTGCATGCGAAAAGACTTTGTTTTTTGAAATCAATAATCCAAGATACTAAGGATGCATTTGATTGTGTAAAATTGTTTTCATTTTTCTAGAAAACGTTTTGTAGAAAATAAAGTCGAGTTTTCAATGAAAATTTTAGAAGATATGTTTGGTTGAAACCTGTAGAATTTTCATTTTCCATTTTGGAAATTGGGAAAAATTTTGAAAACTGTAAAAATCACTTTTCTAATGTACATACAATTTGAAAAACACAAAATTTCATTTTCTTGGAAATTTTTTGAAAATTAAATCAACTACATGCATTTTCAAAATTTTCATCTTCAGTTGAAAATTTTAATGGAAAAATGAAAAATATTCCAAAATCAAACGCACTCTAAATGACCATTTAATTTTAATTTATATGAGTGATTCTTTTACTTAACATTGAGGCTTTTATTAAACCTTTGAATTTTTACAAATTTGACCTCATTTGTTGTGTCATTACTTTTTCAAATATCTTTTCAACATCATTCACCATTTATCTAGACAACATTTAATGGAAAAAAAAAACAGCTTCACACAAATTTATGAAAATTTACATTTTTAGTCCTTGAGTATAGCTGTTTTGCAGTTTTATCTTGCATTTTTGTTCCTCATTTGAAGTTCTTGTAAGGTTTTTCGTCCTTGATCCAAGTAAAATGACTATTTTTGGTCCTTGATTATAGCTATTCTTGCAAAGTTTTTTGTCCTAGAAATATAATCAATTTTACTTGGAACAGAGATAAAAAAAACGTTACAAGAACCTCAAATAAGAACCAAATAACAAAATAAAAACATTTTTGGGACCAAAATTACAAAAAAAAAAAAAAAAAAAAAATCAGATATACTTGAGGACCAAAATTATAATTTACTCCAGATTGAATAAATAGTCTTACCGCATCCATAAGGTCTCGAATTTCTGTATCCTTTAATGTAGAACCAAACTTTTTTAAACCGGCTTTTAATTCATCAAATGTAATTGCACCACTATTATCAGTATCCATTGCCTTAAACATTTCCCTCAAACCAGCAATCTCCTCTTCCGACAAGCTCTCAGCTATAACCTGCAACAATCAAATCAACAAAATCTCAAATATCTTCTTTTCCATATAATATAATATAAAAATATCCTAAAACAAGATTCATAAATCACATATCTATACCCTTAAAGCCATCTTCTTTAACTTATTCATGGCTGAAAACTGCTTCAAACGACTAAGAACTGCAGGATCCAGTTCTCTATCAGGTGCAACACCATTTTCACATATCCATGGATGACCTGTAAATTGTTTATAAAAAACAAGTAATAGATACAACAAAAAAAAAAAAAAAGCTAAAAAGATGATTCATAAAGGGTAAAAAAGGACATACAGAGAACTTTATGAGCAGTTAATCGATTTGAAGGGCGAGAACATAACATCTTTCTAATAAGATCTTTTGCACTTTCAGATATAAGTGGCCATGGGTCTGAATCAAAGTCTATATTACCCTTCAAAACCGCATCAAATATTCCCTGTTGTGTTTCTACACAAGAAAATTAAATCTTGTTAATTATTTACACCTAATAGCAAACACAAAGTACATTGCATATATTGGTAGAGAGAATAAAGTAAGTTGCTATTTTTTTTTGTAATTTTCCCAATCCATAATAAAAAAAATGTTAGTTTATAAATTATTATAAAACATACCAGCCCAAAATGGAGGTACACCGCTTAAAAGAATGTAAAGAATGACGCCAGCTGTCCATACATCTGCTTCTGGACCATAATGCTTCAATAACACCTCAGGAGCAACATAATATGGGCTTCCAACTACATCTGTGAAGATTTGACCTACATACGAATCCAAATTAGTAGAAGAATGTTTGAAAAAAGGAAAAAAGATGAAAACTTTATGAAAATTAACCTGGTTTGAAGAAAATGGAGAGTCCAAAATCGATCGCTTTGAGTGAGAAATCATCGTCTTTGTTAACCAACAAGAAATTTTCAGGTTTTAAATCGCGATGCATAACACCAAGGGAATGGCAAGCCTGGACGACACCAACGATGATTCTGATCAATTCGGCTGCCTTTCGTTCACTGTAATGTCCCCTTTGAATGATTCTGTCGAAAAGTTCTCCACCACCACAGAGCTCCATGACAATATGAACATATAAAGGATCTTCATATGCGCCTTTAATGGTGACGATGTTTTTGTGGCCTGCTAAATGATGCATGATTTGGATTTCCCTCCTTACGTCTTCCACATCCTCTTTTGAAATCAATTTCCGCTTTGAAATGGATTTACAGGCGTAATTATTACCAGTCGAATGCTCGGTGCATAAATAGGTTGTACCAAATTGGCCTTGGCCTAGTTTTTGACCTAAAGTGTAAAGATCACGGATGTTTGCTGTTTTATGTCCGATGACATAGAATGGTTGACTAGTGCGATTCATGGTGTCGTCGTCGTCGTCAATTTGGGGTTTCGGAGTTGAATCCTTTGAAGCTTTGTTTTGGGTTGTGTGTTGTTGTGGGTTCGATTTCGTTGTTGAGTTTTTGTTAACTTGGGTGGAAGAAGATTCGTGTTTGATACTGGAACGATGTTCAGGTTGATTGAAGCTTTTAGCGCCTTTTCCTCCGAATGATCCACGGCATGTATTGCCCATAAAAACAATCAAAATTCCTTAGGAACAATTAAACTGACGCCATCTTCTTCGTCATTCATCAAATTCAAATTCACTGCAAACAAATGTATATATAATATATATAATATCATAAGAATCAAAGATATTGAAGAAGGAAGACAAATTTAATCACAAAAAAGAAAGTGAGAGAAACGTGTTATGCAGATCGGGTGGCCAATAGCCTTGAATTCATCATTAATTAATTAATTCATTAAACATATTACATGGTATCCTAATCGAGACAAAAGACGCGCATATGAACGATTATTGAAAAAGACAAAATAGACTTGAAATCTGGTGTGATTTGAGACAAACCCCACATGGAAAATCTTTCGAAAGAAGAAAAGAAGTTGAAATTATTATAATTAGTTGAAGCGATATGAAGAAATGTATATACATGTATGCACGAAGAGGGGGAAAGATTTGTGGATCTCGTAAAGACGATGAAGGCGATCACGTTGAAGATGATGATGAATTAGATTAAATTATGAAGACGATGATGATTGAATCGGTACGTCGACGAATATTCAAAGGCTTGTTGTTTGTTTGTTTGTTGTTGATGTGATTTTGGATATGGAAAGTGGCCTCACCTTTTGTTGACAAAATTTGGGACGAAGCGAATGATTGGGTGCTGACCCATATTACAACTCACTTTGACTTTATATAAATCTTTTTCTTTTTCTTTTTTTAAAACAACTTTATTATATTTTCAACTTTCAACTATTCCTTGATACCTCCACTGCAAAAACGAAAGCATCATATATAGTTATCCTATTATTTTATTCATTTATTTTTTTATTTTTTAAAAATAATTAGGGTGGACGGAGTCCGACATTAATATAGTGTGGGTTAAGGGTGATAAATCTCGATCGTAGCACGAACCTGATACAAAAATAAACGGGTTTGGATTGAAATTTCTGACCCGTCAACCTGCTAACCCGACTATATATATTATATTTAGAAAAATTTAAAATTTTATTTATTAATTAATAGAATATAGTCGATATACAACGGTGGAAACCTCTTTTTTTAAAATATGTTGCTTATTAATTTATTATGTTAGATTTTTATTTGATTGTTCTTTTATTATAGTCATGCAAAATGTTAATTATTAACTAATTTATAAATGTGTATAATTCATATAAATTTAATATGTGAAAATTTATGCAAAAATGACTCATTGACTCTTTGATCCGAAATCAGCCACTGACCCGCGAACCTATATACTTAAACTAGATGAATTCCCGCACGTTGCGCGGTGCAAGTTAAAAATATATTGCTAGAATATTGAACAATATGTATTTATAATGGTTATGTTATTGACATTAATTTTGACATGATATTTTTACATTATATATATATATATATATATATATATATATATATATATATATATATATATATATATATATATATATATATATATATATATATAATCTAAACTATTTTGAACAATAATATTCAGTGGCATCAACCCACCTTCCTCGTTAACAAAATTAAATATAATTATCTATTTAGTATTATTTTTAACAATTGTTATGATTGATTAATTTAAATTTTTACTTATGCAATTAGTTTTTTAATTTCATTAATGATGTTCATTTAAAATACAATTTATTTGTAGCTAACGTTTTGTAATTTATAATTTGATGTTATTATCATTTAAAATTATTGTTCATTAATTTTAAATCATTTATTATTGTTAATAAGTTAAAGAAGACTTTTAACAAACACTTAATATTATTATTTAAATATGAAACATATACTAAATAATAAAGTAATAAGATTGGCAATTTGCATTTCAAAAGAGACTTGCATGAATAATATGACATATCCACGATTTTTATAATTTGATTTTATTATTTATAACTATTGGTTGTTAATTTTAAACACCACTTTTTATTATTAATAAGTGAAAGAAAACTTTTAAAAAACACTTATTATTATACTTACAATGTTAAACATATACTAAAATACAAAGTGGTAAGATAAACAATTTGCATTTTAAAAGAGACTTATATGGATAATATGGATAATATGACATATCTATTATTTTTAATTAATTATTGCTTTGAAGCAACACAAACATACAAACATATATACAATATTTAATTAAATATTATCTATATCATATTCTATAACATATGATCGATAACATGAATCTAATCTAATTTACATTAAAATTTCAACCACAACATACAACGATTGCCTTGAAAGAATACTTATACCAAGAAAAATAAAAAATAAAAAAAGACTTAGTATATAACAAACTTACAAATTAAAAACTTTAACATAATAACATGACTTAAAAAATGGTCCAAAGCCCTCAAACCAATACAAAAACCTTTAGACTTGTTTTCTTTGTGAATTTTATATGTGATTGGTATTTGTGTGTCTACACAAAGAGATTGGCCTTTTATAGTAGACTATCCATTAATTGTTTATTAAAAATATTATATAAGTTATAAAACCTTTGAATATTAAATCTTTATTAAGAGACTTTTGAGTGGTATTCATTAAAATAAGAGGTTTCAAATGAATATAGTTTGAGTAAAATGCATCATAGGAGTTTCAAATAAATGTGGTGAAAGGAAAAATGCTTCCTTTATAAGTATATAAATATGGGCTATGTGGGTTAGGTTGGGTTGATGTTTCCAACCCGTCAACCCATATATTATATGGGTTGTGTTTGGTCAATGTATTCTGACCTGCCAACCTGAACCCAATCCATTTACGAGGCCTAGGTGGCAGAACCATCAACCCTCCAATTGTGGTAATGCCAATTGAAAGAACGCACATGCTATTTAACACATTGTTACTTATTCTATGTGTACATTCATTCTTGTTAACTGTTTGACCAATATTAAAATTTCAATTTATTAATATATTAAATTTTTTTAAATCCACTTTACATACTATAAATATAATCTTATCGATTTCAGAAAGCATGTATTTTTCCTTTCCATTCTAATTTTTTCAAATTTCATTCACATTTCCTCCGATTACAATTCAATTTCATTTTAAATGGATTCAACTCCTGCCCAATCCCAAATGTGCAAACAATGGTCCGAACATTAAGAAGTGGCGTTAACGAAAGCTTACAATTGACACTTTGGAAGATACTGACCGAGGAAATTTACAAAGATCATTCGATTTTTTTGGGAATGGATCTTTATCACTTTAACAACTTGGGGGTTTGGATCCTACAACGCATCAAATTACCTCCAAATTGAAGGATACACAGGTGAAAATTGTTGAGTTCAATTCCATTTTCACCCAAAAGATGAATATCCGTGCGCCCGAAATCTCAAACTTCGGTATTTTAAAACAAAAATTGATTATGGCAAACACTATAAAACAAGACTTTCAATAAGAGGCGGTATTGAATATTTAAAAAAATCACCCTATTTTTTTTTTTAAGAATTTACTTACTATCTTTGAGTTTTCATTGTCCTTTTGTCTTTTCATATACCCTTTGTAGTGTTTAATGTTTTTATTTAATAAAATGTTATGTTTAATTATATTTTTGATTTTTTTATAACGTCCGGGATTTGGAGGTATTAATATTATTTATTTGATTGAATAATGGGCTGTTTTGGTTTGGGCCAGGATAATTGGGCTTTAAGTTTGGGCTGAGATAGGCATTACGCGGGGCGTACCATGCCAGGTACGCGCATCGTACTCATGTGAATTGGCAAGGAGGCCATACACATACGCCCAACGTACCAAAGGGTACGCGCAACGTACGCACGTAGAGTTGAAAACCCTAACTTTTAGGGTTTGATCCCTATTTAAAGGACCTTATGCCTTTGGTCTAGCCTTCCTCTCACCCTTATACAGCCTCCATGAAAACCCTAACCCATATTTGTGTATTCTTGTGATTTGGAAGCAACTTGAGAGCATTTTAGTGTTGTTTTGGTTTTTAGAAGAGAAAAGAGTTTGAAGAAGGAGCAAGGATTCAAAGGGAGCTTGTAGATCCAGAAGATTGGCGCCATTTCTGACTCATTTGAGGTATCAAGCTTCAAACTTGATCATTGTATGTTTAGATTTGATTTTGGGGTGTTTTGGGTCACTTTTGGACTCCATTGTTGAGGTTGCTTGAGTTTTGATAGTTTCAGAACATAAGAGTTGTTCTTTTGGGCTCTTAGAAGCACTTAGAGTAATAAAAATCGGACCTTGATGGTTAAGCCACAACCGTGTAAGTGTTTGATGGTCATAAAGCTTGTTAAAAGGACCAAAATCATGTTTTGACCCCAACCATGCATGCAAGCACATAAAGTTTGTGACTTTATGGATTATGAGGTCTTAAAGGATCTAAATCTACATTTTGGACGTAAAGACTTAATGGATTAAGTCACAAATGATGTCCCGAGAAAGTTGGCCAGTACGCTAAGCGTATACCCTAGTACGCTGCACGTACTGGGTTAACTTCCCGTTTGCGGTCAAGACCAGTGTACATTGGGCGTACGTGCCAGGTACGCTGCACGTACGCATGCAGAGTGACTACCTTGGGATTTTTGGGCCTTAGAGGGTTGGGCCTAGACTATTAGGCCCTATGGGCCACTGTGGGGTATAGTTCTGGGCCTACGAATTTGGAATTATAAGTGTTGGGCCTTTTGGGCCATATTGGGCCACGTGAGATTATTTCATTTTAGGCTAAAGACTTATTAGAATTGTGAAAAGGCCTATTTGAAGGGTTGGGCCCAATTTAGAAAGTTAGTCCATTAGTGGGCCCTTAGAGAGCCTTTGATGGGCCATGGGTGCATTGGATTTAATAAGTTAGAATTGGGCCTTAGGAATGGTTTAAGTTATGCCAAGGGGGTAAAATGGTCATTTTACCCTAAGTAGTGTTATAGATTCTGATTGAGTGTTATTGTGATTATGGTAGCCGGGAGTCATCAGAGAAGCTGATAGAGATTACTTCCCGTGAGATTCGACACTTAGCTTTATGAGGTGAGTTACCTTCCAGTAGAAGTGGATCTAAGGCCACAATGTCGGCCCACTAGTAGAAGCATGTAGTTAGATGATTGTTTGTGTGATAATTGTCTGGTATGCCATTATATGTTATGTTCTATGTGCCAATATGTTATGATTCTATGTGGTAGTGGTAGGGGGTGAAATAGTCCCCAATATTCGGTTGAAATAGACCGAATGGAGGCCAGCACCAAGATATGCTAGGCAGTTATCCGGTTAAAATAGACCGAATGGGAGGCCAACACCCATATATGCTAGGCAGTTATCCGGTTGAGATAGACCGAAGGGGAGGCCAACACCTAGATATGCATGACTTGATATGTCATTGTATGGTATGTGGTATGATAGGGGAACTCACTAAGCTTTGTGCTTACGATTTTCAATTTTGGTTTCAGGTATCTCTTCGTCGAAGGGGAAGGAGCTGGCACGGTAGCAACGCATCACACACACATATAATTCTGCATTTTGAGATCCATAGGATTGTACTCTGACATCATTATTATTATTCCACGACATGTTTATGATATTTGACTTATGAGATTATAGGTTGATATCATATTGATAACGTTTTTCAGTAACTATTTTATAAGTTACTTAATTAAAAATGAAATTTTTGGTCGTGATTTTTAGGGTGTTACTGATGGGTTTTAGCCATAAGAACAATCCTATGTGCTCATACAAACCCTAATGCTTGGATCTAGGTTTCTCTATTGTACATGCAATGTATCCAAGACTTACAATCTTAGATCTAACATATTATAAACTGAAATTAGGGTTTAGAGAATTACCTTTGATTGTTATGTAGCAATAACAATCTTAATTCCTCCTTACAATGACTTTAGAAAGCTTAGAGTCACAATTGTCACTCCTCTAATAGCTCACAAACACCAAGAGCAAGAAGATGAAGAATAAGGAGAGGGGAGGCTGCCCAAAACGTGTGGAAATCCTAGTGGAACTCTTAGCCACGTTTTTGGGGCTTAAGGGATCTTTTAAATAGTGAGGCTATTAGGGTTATCTAACAAGGAAACCCTAATTTGGATGCTTAGGCCCTAAGCAACCCATGGACTCCTTCCTTAAAGGCCTAGGACGATTTCTAATGGGTTTCCCCGTAGAATTCATCCACCCCTCTAATATGGAGTCCATTAGCCCAATATTCAGCTATCACACAATTGACAGTTCTAGTCCCTTAAGTTTAATTAATGTCTTTTAGCCACAAACTTAATTCTTATTAATTCTTGACTAATATTAATTAAACAATATGCTTTCTCCTTTAATATATTATTCTCATAATATATTAATAAATCATAATTAATCCTTTCTCTCCATAATTCATCCTATCAAGTTGCTTTGGTGAAGGCAACCCAAAAGGACTATGCACCATCAGGTCAAGTACATACCAAAATAGTTATGGACTTAGACACTAATCCAACAGTCTCCCACTTGGATAAGTCTAATAACTATTCTGCATATGACCTCAGATCCTGATCTGCAATCGTAGCTTTCCAAAGCCGCTGTCAACTCTGATCTTATCAGATACGCGTGTACTTAGATAAGGGATCATATATTCCTCCATTCTAGATATCGTATATATATAAGACATGAATTCTAATCATTCTCTCTATACTATTTCCCGACTTCCGATTTATGACGACTGATAACAGACTACAATTGATCACATCAAATTAGTCCCATCTCGGCCAAGCGCTTAGGTGCCATCACTAAATCATTGAGGGGCCCAAAGATATCGCTTTTATCCTACTTTGGATAAAAGGAACGGATAAACTTTGACTCTGTTGGGTGCATTTTGTGCACCCTTTTTGCACAACTTTTAGCCCTTTTTCTATGTATATCCTTAGAATAATTTCGTTGTTTTTATTTCATTTTAGCATATCTAGGTTAATTTCTTGAACAAACTTATTTGCACTCTTTCATGTCATTTTCAGGTGAACCGGGGGTTGGAGCGCACTTTTGGAGGTGCTAGGGAGCGTTGATGAAGATTGCGGGACGATTGGACGAGAATCGGAAGAATTAGAAAAATCAAGTTTGGACGAGCATCCAGAGGGCAACACGGGGCGTGTTGGGTTTGCCCTAGAATCCAACACGGGGCGTGTTTGACTTTCAATCACTTTTTGACTTCGATGAACACGACCCGTGTTCATTTAGCCTATATGGACACGGGGCGTATTAAGCTAGCTGAGCAATTTTGAGCATCGTACTTCAAATTTGGAATCGAGGGTTGAAGGGTTGGTTACACTCAACACGACTCGTGTTGATTTGCTCTATTTCGACACGGGGCGTGTTCGACTTAAAAACTGTCTTTTTGGCAGTTTTTCCTCTTTTCTTATTTCGGGAATGAGGTCATTTTGGGGGTAAGCAGAGCAGAGAAGAAGCATTTTTTGAGGAGAAGGAGTTGAATTTTTTAGCAAGGATTGCCCGTTAAACATTTGGAAACATTTTAATTTCGTATTTGTAAGCATTTTGATTCTTGATTTCATCTTCTAGATTTCTGGTTTTGTTCTAGTCATGTGTGGCTAGAACTCTAATTTCTCCAACTCATGTTTTGACTTTCTAATTGTGAATCTAATCATATGACTTGATGTTTGTTCTTAATTTCCATCTAATGAATTTGATTTTGCTTCAATCGAATGTTTGATTCTAATTGTGATTCTTATTGGCCATTTGAATTAGGGTTAGATCATTCCAGTTATCTCTTTTACAAAATCCGTAATTGTTTTGTGAAATTGAACAAGTAACAAGCATTAAATTGAGTTTTATTGAATGAATTTAGTGTAAATCTTATTCATACACTTTTACACTCCCGAGCTTATGAGGAGTATTGGGTGTTGTTGGGAACATTCACATAAAGCTTCATGAAATCTTTCAATCTAATTCTAAGAGCTTGTTTAGATTAGATTAGTAAGGTTAGGATTAATCAAAGAGCTTGTTTTGGTTAATTATTGTGGTGAATGGAAAGTGTTAGAGCTTGTTAACACTTTCAAGTACCAACTTAGATATGATGAAACAAAAGTCTTGTCATCTTGGATTCACATTGTTGAATTGTCATACATGAAGTTAGAGTCTTTATAACATCTGAATTTAATTTACTCATTCAGCCAATTACTTGTGATTTTACTTTATTTGTCTAATCATTGCAATCAAACCCCCCCCCCCCCCCCTTTTCTTCTTTCATCTTTTGTGAACAAGTACCTTACGCAAAAAGGGTATAGACTGATTGTCTCGTGTCTCTATGGATCGACCCTACTTGCCTTGTACTACTTTTGAGTGCAATAGAGTAGTGTTACTTAAGAGTATATCGTACCCCTTTATTTTTTGGGTCTGACACCCCTAACAGACTCAATGCTCGCTTGCACTTACTTACCGAATTACACACAACAATATGTTTTATAACACCAAGTTACTGGTGCGTTTACATATTATCAATGTGCAACCGACTCGCAAGATACAACTCACACATCTCGGTTTCAAGAATATAAGATGTTATCGTCTCACCAATCACTCGTGATAAAATCCATGAAGTGATCCAAGTGAGCGTGGGTTTAATCCAATGCTCAAATCATATTCATAAGCACTCATGAACGTTGCAGTAAACATTTGCTTATGTCTAATACACTTTAGACAATCCACACACCAATTCACGATATTCTGCATTCGTACCTACTTCCAACATACTAACGACTGTGGCCCATTCGAATAATTTGACTGTTCTGAACCAATTAAATTATTCAGGAAGTCAAAACATGCAAAGTGAAACACAAGAATAATACTAATCCCATATGGCCTCAAACCTTTGAGTATAAATAAAACACCTTTTATTTATCACCATATCGATTACTCATTATTTGTCGTTTCTGGTAATCTACTTCTTACTTGAATTATTACTACATTTGTCCCATGCTCTTAGCATGCACACAATGTTTACCTACGGTTCTTACTTTGTGAAATAGATCAAATGGACACATTTCCAATCATACTCATTTCTCAACTCCTAATCCTTTTTCACAAGTGAAAGAATATCAAATTCTTACTACTTATAGAATATGCTAGATTCTACCATTTTATGCAATGATCCTTTCGTAATGTCATAGCACAAAAGTCACAATGACTATTGCAAATGAAATTACAAAGTCCTCTATCTGAGATGGTTACAATACAATTCCATAGACGTGATGTCTCTCACTCAAAGTACATTTCTTTGAACATCCTTTTGCATAAAAATTTCTAATCTAGATATTGATTCTCAATATCCAACTCCTAATATGGAACCATTTCCATATTTTCCATATGACAACTCATTCTTAATAGAACTTTTTCTATTCATAATAATGTCGATATGGTCCATCCAATACTATACTTCCAACTACTCACAAGCGACCAATCCTCAGCGAGCTTTGGATCGTCCTTTGATAGTTGTTTAATTATCTTAGTCAAAACCGATTCTTGTCCTTTTCCCCTTTAAATGCGCTAGACATTTGGAAAATTTTAGAATGGTAAAATATTATAGCACCTGCAATCGATCATTTACTCGAAGCGTATAAGACACGATGCATAATGTCGTACATAAAGATCTGATACTTTATCAATCTTCTGCCACAATATTTTATGTGTCATATTATCACAATTCGATTTATGAAGAGGGATGCCATAATCATAATCGAAATTTGAGAACACACTATGTATCATTGACTAAATTTGTTAACATTCCACAACCTAAGCCTTTAGATTTGAAATGAAGCATAATATTATCTCCCTTAATTATAGCAAAACAACTTTTCAACCCTTGCGACTTTGCAAAGTATAACTCATGTTTTCTATAATTAATATTGCTAACTTGCAATACTTTCCATAATAATCATACAAGCACAACATTTATGCTCCCACTATCATGATGATTATTATCATATAAGCATAACACTTATGCTCCCACTAGCTTTGACATGATAATCCTTTATCTAAGCTTCTTAAACTTATACACCTTTGCCTTAGATAGCTCATATGTGTGTCTAAACAATTAAGACTAATTGCCAAATCTCACAATTCGAATTATGGAAAGGGATACCGTAACCATAATCGAATTCGAGAATACAATTTCACAATCACTATCTTCTTAAAATCTCTCTTACTGAAAGCATTTCATCACAGTCATTTTCATGAAGGAGGGAATCTTATCACACTTAGATTTTAATGGTGTATGTGTTCCTATCCATGCGAATTTTCCCAAAACCAAAGTTTGCGACAAATCCAAATTCATATGGACCGAACCTTCTCAATCTTGATTTCTTGCCTTATGGTAACACGGCTGCCCACCACGTGTTCCAAGTAGTTAAGCAGCTCACCCTTTCCTATCAATGTACTTTTTATTGATCAAAGTGCTTGACTTTTATGCGTTCAAATGAGAACTCATAGAACTTACATGCATAATTAACTCAATTGGAACGGCACAGAAACAAGATAGTGTCAACACGATAGGTTGTAAACCTCAACTCGTGTGCTAGTGATGATCGATAAAGTTTATTATTGATTTGTTATTGAAACCTTTCAAGACCTTTGAGACTCCCACTGACTCCTTGACATATAAGATTCTCTTGTCAAGAAACATTCCTTGACAAACAAATATTCAAGAGTTAGTGTAGCTTTTATCAAGACAAAACACTTCACAAAATTGGTCCTAGTTGGTCTTTGTCTTATCCAAGACATCACAACTTTCCACATTTGATGAATGTTATAAACCTTCTTAAGACTTGTCACTCAACGTCACAATATTAACTCTAAGACTTGGTTTTGGGACGAAGTATGACTGACTTCTTGATTTCACCATTTCTTCAATTCTTGATTCCTCTTCTCAGACATGCAATTGTACTAAGACTCACTTAGAGTATCAATTGAGATATGGTTCTTAATCATTAAGACCTATCATAAAACATAATAAAAGGTACTCTCCCTTCTTCTTAGAATAGAGAAACTTTTATCTTTCCGCCTACTTGATTCTTCTTTATTCGTTCTGCTATTGATTGAAACTCTTTCAATCAACTGAGAATTACACTTAATCTCATAAGTATAATCATATTTACTTAACCTTAGTAAATCATGACGAATATCTTTGTTACTTTTGTGGTGGACTTGATCAACACACAACCTTGTGTACTCGATCTCCTAGTCCTTCACTTGACACTTTGTCAACGAATTAGTCTAATTTCCAAATATGAAATTTCTCATTCATCATGCAACCAAGTTGTATGATTCCAAGTTTCTATCCAATTGAAACTTGGGCGATGAGAAACTTTCCCTATTTGGTAAATTCTTGACCTTTCCACAAATAACATAATTAAGAATCAGATCCATTATTGCTAATAATATAAACTTACAAACATCAATTTTTATACACGCCATTGCAAGGATAAATAAATAATATAAAATCAAAATTTATTTTTATTGCAGAAAAATTTGTCCTTACAATGCAATTTAATTGAAAAACTATGTTAATACATATTTCTTAGCAATCTTATTCTAACTCCAAGTAGTAGCTCAAGATTCTAATCTTCAAGTAATGCGATCGAAATCCATTTCTTCACGATTAGATTCCACTCACTTCTTCCCTTCAGCTTCCTTTCTTTTCTTTGATCCTACAAAACATCAAAATGTAATCTTATCACATTATGTATCAAGAATCTAGAATAGGAACTTAAAAGAGTTAGTTAATGGATTTTACCTAAAGTAGAGCCATACGTTTTGACTCTCCTATCTCTTAGGTAAATAGGGCAGCTTCGTCTCCAATGCTCCTTCTCTTGGCAATAAAAGCAAATTGACTCTTTTGGAACAACACATGGAACTACTTCAAACTTTGCCTTTCTCTTATGATCAAACTTTTTGATCATGGCATGCCTTTCGTTGCCATTGCCTATATCCATAGAGGTCTCGAAGGCAGATTCACCAATCAATTTTGCTTTTCCAGTGTGCCAAATCATTGCTGATTCAACAGCAATAAGCATGTAGGTGAGATCAATGAGGGTTACGTCGTGGTTCATCATATAGTACTCTCTTACGAACTCACTATATGAGTCAGGAAGTGACTGAAGAACCCAGTCAACAGCCATCTCCTCACAGACAACAGATCCCAACATTCTTAATTTATCAATGTGTGACTTCATCTCTAGGATGTGTGCACACACCGACTTTCCTTCTTCATGTTTACTTGCCAAAAGGGCTTGAGTGAGCTTGAACTTTTCAAGCCTTCGAACTAGTGGGTTAGGGAGAATAATTGGAGGAGGTGGAGGAAGTGAAGCATGATCTCTTGTTCCTCGATCAAATCGTGGAATATCATCTTCATGTGGAAAGCTTGTTCCACGGGATTTGGGAATACCATAGTTGTCATACTTTGACATCTACAAAACGGGAGAAAACAAATTCAAGTTAGTTGATTAGAATCCTCGATGTGACACCCAAATGAAACATCGAGGCTAGGATCCAACACAATACACTACAACCTAGAAAAGGGATGCCGTAATCTAGTTGCAGAATATTTGAAGGTAGGTAAATGACGATTTACCAATTTCCACCATGAAAAACGAAAAAGAAATTTAAGTTTTAAATCTATTGAAAATTCCTAGATCTTTTGAGATTCATTGAACATTTCAATGGCATGTTTAAATCTCGATATGCCCCTCTAGTTTGTGACTGGGATACCGAGGATCAAAAAGCAGGTGTGAATAACCATGCAAATCTACATGGTGCCCCCACATGCTACAGTCACCTATTCGATGTGCCGGTTAACCACACACGCTCCACCGAACTATGACAAACATTGAGTCACCCTTTGCTACCTTTGCTTAGAACCATTTAGTGTGCCGGTTAACCACACGCGCTCCACTAACGTCTTTGCAAGGGCACAAAGTGTAATTTCATGGAATTTCATCAATTCACTTTTGCCTAAAGTAACTAAGATTGGGAATTTTATAAAAGCATTTAGTTACTTTTTTATTTCATTATACTTTTAATGGAAGGTTTCTGTCCTATCTTACCCGTTCGGCTAACGACCCTCCACTAGTCAAGAGTGTGGTGGGTAAGAGTGGCTACCCATTCAATCGCCATTTTATAGGCAATTTCCTTAAACACCCCTTATAGACTAGCTTCGTGAATGAGGCCTAGTAACGGTAAACCTGAATTTTACTCATACATATATATATATATATATAATATTATACTTTTAATGTTATGTATAGTACGGGGTGTATTTTACACTTTTAAAATACTGGGTGTTCTAATTTAATAATTATACCTTTAATTTAATTAACTTGTAAACCAAAACTTTATGGATTTACTAAATCTCCTTTAATTATACACTTTAATTAATTAATAAAACCATAAGGGTGCGATTTGAACTTTTCAAAACTATACTAGGGTTTTTAGAATTTAACATTTCTAAATTAAAATTTTAATCAACTTTTAAATTCCAAAACTTGAGGGCAAGTTTTGAAAATATTTCAAAACATTAGGGTTTTAACTATTTAAATTTCAAAACAAAACCTTAAGTTTAAATTTAAACCATAAAACTTACATGGGCATAATAGAAACTTTTTCACAACACAAATATCAAATAACAAATAATAGAAATTAAACAATTAATTTTGTCATTATCTATATTTGACCTAATTTCAATTTCTTGCAAGATAAATTACCCAATTAATACAAATAATCAATCTTTAATCATATAAGGAAGTTATTATCTAATCAATTGGTAATTATCTTGTGTTTTGGTAAGGATAATCTTTTAGAAATAATAAAAATCGTATTTTATTAGTTTAAAATGAATATGGTAATTATCCTTAAGCAAAAAAGCAGGTAAATCCAAAATTTCCTCTGTCTGACGCTCCGACTCGCCGAGTCACACATTGGAACTCGCCGAGTAGGGCAGACTCGCCGAGTTCATGTAGTGACTCGCCGAGTCAGTCCGAACAAAAGGCCAAAATTCAATTTTCAGTAAATAATTCTACATAGCATCACATACAACAGAAATCAATCAAGGCTCTGATACCAATGATGGGTTTTAGCCAGAAGAACAATCCTATGTGCTCATACAAACCCTAATGCTTGGATCTAGGTTTCTCTATTGTACATGCAATGTATCCAAGACTTACAATCTTAGATCTAACATATTATAAACTGAAATTAGGGTTTAGAGAATTACCTTTGATTGTTATGTACTAATAACAATCTCAATTCCTCCTTACAATGACTTTAGAAAGCTTAGAGTCACAATTGTCACTCCACTAATGGCTCACAAACACCAAGAGCAAGAGGATGAAGAATAAGGAGAGGGGAGGCTGCCCAAAACATGTGGAAACCCTAGTGGAACTCTTAGCCACGTTTTTGGGGCTTAAGGGATCTTTTAAATAGTGAGGCTATTAGGGTTATCTAACAAGGAAACCCTAATTTGGATGCTTAGGCCCTAAGCAACCCATGGACTCTTTCCTTAAAGGCCCAGGACGATTTCTAATGGGATTCCCCATAAAATTCGTCCACCCCTCTAATATGGAGTCCATTAGCCCAATATTCAACTATCACGCATTTGACAGTTCTAGTCCCTTAAGTTTAATTAATGTCTTGTAGTCACAAACTTAATTCTTATTAATTCTTAACTAATCTTAATTAAACAATATGATTTCTCCTTTAATATATTATTCTCATAATATATTAGTAAATCATAATTAATCCTTTCTCTCCATAATTCATCCTATCAAGTTGCTTTGGTGAAGGCAACCCAAAAGGACCATGCACCATCGGGTCAAGTACATATCAAAATAGTTATGGACTTAGACACTAATCCAACAGTTACAAGTTGGTATCAGAGGCTTGGTTTGAGGGATTCGGGCACACTCCCGGGTGTGTCTGAACTCAAACTAAGGACTTGGTTTGAAAATTTTTAAAAGTAAAATCATTTTTGTAAAAGGGGTTTAAAAAGAAATTGAAAAGAGAAAAGAACTTGAAAATAATAAGGTATGTGATGCGTGCGACCAACCGAGCTCAAGTAAGTTTTCCCCAAGATACCCATAAATTTTATGTTATGATATGATACGATTATGAGAACTGCATGCTAGATTAGAGCTAAGGATCTAGGAAGGAAGCCTTATATGCCTATTGTATATGTATGGGAACTGCATGCTAGATTAGGGCTAAGGATCTAGGAAGATGCCTTACATGCATGATTTACGTGCTTATTGAATTTCATGCTAGAACTGATTAGATAGTGATATGATGGCGTGAATAGGATATGCTTAGTTTTTGAGTACTCAAAGCCCGAATGCTGCTTGCTTCGTGCTTTTTAGGAGTTCTAGTTATCTTTTATTAACTAGTAGACGAATACGCTAAGTTACATATTATGAGGATGTAACGTCCCGATTCTCAAGTATTGATTTAAATAAGAATTTATTTGGTTTTAAGTCCTACTCGACGAGTTGGTTACCCTACTCGTCGAGTAGCAGCGGGGTGGGATCGTGTGTTTAGTGACCTACTCGCCGCGTCTATGAAGGGACTCGACGAGTAAGAGCTGGCAGATGAAACCCTAAATCCCGGGGTTTTGCACTCTATTTAAGGAGGCTTAGGCCTCCTTTGGCCTCTTTATAGTTCTTGAGAGCTCTTAAGAAACCCTAATTCATGTGGTGCTTTATTGTGGGTTTATTAAGCTTGGGAGGAAGATTTTTGGAGAGAGGGAACTTGGAAGGCAAGGGAATTGGAGCAAGGAAAGTGTGGGAATCAGAATCTACCTCAGTTAGCATCTTCCAGAGGTATCAAGTTGCCACCTTTACTTCTTTTTCCTTCTAGATCTCTTTTTGGTTAAGTTTGGGGCTTTTATGGATCTTTGAGTTGATAAGGTGGACTATGGTCTAGATCTGAAGTTGTAACTTCAGATCTGGACCCTTCTTAAGTCCTAGAGTCATAAAGTTTCTGGTTTGGGCGTGAATGAAATCTTCCTTGGGTAGGAAACCCCATTACGGGCTTGTATTGGACATTTGGAGCCTTTATAGCTATGCATGCACGTAAAGTTTGCAACTTTATGTGGAAAGCATGCCTTAGAAGCTTGGATCTGTAGTTTGGAGCCACTGCATGGCTCAAATGAGTCTGAATGAGAAAAAAGACTGAAGGGACTCGGCGAGTCATATGAAGATAGGCATGAAATCGACGAGTTGGAAGAACAACTTGGCGAGTCTGTTGGAGATTGCCATAGACTCGACGAGTTGTATGAACAACTCGGCGAGTCGGATGGGATTTCCCCAAGTTAGGTATGCGTGCGTATCTATTGAATTGCATGAAGGAAACTCGACGAGTGGCCGTAGAGTTTCGATCGTAAACCAAAGGAACTCGACGAGTCACCCCGGTGACTCAGCGAGTGGGCAAGTACTTCAAGGAACTCGGAGAGTAGCCGAGGGTACTCGGCGAGTTAGGGTCAACATGGACTGTTGACCTTGACCGAGGACTTTGACTTTGACCAAGGGTTGACTAGTTGTAACATCCCAAAAACACAGTCTGAAAATTTCGTTTAATTTAATTGTAACACCGTGATTTCCAAAAACAAAATTTTCATTTAAATAATCAAATTAATATTAAAACACTTGTTTAAAATCTTATTCACATTCAAATTACAAAACATAGTTTCATTTCCGTTATAATAGAAGACCAGGATCCTCCAAAACACAACTCTCTCTTCGGTGTGTACAATCGAACCGTTGCCATCCCGCGTTACTGTAAGATCCTGAAACAACATAACATAAACAACGTAAGCACGAAGCTTAGTGAGTTCCCCAATATACCTTACGCACACACGCCTTCCGGCCCGGACCTTTCGGTCCACATAACGTTGCCTTCCGGCCCGTAATATAATCGCCTTCCGGCCCATAATATATATATCGCCTTCCGGCCCGTATTAGATTGCCTTCCGGCCCTTAGTATTTTGCCTTCCGGCCCACGATAGTATAAAACATAACACATGTAACATAATACACATAACACATAAATCATACATCATACCGTCCTTTCTATCACATAGAGTCTCGCCTTCCGGCCCGTATAAGCATACATCACATATAAGCACACATCACATATAAAGCATCTACCCCTCTAGACTTAGCATGAATATAACACATACGACCTTCCGGTCTCACAGTCAAACCCATCCGGGTGAAGTATAGTGAGAAGACTCACCTCGCGGACACTGGAAGATAGCAACTCCTAAAGTCCCTTGCACTTGATCCTCCGAGCTACAAGCTCCCTGTAACATCATACATCCCTTATTAATGCTTCTATCTCCCACGTTAACTGACCCTAAGAAATCACATCGGTCAACTCTGGTCAACAACCCATTGTCAGCTCAACTGGACTCGGCGAGTTCCCTGGCGACTCGGCGAGTCTGGTCGTCCTTCAATCCTCTAAGATTCCCCTTCTACTCGTCGAGTATCCTCTTTGACTCGACGAGTCACTCCTGGAAGAATCGCGGGGCCACCCCGACTCTACTCGCCGAGTCTGAAGAACCAACTCGGCGAGTCCCAGTAAATCTTCAAGCTACTCGCCGAGTCTGCTCATCCGACTCGGCGAGTCCACGCCATGCAGTCGATCGAACTGCTTCCTGAGATACATATATTCCCGAATATACAAACATGGGACCTTCTGGACCTCTAAGGGTCCTAATACAAGGTTATAAACATTGGGTAACGACACAACAATCCATCAAATCTCCAAATGGGTTTCATAAACCCTAAATTCGTGTACACATCAAAATAACAGGAATGATCCGAAACATAACCTGAAAACGTACTCTCTGCGTCCCCAAACCTCAGAACTCGATCCCCTTGATCTTCCTTTGGCCAAAATCCTTCCTCTTCTTGCACCACAATTCCTTCAAAGTCAATAATGGCCTTCAAGCTTGCTCTAGATGCCACAGTCGTCTAGGGTTCTTCCCAATCGATCCAAAGTCGTGAAATGACGGCATAATAACCCTTATATACGACCCCATACTGAACGGCTAGGGTTTTCCACTGAACAGCGTCGACTCGCCGAGTCCATACCTGGACTCGTCGAGTCCAGTCGCGAACCCGCGACCCAAGCTGCGACCCCACTCGGCGAGTCTGGCTCCAACTCGCCGAGTCTCCCCTTTAAAACACCCCAAAATGCAATTAGATAATACTTGAGATTTTTGGGCTGTTACATTAATAATAAAAAACATAGTCAATAAACCTCATATAAAAATCATAAGCAATGCATCTCAAAATATTATAACAATTGTCAAGTATATCAGAGTATAAACATCCCAGGCGGAACAAATGGTGTGTGCACTGCAATCTTCCCGAGCTCCTCTTTTGAAAACTGACTACCTGAAACCAAAAATGAAAACTGTAAGCACGAAGCTTAGTGAGCTCCCCCAAACTACCACATACCATACTATAACATATAAAGCACATATTGGGCCTTGCCCACTGCATCAGACCGAAGTCCGGACTAACTGGGGACTTGCCCCCTACATTGGACCGAAGTCCGGACTAATTGGGGCCTTGCCCCCTACATTGGACCGAAATCCGGACTAACTTGGGCCTTTCCCATTGCATCGGACCGAAATCCGGACTAACTTGGGCCTTCCTACTGCATCGGACCGAAGTCTGAACTAACTGGGGCCTTGCCCCTGCATCGGACCGAAGTCCGAACTGACTGGGGCCTTGCCCCCTGCATTAGACGAAGTCCGGACTAACTGAACATAGCATAACATGATCATAGCATATAACAGAAGCACATATAGTGCATACTACATCAGACCGAGGACCGGACTAACTAACACATAAACATGCTTAAATCACAAAGACACCAAGCATACTGGACTACTGCATCGGACCAAAGTCTGGAACTACTGCTATCTATATGGGCCGACATTGTGGCCGAAGACCCATTCCTACTGGAAGGAAAACTCACCTGAATTGCTGAAATCGGTCGATAACCCTCTGGTTGCTAACCGACAACTCTCCGAAATGCTGCTCCTCTAACTCCCTGAGCTACTAATACCAATAATAACACTTAGCCTAAACTGTCCACTCGAGTTCAACTAAGTTAACTCTGGTCAAATTCCTGGTCAAAGTCAACCTTCCAGTTGACCCGACTCGCCGAGTTGTTTTACCAACTCGCTGAGTCCATGCTCATCTATCTAAAAACAACCCCGACTCCACTCATCGAGTCTAGAAATAACTCGACGGGTTCTCCTTCAACTAACACTTCGGGACCATCCTTAATCGACTCGTCGAGTTCATCCTTGAGCTCGCTGAGTTCATCAGCATAGCATGAATGTCTAGGATTTGACTCGCCGAGTTGTATGAACAAATCGTCGAGCTCATCTTCATAACTAAGAAGATTGTCTTGGACTCGCTGAGTTCCTCATTGAACTCGTCGAGTGCTATGGTCTTTATAACCATTATGGTTCCTGACTGACTGAATCCTCCTTAACCCCACTCACTGATCCGACTTATAAACATAAGGATTTGGGTTTGCGACCCGACTCGCTGATCCCTTGAACTGACTCGCCGAGTCCTCCCTGAGACATCTTGTGACAACCCGAAATTTCCATTTGTACGAACAATATCTATTCAATAGAAGCCAGTCCAATTTCAGTGATTTTCAGACTTTTCCGAACAAGTTTGTGTACATTAGGGTTTACACTTTAGGAGATATCAGGAGAGTGGATGCTCCTGGGTTTGTGAAATTTGAACATTTCAAGTTTCATAATGTTACAGTCCAAGTTCGAGAATAAAAATATTTTCTGTCAAAATATTTCAGGACTATAAATAGTTTTCTGAATTAAATTAATTCATTATTCACAATTCCAACTAGAGAAAAGCCATTTTCTCTCTGATGGATCTTCGGGTTTTTATCCCAGATTGTGAGTAACTCTTTCTAGTAGTGTTAGAATACATATTAGATGCTTATAACATGATTTAGATGGCTAAATCATTAGATCTAGGAGTTTACTCCCCAAGGTGTTCTTGGGCGGTAAACTCCCGAAACGAAGCCAAAACCGACACTTGTGCTTTGATAAAGCCTTAGACCATTATGTATGCATGTTAGGGACAAGAAAACACACCTAAATCCACCCAAGATTGGGAGTTTACGGCCCAGAACTCTCTAAGGCCGTAAACTCCATTTCCTAACACTAAAAGGTGTTTTAAGGCTCTAGGACTTTAAGGCTTGCATCTAGGCTATTTTCCCAAGTAGATTAAGGTCTTAAACACATCAAATGACACAAACAAAAGTGAGTTTACGGCCCAGAACTCCCTTAGGTCGTAAACTCCATATAAATGGACATAAAGGGTGTTTTCATGACACCTAAAGCCCTAGACCTTTACAAGAAATTGTACCCACTTAATAGAAGGACCAAACCACACCAAAATCACTTAACCAAGTGAGTTTACGGCCAAGACATGGTTCTTGGGCCGTAAACTCCTAAAAAGGGCACTAAGGTGTGCCTAATGCTTTCATATGCTAAGAATAAAAGTCTAGAACATATCCCACAAGTGCAAGAGGCTTGAAAGCAACAAAAACAACACCCCAAGGGAGTTTACGGCCGTAAACTCCAAGGGGAAATGGTCTTGAGGCCGTAAACTCCTAATTGGAGTACTTCTAGACCTTAAACCCTTCCAAGGAATTAGCCACTAAGTTAGAATAATTCTAGAAAGCATTTGGGACTTCAAAACACACCAAACACACATGTTTGGGAGTTTACGGCCGTAAACTCAAGAGTTTACAACCGTAAACTCCATGTGTGCTGGTTTATGGAGAGTAAACTCTCATGTAGGTTCCTTTGGAAACCCTAAACTCAAGTACCCTGTCCCACGATAGCTTAGATGAAGTCCTTACGGCTTAAAACACTTACATAAAGTGTTATCTATGTCTAGGATGTCTTTAACATTATCAATTAGTCTTTTGAGTCTAATTGAGTGCATATATGTGTGATTATATGTTCATTAGGATCGTAGTGTGTGCACAAGTCCTCGCTTGACATCTAGCCATCCTATACCGTCCAGTTCATCCCAATCACCAACTACAGGTGAGTTCATACCCCTAATCAATGTTTTAAATGATTTTAAATGCTTTAATGGGGGGGGGGGGGGAATACAAGTAGAAACAAACATGTTATTAAATCATTGATATGTATTTTATAACTGTGTTTGTCAGTTAACATTTCACATGCTACAAAATGTGATGCATGAAATGGTTTTACATCTTAAAAGCACATTATTACCAAATGTTTTACCTTTGAAATGTTTATTCAAATGACATCAAGTCATTGTTAATTATTGTTCAAAACCCATAAGATGTCTTACAAAAACCATTTTACATTCTTGAACTAAACTATGCATATACACTTATATTCTTATATATGTATTGATGTTATAGTTTGCACCTTGCATTTAGTTTCTCACACCCTTGAGTAGTAAGAGTGTGTAAACTTACATGATCAACTAGTTATATTACAGTAGATTATCATAGGGATAATGGGAAGATATCAAACATTTCTTCTATTACAAGGAGTCACACAAGAGTCAGTTCATTCTTGAGTCTATACTAGTACATTACCTGATACATGAGTACTTACAGATGTTTACTTGATACATGAATATGTTTACATATACTTACCTGCTACATGAACACACATACATGGATACCATACAGGAACACTTTTACATAGGTGCATTATCCTGTATTCACTTACCTGGATACTTGTACTTAGGACTATGAGGATGATTTAGTAGTACTTACTGTGTAAATTGTCTTTCCTATCCCGGTTCAATGGGATACTAGACGGGACTTACCATTCCGAACCCCACTGTTTAGCACCAGTGGTCGATGACCATCTACGGAGGTCTAAGGTTACTACTTATATTAGGAAATCGATTTGGGACTAACCCTTCCACCCACCTGCTGCTGCTACAGAGGACAATTGGACAATCTTTGGATGTTCATTAGGTTATACATTTCGCTTAATGCGATGTTGTGTTGGTCCTAGTACCCAGTGACAACACTTACAATATTACATTTTTCCTGTTTACTTTATTTTGTGACACATTCGCATAAACGATGAGTTAGACTAAGCATTTTTAGTACTAGTCAACACAAAGGAAAAACTATCATTTTACATACAGAACATTCGGGTCTTGGTAGAAGACTACACTTCATACATACAGAACATTCGGGTCTTGGTAGAAGACTACACTTCATCCATACAAAACATTTGGGTCTTGGTAGAAGACTACACTTCATACGTACTGAACATTCGGGTCTTGGTAGAAGACTACATTTCATACTTATAGAAAATAAGGGTTTTTCTAGGGATTTCATACTTACCTCAACATTTTCATTTAACGATTTACATGGCCTTCATAACAGATTTTCACAAACAAGGCAATGACACTTATATACTTATGAATTCACCAGCTTTAAAGCTGATACTCGCTTTCAGAATAACTTGTATTCTCAGGTCATCAGTAGACAGGTACGGAGGCCAGGTTTTGAGAAGACGGAGCAGACCAGTCTCGTCTTTTATTTTGATTGTATATTTTTGGTGTCTTATTACAATGAAAGAACACACATGTATAAAACTTTACTTATAATGCAATGGATGATGTTGTTGCTTGTTTATTATATTACACTGTTGTGATACTGTACATGACGTCCTCCACCCCTGAACGTTTCCGCCGTTCGTGGTTTTGGGGTGTGACAGATTGGTATCAGAGCACTGTTTATAGTGAATTAAGTATATCAACCCATAAAAGATATACTAACTATAAATACATGGGATTAAAACACTCTGTCTCAGAGTTATACTTTTAAATAATAAAATATTTAAGTAAGTATACGTGCCTGCATTCATACTAAAATCAGTGTCACAACGACAAGAACAAAAGTATTACGATTGTTGAATATCACAAGTAAGCCTGGGGATATATAGTCAGTCTTGGGAATGGCATAGCCTGATCAACTATGCTGGTCCGAGGAGTGATTAGAATATGCCCAAGAATGGTTGTGATATGGCAACAAGTCTAAAAACTTACCAACACAACCATAAAGGAATACCATATGGGTATTTGATCTTACTGTAATTATCTTAGTAGTTCGTCTATTTTAGCTATTTCTTATATCCCTTTTCTCGCGTAGATTAAAATGGCTGGATTTCACCATGGCGATCCGTACTTCCCAAACCAAGGCAATGCTGGTTGGCTAGAGGCTGACCCAGAAGATGGTCACCCAATTCCTTTGGATGATCACCATGCTGAAGGTTTTTCTGATAGTTCTGACTCGGAGCCAGAAGTCAACAACCTACCCCCAGCTGTTCAAAACCCAAACCTGAACCCTCACCCTGTGTTTCAAGGACGCACACCTCTGTGGGCCACTAACTTGATAACATGGAGTCATGAACAGGGTCAGCCCATTCCCTACAATGGAGACCGAAGTTTCTACAACCTCACTGAAGGAGGCTCTGCTGATAGAGTCCTACCAATCATGGTGCGTAGGATGTCTAGGAACTTGATAATAGCTCAGGCGGCTATCAATCAAGTTTTGGAAGTTGACGCCAACTCTGGTGTTAACACTGTCCACGTTCGCCAACTAGAGTCTGCTCATGAAAGGACTCTGGTCCGCAATGCAAATCTGCAAAGGGAACTTGCTGAAACCCAAGCGGAAGTTAGAGAACTTCGAGCTCAGCAAGCAAGGTCGGACAGGCGTATAAGGGACATTGAACGTCTACTGTCGGGATCGAGGACTCATGCTAGCAGTTCTTGTCGCCGATAGATTCTCGTCGACTCATCTTTTGGATATAACCTAGTTTATGTAAAACTTTGGTCTAATTTCCTGTCTGTATAAATCTAAGACCTGTTAGGTCTTGATCTAGTCTTAATTCTGTCAAAATTTTCCATCTTGGTTGATGTAAGGCCTACTTCTAGGCCATTTTTCCCGAACTTGTTACATCTGTAATTCCAGTATTATTGACAGATATCTAATCTTATGGAAATTATTATCCAAATGCTATCTTCTTCATTTAGTCATGCTATTCTTTCTGTTGTTGGACTATGGGGATTTAGTCCATGAGACACATTCATTTATCATTTATTCTTATCCATGTCGTCATCTTTTAATCATATAGTTAAAGATGCCGCCACGCAGGAATCCAAGGAGGAACCCAAACAACGCAGCACCAATACCACCACCTGTACCTCTTCAACCACCAAATCCTTTTGATGCCACTATGTTCCAGGCAGCTTTCACAGCAGCAGTTGCAGCCGCTGTGTCAGCAATCAATGCTCCTGCCCCTAGTGGATCAGGAACAGGTGCACCACCCTCAAACCACGGCGAAAGCCATGGACACCCTCGGGAATGCACCTACAAGGATTTCACTAACGCCAAACCCCGCAGCTTCAATGGGACTGGGGGTGTTATGGTGTTGAGACAATGGATTGAAAAGATGGAGTCCGTCTTTGAAATCTGTGCTTGTCAGGAGGGCAGCAAGGTCAAGTTTGCAGCTTGTACCTTCTCTGACCGAGCACTAACATGGTGGAACAGCCATGTTAACTATTTAACTCTGGTGGTGGCGTATTCCATCGGCTGGGAAAAATTGAAGGAAATGCTGATGAAGGAATACTGTCCTCGAGGTGAAGTACCAAAACTCGAGCAGGAATTCTGGGGTCTACAAATGGTTGGATCCGACATCACTACCTACACAAATAGGTTTTGTGATTTGGCAAACTTATGCCCCGACATGGTTGCTCTCCAGAGCAAAAAGATCGAGAGGTATATCTGGGGACTGTCGCCCAAGATCCAGTCAAGTGTGATCGCTTCCAGGCCTATTACTTTTGATAGTGCCAAGGAACTGGCACAATCTCTTATCGATCACCGGAAACCTCAGAACACAACAATCCCTACCCCTGTACCACAAAAGTCCAACCCCGACTACCACAAGAAGGGGTGGAATAAAAGGAAAAGAGGGGCTCCGCAAGGATCCTCCAATAAGCAACAACTAGTGGCGATCAATGCTGCCACAGTGACCCCTGTTGCCCCTGCGAACCTCTTACCAGCAAAAACATATGCTGGGACTCTCCCGAGGTGCACCAAGTGCAACTTCCATCACCACGGACCTTGCAGGGAGATGCAGTGCTCTAACTGCAACAAGAAGGGACACACCGTCCGCTTCTGCAAAACTCCAACAACTCAAGCTGCCCAGATTCCTAACGCCGGTATGGGCCAAGCTTGCTACGGATGTGGCGAAGTGGGCCACTACAAAAGGAACTACCCTAAAGCAGGGATGGCTGGAGGAGTGGGAAGAGTTATGGCCCTAGGCCACGAGGAAGCAGTAGCTGATCCTACGATAGTTACTGGTACGTTCCTCCTCGATAACTCATATGCTTGCATACTTTTCGATAGTAGAGCCGAGAAAAGTTTTGTAAGTCACAAATTTGCACACATGCTTAAACAAAAACCATGTGCATTAGATAATTCATTCACAGTAGAAATGGCTAACGGGAAAACAGAGAGTACAAACTGCATATACATAGGTTGTACCTTAACTTTAGATAGCCATACTTTCAAGATAGATCTCATGCCAGTCACCATTAAATGTTTCGACGTCATCATCGGTATAGATTGGTTGAGTCTTCTGCGTGCCGACATTATGTGCTTCGAAAAAGCAGTTCGTCTTAACCTTCCTAACAACGAAACTTTAACTATCTACGACGACAAACCTAGTATGAGCCTTCGCATCATTTCGTGCATTCAAGCACAGAAGTGTTTGCGGAAGGAGTACCATGCATTTCTCGCACACGTCGTCGATACCAGCCAAGAACAGAAGGACATCCAGAAAATCCCAGAAGTACGCGACTTTCCCGACATATTCCCAGAAGAACTTCCCGGTTTACCACCTCAACGCCAAGTCGAGTTCAGAATCGACTTAGTGCCAGGGGCTACCCCCGTAGCCAAATCTCCTTATCGTCTGGCACCAGCTGAAATGCAGGAACTTTCCAGTCAACTTAACGAACTTCTCAAGAAGGGATTCATTCGACCAAGCTTCTCACCATGGGGATCACCGGTCTTGTTCGTCAAGAAGAAAGATGGATCGTTTCGCATGTGCATCGACTATAGAGAACTCAACAAACTTACCATTAAAAATCGTTATCCCTTGCCCTGCATTGATGATTTATTTGATCAACTTCAAGGAGCCAACTACTTCTCGAAGATAGATATGCGATCCGGATACCACCAACTACGAGTGTTAGATGAGGATGTGCCCAAGACAGCCTTCCGAACTCGTTATGGGCACTACAAGTTTGTAGTGATGCCATTCAGATTAACTAACGCGCCCGCAGTATTCATGGATCTGATGAATAGGGTGTGTCATCCTTACTTGGATCAGTTCGTCATCGTCTTCATTGATGACATACTCATCTACTCTCGAAGTAAGGAGGAGCATGGTCAACATCTCCGTAAAATCTTAGAAACATTGCAAACGGAGAAGCTCTACGCGAAGTTCTCAAAGTGCGAATTTTGGATTCGACGAGTCGAATTCTTGGGCCATGTAGTTAGCGAAGAAGGTATACACGTGGACCCTTCCAAAATTAAGGCCATCGAGAACTTGACAGCACCAAAGAAACCTACTGAAATTCGTCAATTTCTAGGTCTAGCTGGCTACTATCGCAGGTTCATTCAGAACTTCTCCAGCATAGCAAAACCTCTTACAACCCTGACCCAGAAAGACGTGGCCTTCGACTGGGAAGAGAAACAGGAAAGAGCGTTCCAAACGCTCAAACGAGCCTTGTGCACCGCCCCGATACTATCCCTTCCCGAAGGAATAGAAGACTTCATTGTCTATTGCGATGCGTCCAATCAAGGACTCGGATGTGTTCTGATGCAGCGAGGTAAAGTCATAGCCTATGCCTCGAGACAGCTGAAGACACATGAGGTTAACTACACAACCCACGATCTTGAACTGGGAGCAGTTGTGTTTGCTCTGAAGATCTGGCGACATTACTTATACGGTACAAAAAGCACGATCTTTACAGACCATAAGAGTCTACAACACATTTTCGACCAAAAAGAGCTCAACATGAGACAACGACGGTGGGTCGAGCTACTTAGTGATTACGAATGTGAAATTCGTTATCATCCGGGTAAAGCCAATGTAGTAGCCGACGCCCTAAGTCGGAAAGAATATACTGGTCGTAGAGTCAAATCTTTGACTCTAACTATCCATTCACACTTGTCCATGCAAATAAAGGAGGCTCAGCTCGACGCTTTGAAACCTGATAACGTGGCTGGTGAATCCCTTAGAGGGATGGATAAGAACTTGGAAGTCAAGGGTGGCGGAGCCTTATTCCTCATGGATCGGATTTGGACACCGAAACACGGTGGCTTCAGAGACTTGGTCATGACCGAAGCTCACAACACTCGTTATTCCGTCCACCCGGGTTCAGATAAGATGTATCTGGATCTTAAAAAGCTATACTGGTGGCCTAACATGAAAGCAGATATTGCTACCTTCGTGAGTAAATGCCTTACTTGCGCAAAGGTCAAGGTCGAATACCAGAAACCCTCCGGTCTTCTACAACAACCGGAGATACCAGAATGGAAGTGGGAGCGGATCACTATGGACTTCATAACCAAGTTGCCCAAGACGACGGGTGGACTTGATTCCATATGGGTCATCGTCGATAGACTGACCAAGTCTGCACACTTCCTACCGATCAAGGAAACAGACAAGATGGAGAAACTTACCAAAACTTACATTAGGGAGATTTTAAGGCTGCACGGTGTTCCTTTATCTATCATCTCAGACCGAGATAGTAGATTCACTTCGAGGTTCTGGTAGTCATTACAAAATTCCCTAGGAACTAGGCTGGACATGAGTACAACCTACCATCCACAGACCGACGGGCAAAGTGAGAGAACTATCCAAACCTTAGAAGATATGTTGCGCGCCTGTGTGATAGACTTTGGAAAAGCTTGGGATACTCATTTACCCCTTGTTGAATTTTCCTGCAACAACAGTTATCACACGAGCATAAAGGCAGCTCCATTCGAGGCCCTCTATGGCCGAAAGTGCAGATCCCCTCTGTGCTGGGCTGAAGTGGGTGATACCCAGTTAGCTAAGGGACGAGTTCCCGAAAGCACTCTCACGGGTCTGAAGAATACTACTTCTACAAGCTGTAGTGTTGTCAGATCATCTTCTGATTAAGTGAGTGTGTAGTCACTTTCTTCTAACGCATAATTATGACGTATTTTACACGAAATACGTGTTAGGGGTGAGCAAAACCGAACCCGGAAACCGAAAACCGACAAAACCGAAAACCGACAAAACCGAAACCGAAAAACCGAAACCGAAGCATAAACCGACGGTTTGGGTTTAGAATTTTCAAAAACCGAAATTTTCGGTTTGGGTTCGATTTTTGGGTTTGGTAAAACCGAAAGAAACCGAACCGAACAGAATTTCATATGCTATATGTATTCTGTGAGTTATATGTGTATATATATATATATATATATATATATATATATATATATATATATATATATGTAATTCTTGGGTTATAAATACAAACTGAAGCATTGTCCCACTGGTTAACGCATTGGGTGATCGTTTGAAACGGCGCAGGTATGAATCTTTCTAGCGTCGATTTTCTCGATTTTATTTTGGCAATGAGTTAACTTCATCCCACATCGCCCCCATTACTAAACTCAGCCAATATTCTCTTCTATATAAGCTCGCTACCCTCTTTCTTTCTATTATCTCTAACTTTGATTGAGTCCCACATCGCTTGGGATATCTAAATATCTCTTGACCTCTCCATTATATAGTTGATGGTTGAGGTGGGATTAAGAAATAAGTTTCAGATTTGGTTGGAATTATAAAACCAAAATCGAACCGTGAAACCGAAGTTTAAAACCGAAAACCGATAAACCGATAAACCGAACCCATTGGTTTGGGTTTGAATTTTCAAAAACCGATTATTTTCGGTTTGGGTTCGGTTTTAGGTCAAAACCGACCCAAACCGACCCATGCACAGCCCTAATACGTGTTATGTGTATATTTTGTGGTTATATGTGTGAATGTATATTCACTTTCTTCTATCTCATAGGTATAATTTATTCTCTATGAAATACATGTTATGTGTATGTGTCTCATCTGTTGTTTGGAATATGTATTGAATGAGAATGGTATATAGGTTTTAAACTATGTATAGAAATATATATATATTTATCCACTAATATGTTGGGTAGAACATGGGTAGATAGTTGATGTGTGATAAACAGATGGGAGGCCTTTCTGATTCAGTCATCTAGCGGAGTTTAGATGACGACCACAGAATTTTCTAGACAGTCTTGTGGAATGCTAGCAGGCTCGCCACCTGTAGGTGTTAATGAACTTGGGTGTTCATTCACTGTACTCCATCCCCCTCATGGTTGCGTTATTTGACATGTATTGCTGGGAAACCCCCGAATGCATGTGTTGTCGCCCCGATGAAATATTGTAAGACTAGGTCCCTTATGTTAGTTGTTTTAGCGACGTAAACTGAGAATAACGGAAATGGGTAATTAGGTTATTGTTGGTTGATGAAAATAAATTTAATTACTTATTGTGGGTTGAAAACCCTATATGCTCACCAGGCTCCCAAGCCTCACCCACTCAGTTTTCTTTGTATTACAGGTAGTGGCGCCAGAGCATAAGTTGGATGACTTGTCAAGTTATTTTTGGATTATAGACATGTTGTTGTAAATAACTGTTGTAAGGTCTGTATTGAAATGTTGATGCTTTTGGTCTGTTTATCGGAACATGACATCCCGAGTATTGTAATATAATGAAGAATACATTTCTTTAAGAAATGCTTTGGTAAATCTTATTTTTATAATATTTTGTTTTGGGAACAATTCCGCAACTCTTTTAATCAAAGGATTACTCTGCAATCATTTTAAAAGCATAAATTAAACCGGTCTTTTCTGGCCGTGATTTTGGGGATGTCACACCAACACCTCCAACTCATAGATATGGACTCCTTATGCTAGCATTGCACGTAAAGTTGCTAACTTTACGTGCATGCAAGGTGTTATGAAGCCGAAAAACTTAATCCAAGCTAGAAAGAAAGTCTAGGTCATGAAATGGGATCTTAGCTAGATAAAGCCAGCAACTTTGAGCTCCTAAAGCTCAAGAGTGTCCAGATTTGTGTCCAATCCATCCTCAAAGGCTTAATACTCGGATTGACCTTGGAAATGGTCGAAATGTGACCAAATCTATGCTAGAAAGGGGATCTAGATGATTAACAGTCAAGGTATAAGCTTTTTACCTCTAAATGGTCTGAAATGCTACCCCAACTCGGGATCTAAAGCTTCTTCTTGCGCCACCAAGGTCCTTCTTCCTTCTCTAAGCTTCAATTCACTCTCAAGGTAAGAACTTGCTCAACAATGGAGTTGGGTGGCTAGGGTTTTGGGTTCTGGACGAGAGAGGCTGTAAATGAACCCTAGGGAAGAGAATAAGATGCTTAAATAAGGTACCAAGTCCCGGAATTAGGGTTTCCCAACCCAGACTAGACTCACCGAGTCCACTTGCCGACTCGTCGAGTCGGTCACTTACTTTTCCACACGGAGCCCGCTCCGACTCGTCGAGTTCTTCCTTGAACTCGACGAGTTGACTCCTTTGACTAAGGGCTTTTCTTTACTTTCATAGTCCTTCGGATTCTGGGTGTTACAACTCTCCCCCACTTAAACTAGACTTCGTCCTCGAAGTCCGCTTCGTCAAACTGTTCTGCAATCTGCTTTCAACAATCCTGCCGGACGAATCTAACTCCCGCAGGCCACTTCCATTGACCTTTCACCCGGTCATTCAGACTAAAACTAATCATTGCAGATAACAATCCTCGAGTGCACTCTAATTCTCTGAACGATCCTAAGAAATCAATTTACTCAACTGGCCATCCTTCTTAAGGCCCTAACTCTTGCAGATGAACGAATTCCTTGCAACAAGATCACATCTACTCCGTCTGAAATCTGTTGTCTCGAGATGGTATGAATCCCTGACACACCACTCATACTAACTCATTATAGATGAACCTTACGGGGGGTGACTTAACATTACTCAGCAATCTGTTAGGCTTACCATACATGAGATCCTCAAATACCATTACCGCTGGAGAGCCAACACTGTCTGAAACACTGACCTGCCTAGAAATACTGAACTGTCTAGAACACTGACTGCCTGAAACACTGAACTGCTTGAACCACCATGCTGCTACATGGCTGCTTTCCAACATCTATCGATACCTTCCTGGTCTCAATTCATTCGTGAGTCGTCTGAAACATCGGGTTCCAGCCTGGCTGCGGAGCCAAAGGACCCCCTATTTAGTCGCCTCACACGACTTCTGAACAAAATCCTTCTCTGGAACTAGTTGCCACTAGTTATCGTGTCACTAAGGCTCTAACAACCTCTTGATCCAACTGATCGGGTCCATGCATCGAATCCTGATGTTACCAAACCACGGCTAAACGTGACTACTACATGACCAATTGTAGCCTTATCTAATAAGTAACCTGAAGCAATCCATTGCTTCCTCAATCTCAAAACTGCAGTGGCATTCCTATAGTCTTATCACTGGCTCAACTAGGTCTAATCCATCCAGATAATTCCGAAATCCAATCCGTGGATTTCCATATCCTTACTGCTACGCCCGGACTGGTGGGTACTATTGTCCTTCCCGCGTCCTAACAATGCACTCACGCTATCTACCAACCTAGTGAATGCTGTGGCTACACCCGCAGACTTACAACACTCTATCACTACCTGGCTGCTAGTGCATGCTACGGCTACTCCTACTGACTTACAACACTCTAATACTATCTGGCTGCTAGTGAATGCTACAGCTACACCCGCAGACTTACAACACTTTATCACTACCTGGCTGTTAGTGCATACTACGGCTACTCCTACAGACTTACAACACTCTAATATTATCTGGCTGCTAGTGAATGCTACGGCTACACCTGCAGACTTACAACACTCTGACACTATCTGGCTGCTAGTGAATGCTACAGATACACCCGCAGACTTACAACACTCTAACACTATCCGACTGCTAGTGAATGCTACGGCTACACCCGCAGACTTACAACACTCTAACACTATCTTCAAACCATATAGCTGCCTGGGCTGTCTTCCTTTCTGACAAGGATGCGAAACTTATCCCAGTTTCAAAAATACTCCTACTTCTAAATCCTTGGATGATTCTCCCCCACTTGATTCAACTAACGTCTTACAACATACAATACTATAAGGATTCTCAATCCTTCTTACCATTCTATGCGCAATCTGCTGAAAACCACGCTTACCATTGCTAGTGTGCCAATACTAACCAGTCCAAAAGATCACACCACTTCCAAGGACCAGAATACATCTCCGGTAATAACCCGCTAGACCTAGGAAGCTCTGAATCCCAATTGGAGACCTCGAAAACTCCCACTGTATCACGGATTCTATCTTTGCCAGAACGACTAGAATACCCTTCTGATTGGCAAGGTACCCAAGAAATTGCACCTCGCACAACCAGAACCCACATTTGGAGCACTTTGCAAAAAGTCTCTCCCTCCTTAAAGTCTCTAGCACCTCCCTCAGGTGCTCATCGTGCTGGAATATAACCAATCTATACCCGAACAACACCTTCCTGAAGGTATTGAGATGCTACGGAGTCTCACACATACTTGCTTCCACTACTGCATCCGAAGTAACCTGCTCTACAAGGGACGTCCTCCAACTATCATTCTAAAATCCAAGATATGCAGATGAGATATCACTCAATCACAAGCAAACCAAAAAATTATGAAGTATCATTATCATTAACGACGCAGAACCTTAACAATAGAATTATTACAAAAGGGAGAATTCAAACGACATACCTGCGATCTAGTGCGACTTGATCTTGACTTCCTGCGGGACAATGGGCGCCTGAACCTGGAATCTCTCCACCACCAAAACAGGACCGCAAGACTTGAAATGACCAGGCTGGTGGCAATGATCCTTCTTACAATCTCGATACACATGCCCCCTTTCCCCGCACTTGAAACACCTGAACTTGTGACAAGAAAAACCATGAGTTCCTCCACACTTACCACACACCTCAAGGTCCTCTCGACTTCCAACACCCAAGTCAGCTGAGTATGACTCCTCACTTTTTCCTAATTGTCCTGAAATAAGTGCTTGCTTTGCTTTACCGCGCTGCCCATCCAAACCAATCTCCTTCTCCCGAGCTACCCCGACTACCTCATTAATCGATTGAGTAGTCGCTAACTGACCCTGAAACTTAGCTGCTAGCCCAATATTGTCGGGTAGTTCTTTGCGTATTGCTCGCGACTCCACTGCAGACAACTAAAAAGCCCTGCTTCCCACCGCAGGCGCCTCTACCCGACCCTGACGGCCGTTGGTGATCCTCAAAGTGGCAGGGACAGGTGATATCATCTGTACTGCCGAAAGCAAACTCAGATACTGGGCCTTCCTATGGCCCTACTAACTACAAAGGAAACATATCATATTTGACCCCCAATTGGTGGTAACAGTACAATCCCTGCTAAAATGACCAATTCGGCCGCACCTGAAGCAGCCAGAATCACCATCACTACCACTCCTACACGTACCCTCATGTGTCCTGCCACACTTTCCGCATCGGCTGTGCCTATGATAATCCCATGATCTCGAATCTGACCCCTTGGGCCTTTTTCCCGAACCCATGGTTACCTGAACCTCATCCGACTTCCTCTCCCTGATCTGCTCTAGATCAATCTCCATCTCTCTGGCCCAAGCAATCATATCCTCCAGCGTTTTGCAGCTGTACCTGCTCACAAACTGGATGATGTCATATCTCAACATTTCATGATATCGAGCTTTCTTCATCTCCTCGTCCGCCACATACTGTGGAACCAAGAGAGCCCTCTCCCTGAACTTGGCAGTGATCTCCGCCACCGTCTCAGTTGTCTGCTAAAGATTCTGGAACTCTCGTGCCAATTCCTGCACCTCAATAACTGGTGCAAACTCAGCCCTAAACCTAGCCGAGAAATCACTCCATGACATCGCGTCCAACGCGACATCATCCCCCAAGGCATGAACAACCTCCTCCCACCAATACCGCTCTCTGCCCTTCAGAAGACAAGAGGCGAGTCTGACCTTGTCCCCCTCGGGTCACTGGCTCGCGCGGAAAGCGTTGGCAACATCTGCCAACCATCTGCTGCTAGCAATGGGGTCGCTATCCCCATGATAATCTGGTGCTCCACAAGCTCTAAACTCTCGAAATGTCAATGTACGTTCTCCTATCAAAGCCATCGTCTCTGCGCGAAAGGCTCCAAGCCTCTCATCCAAAATCTCTAGTATACCTTCCTTGACCGTGTCAAAGATCACATGAGTCCGGTCTAATGTACTGCGTGTGATCTCAGCTAATACAAACTCTCTCATACGCTCCTCGAGCTGTTCGGTCCCCGAACCCGAGCCTAATCCCTCTCCGGCACCTGATCCACCCACTGGCCTTTCACGCAACGTCACCATGCTGAAAGCATATGACAATCACTATCAAAATACACTTCACTACTGAGGGATTATACATACACACTAAAAGTTCCATGTCTTTGTCTTGGCCCCTCTTGAATCGAGTACGGATCCTCTGCTTTCAGTAGTACGGGCCCATACTACCTTCTACATCTATCCGTACTTTCCTCAAGAATTGCCTTAACTCTACCAAGTCCCTTCTACTGCTACTAATCTCTACTACTCTTATCCTAGGCTTGCCCTAGGGAAAATATCTGACTCCACCCAAACCAGTCCTCAGCTGCTGAAGGCCTCCTTGTAATGCCAATTAGCCATCACCTGAATACCATCACATGTGACGAGGCTCAGATAATCCTTCGAGTAAAAGACTCGTCCCTAAAACGGTTAGACTCAGACGAGAGCTGCGCAAGAGGGCCAAATCCAGCACTCTTAGATTATTCAACCCTGATCACATGTGTCGTGACGTATTCACCTAATGGCAAACTCCTATTACTCAGAGTCCCACCAAGCACAAAGCAAGCATCATTCAGACACAGGAAACTACTCAGGCGAATCTATCCTTATAAAAAGAAACTATACTAGCATAAAATGTTAAGCTCATACCATCACGCATAACCTAAACAGGCTATCCTACTACTGTCTACTCAATCCTAGCATGTAATTCTCATAAAGCTGGAACACATATAGCAGGCACATAAGGCATCCTCCTAGATCCTTAGTCCTATTCTAGCGTGTTGTCCTACTGAAACTGGTAATCATAACATAAACTTGTATGGGTAATTTGGGAGTACTTACTTGAGCTCGGCTGATTGCATGCACCACACCCTTTTCTCTTTTCAAAGTTCTTTTCTTTCTAAAAATTCTTTTCGCTTTTTCTAAAACTCCTTTCTACAAAAATTGATTTTACCTTTTGAAAATTTCTATACCAATTCCTTAGTTTGAGTTCAAATACACCCGAAAGTGTACCCGAATCCCTCAAACCAAGGCTCTGATACCAACTTGTAACATCCTAAAAACACAGTCTGAAAATTTTGTTTAATTTAATAATAAAAAACATAGTCAATAAACCTCATATAAAAATCATAAGCAATTCATCTCAAAATATTATAACAACTGTCAAGTATATCAGAGTATAAACATCCCAGGCTGAACAAATGGTGTGTGCACTGCAATCTTCCCGAGCTCCTCTTTTGAAAACTGAGTACCTGAAATCAAAAATGAAAACTGTAAGCACAAAGCTTAGTGAGCTCCCCCAAACTACCACATACCATACAATAACATATAAAGCACATACTGGGCCTTGCCCACTGCATCGAACCGAAGTTCAGACAAACTGGGGCCTTACCCCTTGCATTGGACCGAAATCCGGACTAACTGGGGCCTTGCCCCCTGCATCGGACCAAAATCCAGACTAACTTGGGCCTTGCCCACTGCATCGGACCGAAATCTGGACTAACTTGGGCCTTCCTACTGCATCGGACCGAAGTCCGAACTAACTGGGGCCTTGCCCCCTACATCGGACCAAAGTCCGAACTGACTGGGGCCTTGCCCCCTGTATCAGACCGAAGTCCGGACTAACTGAACATATCATATAACATAAGCACATATACTACATACTGCATCAGACCGAGGTCCGAACTAACTAACACATAAACATGCCTGAATCACAAAGACGTCAAGCATACGGAACTACTGTATCGGACCAAAGTCCGGAACTACTACTATCTAAGCGGGTCGGTGTTGTGGCCGTAGACCCGTTCCTAGTGGAAGGAAAACTCACCCGAACTTCTGAACTCGGTCGATAACCCTCTGGCTGCTAACCGACAACTCTCCGAAATGTTGCTCCTCTAGCTCCCTGAGCTACCGATACCAATAATAACACTTAGCCTAAACTGTCCACCCGAGGTCAACTAAGTCAACTCTGGTCAAAGTCCTGGTCAAAGTCAACCTTCCATTTGACCTGACTCGCTGAGTTGTTCTACCAACTCGCCGAGTCCATGCTCATCTATCTCAAAACCACCCCGACTCCACTCGTCAAGTCTGGAAATAACTCGACAGGTTCTCCTTCAACTAACACTTCGGGACCATCCTCAATTGACTCGCCGAGTTCATCCTTGAACTCGTCGAGTTAATCATCATAGCATGAATGTCTAGGCTTTGACTTGCCGAGTTGTATGAACAACTCGTCAAGCTCATCTTCATAACTAAGAAGATTGTCTTGGACTTGCCGAGTTCCTCATTGAACTCGTCAAGTGCTACGATCTTCATAACCATTATGGGTCCTGACTGACTGAATCCTCCTTAACCCCACTCACTGATCCGACTTATAAACATAAGGATTTGTGTTTGCGACCCGACTCGCCAAGTCCTTGAACTGACTCGCCGAGTCCTCCTTGAGAAATATCTACTCTGTCGATTTCAGTCCATCCCAACACCTCCAACTCATAGATCTGGACTCCTTATGCTAGCATTGCACGTAAAGGTGCTAACTTTACGTGCATGCAAGGTGTTATGAAGCCAAAACACTTAATCCAAGCTAGAACGAAGGTCTGGGTCGTGAAATGGGATCTTAGCTGGATAAAGCCAGCAACTTTGAGCTCCTAAAGCTCAAGAGTGTCCAGATCTATGTCCAATCCATCCTTAAAGGCTTAATACTCGGATTGACCTTGGAAATGGTCGAAATATGACCAAATCTATGCTAGAAAGGGGATCTAGATGATTAACAGTCAATGTATAAGCTTTTTACCTCTAAATGGTCTGAAATGCTACCCCAACTCTGGATCTAAAGCTTCTTCTTGCGCCACCAAGGTCCTTCTTCCTTCTCCAAGCTTCAATTCACTCTCAAGGCAAGAACTAGCTCAACAATGGAGTTGGGTGGATAGGGTTTTGGGTTATGGAGGAGAGAGGCTGTAAATGAACCCTAGGGTAGAGAATTAGATGCTTAAATAGGGTACCAAGTCCCGGAATTAGGGTTTCCCAACCCAGACTAGACTTACCGAGTCCACTTGCCGACTCGTCGAGTCGGTCACTTACTTTTCCACATGGAGCCCGCTCCGACTCGTCGAGTTCTTCCTTGAACTCGACGAGTTGACTCCTTTGACTAAGGGCTTTTCTTTCCTTTCTTGGTTCTTCGGATTCTGGATGTTAAAACTCTTCCCCACTTAAACTAGACTTCGTCCTCGAAGTCCGCTACATCAAACTGTTCTGCAATCTGCTTTCAACACTCCTACCGGAAGAATCTAACTCCTGCTGGCCACTTCCATTGACCTTTCACCCGGTCATTCAGACTAAAACTAATCATCACAAATAACAATACTCGTGTGCACTCTTATTCTCCCAAGGATCCTAAGAAATCAATTTACTCAACTGGCCATCCTTCACAAGGCCCTAACTCTTGCAGATGAGCGAATTCCTTGCAACAAGATCACATCTATTCCATCTGAAATCTGTTGTCTCGAGATGGTTTGAATCCATGACAGACCACTCATACTAACTCATTATAGATGAACCCTGCGGAGGGTGACTTAGCATTACTCAACAATCTGTTACGCTTACCATACATGAGATCCTCAAATACCATTACCGCTGGAGACCCAAAGCTGTCTGAAACACTGACCTGCCTGGAAACACTGAACTGTCTGGAACACTGGCTGCCTGAAACACTGAACTACTTGAACCACCATGCTGCTACATGGCTGCCTGGAATATTGACTACTTGAAACACACCATGCTTGAACCACCATGCTGCTAGTTGGTTTATGGAGTACCTTGTAAGGTTGAGGAGTTATAGGTATATTCGTATTATGGTAATAGGTGGTTAAGTCTTTGGCAAGTGATCCGAGAGTTGGAGTTTATCTACCGAGTCAACATCCGCAAGGTGGGTTATCCTCACTATATCAAAAGGGTCTAAGGCACCAAGGCCGACTCTTTAGTTGTGATGGTTATGATATGATATATGCTGTTATGATCTGATAGATCGGAATCAGGATAGACAGTATGTTATGCTTTTATGATCCTTAAGGATTGGTATGTTAGTGGCCTGCTAGGTCGGTGCTCAAGTTATGAGGGATTGCTATGATTGATGATCAGCAAGATAGATATATTTGATGTCTATATATGCCAGTATATGTTAGTTATGCGCACATGATTATTTGCTCGTTGGTTGGGTTGAGGCGGTACTGCTTTGTGCTGAAGGCCAACAAACCTTATGAGCAGACTGGGGAGACTGTAGGCCCACATGGCGGTCCAGTCCTGCTGAAGGCTCAGTATAGATTCAGTTAGACTGTAGGCCCTGTAGGGCGGTCTAATCAGGCCGATGGCCCAGTATGCATGTTGATTGATTGATTATTACTGATATGATGTTATCAGTGTGATATTGGTATTGTGGGGGTAGCTCACTAAGCCCTCGGGCTTACAGTTTTCAGTTATTGTTTCCGGTACTTTAGGAGACCATGGCAAGGTGAAGACGTGAAAGTACCGCTCTTCATCCTTATGATCTGGCTTTTGGGACACTCTGATTGAATAATGATTTGAAAACATTTTCTGTAAACAATACCATTGGGTTTTATTTATGATTGAAAAAGTTTAAATTTGGCGTAAAATTTATGGATGTTATAAGTTGGTATCAGAGCCTTGGTTTGAGTGAATTGGAGGAACACTCATGTGAATCCAATCTCAAATCAAGGGAATTTTCGGGAAATATTTTTTTTTTTAAAATGGTTTTCAAAATAAAGGATGGAGGATGTAGAGGGTACAATCAGCCGGAGCCTATAAGTAAATCCCAAAATACCATAAAGTTATTTGATATTATGATATGTTAGATTAGCATGCTAGTGCTAGGCTAGGGATCTTCAGGAATCACATGATAGACTTTCCTGATTGTATGATGCCTACTAGCCTAGGGTTTCTTGTATATGGAATTGACATCATTATTGTAGTTGTTAGTGTATGGATCACGGCTGTGCGTAATTAAGATCTTATAGCCTGAGAATGTTGGATTCAGTCGTCAGATAGGATTGGATATTCGAAAGTCTATTGGGTCCAGTGTTATGTGCGACTACCATGCACTAGCACTTCAGGGGTTGATGAAAGTTTCATGGATGTGTGAGTTGTGAGGAGCTGTGAGATCAGTCGCGAGATAGGCGATGTTCCCCTAGGAGTGTGGGTTGAGCGCATATTATGTTGATGATAGTGTTAGGGTGTTGTGCTGATACTTGAGACAAATATGGGTAGGTGTGGAAGGTAGTGTGGGTCCATACTACTGAAAGCACAGGACCCATACGTGTAGCAAGGAAGTCACAACCCCTAGGTTTGTGGGTTTTGGTCTCCCGATATTATGTTGTTTATCTGATGTCTTGAGTATATTTTTCAGTATGGTGGTGACGAGACGTTTTACTGCTTGGTCCGGATCAGGATCCGGATCCAGATCAGGGTCAGGATCAAGAGACGGAGGGTCAGAGGTGCCGGTAGCACCTGAGCCCGTGGTATAGATACGTATAGAGGAGTTGGATGCCAGGATCTGGGAGATTCTGCACGATGAGGTCGCTGCGGCTTTCCGAGCACACCTGTCAGAGATGTTTGGGTCGATTAAGACCACGATGGTTGAGTATTTTGATGAGCGATATGCAGCTTTAGCAGAGACAGCAGCCGCTGCAGCCACATCGGTTGTAACCGCGGCAGGGGTTGGAGGAGGAGCCGACAGGGCTTTCCAGTACCAGGAATTGGATAACACGAAGCCCCCGACGTTTGATGGTACACATGATGCGATTAGGGCTATGAGGTGGTTATCTGACATGGAGGGTTGTTTCTTCACGTGCTCATGTCCTGCTGACCAGAAGGTCAGGTATGACCTGAACCTGCTGAGGCTCGGGGAAAAGGACTGGTGGAGATTGACGATAGGGTTGTACACTGATAACCAGCGAGCTGCTGTTACTTGGGAGCAGTTCCGGGATATGCTCTGCTCCCGATACGTTCCACGTGTTGAGCGGGAGCGGCTGGCTCAGGAGTTTTTGACATTAAGGCAAGATGGGGAGTCTGTGATGGAGATTACTCGTATGTTCACGGAGAGGGCTATGTTATACCTAAGTTTGCTTTAGAGCAGTCTCATATGACTCGTTATCTGAGTATGCTCGAGATGGATATTCGACAGTTTGTGGCTACACATCATTGTGATGCCCTTCTCGATCTTCAGGAAGCCGCAAGGCGGCGTGAGTTAGAGATTGAGCTGCAGTTGAGGGAGCAGCATCAGGTTCCGGCACAGTCTCAGCCGACATCTAAGCGGTCTAATACCGTTGATACTCGGACCGGGGTTCAGCAGATCCGTGCTTGTGGAAAGTGTGGTCGGGGTCATTTTGGGGTTTGTCGAGCGGGAGGTGGTTGCCACAAATGTGGCAAGGAGGGGCATTATGCCTGAGACTGTCGCCAGTCTGCCCCTCTAGCAGATATGAGGATTTGTTTCCATTGTCATCAGGTTGGTCACGTGAAGACCAACTGTCCGCAGCTCGCCGCCAAGCCGGCGCAGGGTTCCGCATCGACTACTTTGAGGATTAGGGATGGGAGGCCAATCAAGGCGGCGCACCTTCTAACTTACGGCCGAGGAGGCCAAGGCAGCACCGGATGTGGTTGCTGGTATGTTTCTATTTTTTATGTTTCAGTTATTATATCTTTGTTATGCTTATTGGTTGTACCTGTGTTTAGGTACGTTTTTAGTAAATTCTTTGCTTTCTTTGGTATTATTCGACTCGGGGGCGAGTTGGTTGTTTGTATCTCAGAATTTCAGTAGAGGATTCAGTGTGATGGTGGATGAGCTTGAGTGTCCATTGCGAGTTTCGATCACCAACGAGCACGAGGTTTCTGCTTCTTCGATCTACCGGGGATGCGAGTTGGAGATTTTCGGGGTATCCGTCCCGATAGACTTGATTCCTATTCCCATGAGGGAAGTATGCATGATAGTAGGGATGGATTGGCTCAGTCGATTCGGCGCCATGATTGACTGTGAGGGACAACGAGTGGTGGTTCGAACCCCAAGTGGGGGAGAACTGATGGTATATGGCGAGGGCATAAGGATCAGATCAGGGTTTTGTTCGGAAGCCAGGGCTCGATAGTATATTCAGCACGGGTGTGTCGGTTATTTAGCGTATGTGGTGGATACACGGGTTAGGGAGCAGCCCTCAATCTCTGAGGTCCCGATGGTTAGGGAGTTCGCTGACGTGTTTCTAGAGGAGTTACCCATAGTGCCTCCGGAGAGGCAGGTTGAGTTCAGAATTGATCTAGTGCCGGGTGCGACCCCTATCGCCAAGGCGCCGTACCGTCTGGCACCGCCTGAGATGCAGGAGCTGTCATCTCAGCTACAGGAGTTGCTGGGTAAGCAATTTATTCGTCAAAGTATTTCACCATGGGAGCACCGATCCTCTTCGTCAGGAAGATGGACAGTTCGCATAGGATGTGCATTGACTATAGGGAGTTGAACTAGTTAACGGTGAAGAACCGTTATCCACTCCCGAGGATAGATGATATTTTCAATCAACTGTAGGGTGCATCTTGGTTCTCCAAGATCGATTTGAGATCCAGATATCACCAGGTCAGGGTGAGGGAGGAAGATGTGGAGAAGACCGCGTATCGGACTTGTTATGGTCATTACGAGTTCTTGGTGATACCGTTTGGGCTAACCAATGCGCTAGTAGTGTTCATGGATTTGATGAACCGATTCTGCAGACCGATGTTCGATCACTCGGTCATTGTGTTCATAAATGATATCTTGGTGTATTCCAAGACCCAAGAGCAACACGAGGAGCATCTCAGGGAGCTGCTGGAGGTTCTGCAGCGAGAACGGATGTATGCCAAGTTCTCGAAGTGTGAGTTTTGGTTAAGAGAGGTCTAGTTCCTCGGACATCTCGTTAACCAAGTGGGGATTTTGGTCGACCCGGCCAAGGTGGAGGTGGTTATGCAGTGGGAGATTCTGAAATCTCCCTTAGACATCAGGAGTTTCTTGGGTTTAGCAGGGTACTACCGGAGATTCATTCAAGATTTCTCCAAGATTGCAGTACCGCTCCCTCGTTTAACGAGGAAGGGGGTGGATTTTCGATGGGGGCCCTGAGCAGTATAGGGTGTTTGAGACCCTCTGAAGGTGTTTATGTGAGGCGCCGGTGTTAGCATTCCCCGAGGGAGTCGAGGATTTTGTAGTATTTTGTGATGCATCCATCTCGGGCTTAGGGACAACCCTCATGCAGAGGGGACGAGTGATAGCTTATGCATCACGGCAGCTGAAGCCGCATGAGACGAGATACCCTACGCACGATCTTGAGTTGGGAGCGGTGGTTTTCGCTCTCAAGATTTAGAGGCATTATCTGTATGGGGTCCATTGCACTATAAATACGGATCACAAGCGTTTGAGACACATCATGGTGATGGGTTTTAGCCATAAGAACTTTCCTATGTGCGCATGCAAAACCCTAATGATTGGATCTAGGCTTTCTAATTAAACATGCTTTGAATCCAAGACTTCTAATGGCTAATTAGGTTAAATAACAACATTGAAACAGATCTAGAACCATACCTTTGAATTCCTTGTTGATCTTGTTGTCTTGGAGCTTCTAGAGTCACAATTGTCACTCCTCTAATGGCTTACAAACACCAATAGCAAGAAAGATGATTTAGGAGAGAGGAGAGGGGAGGAAATCGGCCAGGGTTCTCTTACTTTAGATGAGGTGCCGATTTCCCTTGCCCATGGGGTCTATTTATACTTGTAGATTCCTTAAGGGTTACAACCTAAACCCTAATTGGATAATCTTCTCTTAAGGCTATCCAAATCCTTTCCTTAGATAAGTCATTGGACGATTTTGAAGCTATCCTAGCTTCTAGAATCCGTCCACTATATATCTATAAGGATTTATAGTCTAAAGCTTAACTATCAAACAATTGACAGTTTATACCCCTTTATTTAATTAACTCTTTAAGTCACCAAATTAATTCCAATTAATTCTATGACTTATATTAATCAAATAACAATATATTATTCTTTATATTATTCCGATAATATATTAATAATATTTATTCTCTCTTAACAAATCATCCTATCAAGTTGCTATGGTGAAGGCAACCCAAAAGGACCATGCACAACCGGGTCAAATACTTGCCTAATATAGTTGCAGCCTTAGACACTATTGCAACACATGGATCAACCGAACCTGAACATGAGGCAGTGCATGTGGCTGGATGTGGTCAAGGACTATGATTTTGAGATCCTTTACCATCCTGGTAAAGCGAATGTGGTTGCGGATGCTTTGAGCTGCAAGTTAGTTGAGTCTTCTACCCCAACAAGGTGTATAAGGATAGCGGTGGATTCCCCGCTTGTGAGCTTCATTAGGGATGCTCAGGTTGAGGGTATGAGATTGGAGAACTGGAAGTTAGAGAGGATTAAGGGCGAGAGCACCCAGTTTGTTCAGGATAGCCGCATATTATTGACTCGATACGGTCGGGTTTGGGTTCCGATGACCGGAGGGGTCCGCCAGACAGTGATGGAGGAGGCTCATAAGTCTCACTTTTCAATTTACCCGTGGGCCACTAAGATGTACCGCAATTTGAGTTTGAGTTATTGGTGGCCTGGTATGAAGCGAGAAATCGCTTGGTATGTGGAGAGGTGCTTGACCTATAGGATGGTCAAGGCCGAGCATCAAAGGCCGCATGGTAAGCTGCAGCCTCTGGAGATTCCCATGTGGAAATGGGCGTAGATCACGATGGACTTCATTACGAAGTTGCCGAGGACGGCGAAGGGGTTCGATGCTATATGGGTCATCGTGGATTGATTGACCAAGAGTGCCGATTTCTTGGCCATATGGAAGAGTTCGTTGGCTGAGAAATTGGCCGACATGTACGTCGGTGAGATTTTCTCTCGCCATGGGGTCCCAGTCTCCATTGTCTCCGATCGGGATGTCAGGTTTACTTCCTACTTCTGGCAAAAGTTCCATGAGGAACTGGGTACGCGGCTGCATTTTAGTACGGAGTTGGGTAGAGTGAGCGGACCATTCAGACCCTAGAGGATATGTTGAGGGCGTGCATCATCGACTTTGATGGGAGTTGGGATTCCCACCTACCGCTTGCAGAGTTCGCCTACAACAACAACTATCATTCCAGTATTGGCACCCCGCCTTTTGAGCTGTTGTATGGGCGGAGGTGTAGAACCCCAGTCTGCTGGGGTGAGATTGGGCACAGGGTGATGGGTCGGGCAGAGGTAGTTCTGCAAACTACCGAAAAGATACAGAAGATTAGACAACGATTGCAGACCACTCAGAGTCGGCAGAAAAGTTATGCCGACCGACGCCGGTCTGAGTTGGAATTTCAGGTGGGTGATATGGTACTTCTGAAGGTCTCGCCCTGGAAGGGGGTGATCCGCTTCAGGAAAAGGGGAAAATTAGGCCCCCGTTATATTGGTCCGTTCAGGATCATTGCCAGGGTTTGCAAAGTGGCTTATAGGCTAGAGCTTCCGGAGGAGCTTATCCGGATCCACAACACGTTCCATGTTTCGCAGTTGCGAAAGTGCATCATGGACCAGGAGGCAGTAGTATCGCTAGACGATATTCAGGTCGATGAGCGCCTGAATTACGTGGAGAGGCTCGTGACCATCTTGGAGAGGAAGAAAAAGATTTTACGGAACAAGGAAATACCTTTGGTGAAGGTGCAGTGGGAACATCGGAGGGGATCCGAGTGGACATGGGAGCCGGAGGCGGAGATGCGCGAGCACTACTTGACATTGCTTATTCCAGAGCACTTTAAGAACGAAGTCTAGTTCAAGTGGGGAGAATTGTAATGCCCTGATTCTCAGGTATTGATTTAAATAAGAATTTCTTTGGTTTTAAGTCCTACTCGACGAGTTGGTTGAACAAATCGGCGAGTCCGTTGGAGATTGCCATAAACTCGACGAGTTGTATGAACAACTCGGCGAGTCGGATGAGATTTCCCCAAGTTAGGTATGCGTGCGTATCCGTCGAGTTGCATGAAGGAAACTCGACAAGTGGCCATAGAGTTTCGATCGTAAACCGAAGGAACTCGACGAGTCACCCTGGAGACTCAGAGAGTGGGTAAGTACTTCAAGGAACACGACGAGTAGCTAAGGGTACTCGGCAAGTTAGGGTCAACATGGACTGTTGACCTTGACTGAGGACTTTGACTTTGACCCAGGGTTGACTAGTTGGTTTATGGAGTACCATGTAAGGTTGTGGACTTATGGGTATATTCGTATTATGGTAATAGGTGGTGGAGTCTTTGCCAAGTGATCCGAGAGTTGGAGTTTATCTACCGAGTTGACATCTGCAAGGTGAGTTACTATATCAAAAGGTTTTAAGACACCAAGGCCGACCCTTTAGTTGTTATGGTTATGATATGATATATGCGGTTATGATATGATAGATCGGAATCAGGATAAATAGTATGTTATGCTTTTATGATCCTTAGGGATTGGTATGTTAGTGGCCTGCTAGGTCGGTGCTCTAGTTATGAGAGATTGCTATGATTGAAGATCTGCAAGATAAATATATTTGATGTCTGTATATGCCAGTATATGTTAGTTATGCGCACATGATTATTTGTTCATTGGTTGGGTTGAGGCCGTCCTGGTTGGTGCTGAAGGCCAACATACCCTATGAGCGGACCGGGGAGACTATAGGCCCATGTGGAGGTTCAGTCATGTCGAAGGCTCGGTATAGATTTAGTTAGATTTTAGGCCCTGTAGGGCGGTCCAGTCAGGCCGATGGCCCAGTATGCATGTTGATTGATTGATTATTACTGATATGGTATTATCAGTGTGATATTGGTATTGTGGGGGTAGCTAGCTAAGCCCACGAGCTTATAGTTTTCATTTATTGTTTCAGGTACTTTAGGAGATCATGGCAAGGCGAAGACGTGACCGTACCGATCCTCATCCTTGTGATCTGGCTTTTGGGACACTATGATTGAATAATGATTTGAAAACATTTTCTGTAAACAATACCATTGGGTTTTATTTATGATTGAAAAAGTTTAAATTTGGCGTAAAATTTATGGATGTTATAGAGGACTAAATAATTTCAGAAGGTTAGGTCTAGCCCTATTTTGCAACTCTTGTTTGAGCCCAACCGTTATAGGGTAGGACCTCTCATTCGCATAATTATCTAATCTTAGTAATATGTAATGGTATTCACGAGCTACTTAGGGAGAGATGACAAGGTCTTATTATGCAGCTGATGATGGAGAATGGGTTGCAGATGGGTACCTTAGGGTAAGCCTAGGATGAGATAAGTGCAGCGAGCAGTAACAGTAGAAGGGACTTGGTGAAGTCTAGGAAATCCTTGAGGAAAGTACGGATAAATGTGGAAGGTAGTATGGGCCCGTACTACTGAAAGCAAAGGATTTGTACTCTAGTCAAGGGGGGCCGAGATAGAACCAAGGAACTTATAGTATGCGATACCTTCTGAGGTTATGTATGACACTAATGATTATGTGTTTTGTTTCAGAATGGTGATGATTACGCATCACGGAGGGGGAGGTTCAGGATCAAGATCATGATCGGAATCAGGTGTCGAGCCAGTCGATGACAGACTGCGTGAGTTCATTGCTTCCGAGATCATGAGAGGCATCGTTGAGGCGACCTCGATGATTTTTGGGTCAATCAAGGAGGGGATCATCGAGCTGATAGAGGATCGCCTCCGAGCATTTCGGAGTGACATGGCATCCAGCCAGTCAGGGGCGCGCATAGTGTCCTTTAAGCACTTTAGGGGATGTGGTGCGCCAGACTTCTACGGGGTGAAAGACCCCATAGTTGCCAGGATATGGATTGCAGACATGGAGTCTGCTCAATTGATTAGCTTTTTCCTTGAGGGGTCAAAGGTCCGGTACGCTGCAGGATGTTTAAGGGACGGGGCTAGAGATTGGGGGGAGTCAGTTGGTGACTCTGAGCCTTCGCCATTGAGGCTATGACATGGTCTGACTTTATGACCAGGTTTAGGGTTGAGTTTGCGTTGACTGTGGAGCTTCAGCAGTTGGCCAGAGAGTTCTTGGATATGAGGCTGACGACTAAGTCAGTGGCGGAGATTACCGCCAAGTTCAGGGAGAAGGCCTTACTGGTGCCTCAGTATGCAGGGGACGAGGAGATGCGGAAGACCCACTATCATGACATGTTGAGAGCTGACATTCGGAAACATGTCAGCTACTCGGCATGCTCGACATTGAATGATATGATTACGAGGGAGAGGGAGAAGGAGATTGACATTGAGCATCTCCGGAAGAGGAAGGCAGAGATTGAGCAGGTTATAGGGGTTTCGGGGAAGAAACACAAGGAATTCTACGATAGGTCGAAGGGCCATCAGGGTCGGGGCCGTTGTGGGAAATGCGGCAAGTCACATGAGGAGCCCTGCCAGGCAGGGGGATCGGGCTGCTACAAATACGACAAGTCTGGTCATTTTAGTAGGATGTTACAGCCCCTACCCCCATAATTCAGACATCAGATTTGCTGTGTTTCCACTGCAACCAGCAAGGCCATAAAAAGGCCAATTGTCCGAGATTGATAGCAACAACAGCAACGCCAACTCCAGCGACCCTGCGGATTACTGATGACCGACAGGGCAAGATAGAGGCTCCAGTGATGAGGAGCCAAGCCTTCCAGCTGACTACCAAGGAGGCACGCGCCAGACCCAATGTGGTGACGAGTATTATTTCTTCTCCGTAGTTCTTATTTTATGTCGCTTGTGATATTTATGTATATGTTTTATGTGTTGTTTAGGATCGTTCCATGCGAAGGGTATCCCAGTTCAGGTGTTGTTCGATTCGGGGGCTACCCGATTGTTTGTCTCTCTTGTCCTTAGCTAGAGGTTCCTTGAGTCTCCGGGCATGTTGGGTTTCCCTCTAGAGGTCGAGATTGTTGATGACCGAACAGTTCGAGCATCATAGGTTTTCAGAGATTGTGTTTTGAGGCTGTTTGAGGAGCGCTACCTGGTAGACTTGGTTCTGATATGTGCACAGTTAGCTATGTATTTTGATTAGAATTTTATCATTTTCTAGCTAATTTATTTCAATTTATGGACAAAAGGTACTTAATTATGTTTAAATTGTTTTTCAGTCTATAAGATGAGCTCGGAAGCAAAAGGAAGCAGGGAATGCAATCAGGAACTCGGGAATTGAAGAAAGAAGAAAAAAACAAGAGAAGAGTCAAAATCCCGAAGGACTCAGCGAGTTTCATCGACTACTCAGCGAATGTGAAACTATGATTAAATAGAAAATGGGTAAATTAATGTGTGAGCTTGTGTGATAAACCATCAACAAGAAGTTAATTGAATTAGTAATTTGATTAGCTAATTACATGTCTTATTTAACCCGGACAAATTAACTAGGAAATTCATTAGTTTAATCACTTGATCAATGCTTAAATTAATATGTTTTCTAAGGATTGGTAATAGCGAATGTGAAGCTAATCACTTTAATCGGTAGCCAATAACAATTAATCCATTGCACTTGCCATAAAATCAACCATATGAGTAAATGAATCGAACCTAAACAAAAGTCTTCTTATCATTGAATTTAGTTGGTCTTTACTTGCTTTAGCTGTTAGTTATTTAATTAGCATATTAGTTAGTTGTGTAAGTTTCTAGTCTTGCAAAACTAGAGAAAACCTTTACTTTTATTACTTGTTTTAGTTAATTCTAGTTATTAGTTTAATTACTGTTCCCTGTGTTCGATACCCTACTTATTCAACTATACCACCAATTGACAGGTCCACTGCCTTTGTGTGTCTAAATTATATCTTAAAAGTAGGACTAAAACTAGTGCATTTATATACACATCAAGATTTTGGCGTCGTTACCAGGGATCGGTTCAAAAATTAATTCTAATTGCTAGTGTTATCGATCCTTTGTGTGAGATTTATCTTGCAAAAAGTTACTGCTTTAGTTATTTAGTTATTAGGATTAAGTATTAGCGTGAGATTTATCCTTTGTTAATTTTTTTTTGTCTTAACCTTGAACTCGCCGAGTGTTGTCGTAGCTAATTGACGAGTCCAAGGCGAATTCCCAGTTTCGTCTTTTATTTCATTTTTGTTCTCTTTACGCGTTTTTCTTTTTTTGGTTGCAGGAATTACATGACCCGAGGTTCGAATACACCTCTGGCTCCTCCATATGAAGACCCAGAATCCGATCTTAGGAAGAACAAGGATAAAGCCGTTGAATACACTAACCCGTCAAAGAAATCACCTTTCAAGGACCTTAAATCACTCTTTGGAAAGAAGAAAAGCAAGAAAGCAGGTGAGTCTAGCAGTCAAAAGTGCGAAAAAGCAAGCTTGAGAATTTTGAAGAAAACCCATTGCCAAAAGAAACTGAATACGAGTACGAATACGATTCCGAATACGAAGAAGAAAGCAACTTTGAAGGAGAACTTTCTAATAAAATGGAGAACATCGATGAAGTCCCCATGAGTGAATGGAAGAAAAGGATGTGAGACGATACCGGCCCGGGACTTGTGCAACCCGCGATTCCTGCAACCGTCACTTTTGAACTGAAGAGCCACATACTTGCTCAACTTAAGGAAATCCCATTCTTCGGGAAGGATCACGAAGACGCATACAAGCATCTAGACGAGGTCAACGACATAGCCGATTATTTCAATGTTCCTAATGTGACCCGTGATATTGTTTTGCTTCGTATGTTACCGGTTACATTTAAGGGGGCCGCGAAAGATTGGCTGAAATCACTCCCTCCAAGATCCATCTCTACTTGGGCTAAAATGAAAAAGGAATTTATCGATCAATTTTTCCCTCCCTCAAAGATAGCCAAGTTGAAGAAAGGCATAGCCAATTTATAACAACAAGCTAGAGAGTCACTTTATGAGGCACGGGAGAGATACAAAGGCCTATTAAGGAACCGCCCACACCATGATCTAAATAGTCAACAAGAATTCTCCATTTTCTATGATGGAGTGAATGTAACAACTAGGCAGCTCCTTGATTTGCAAGGACCACTCACAAGGAAGCCACCCCCGACGACAAAAGAGCTAATTGAAGATTTTTTCTAAACACTCTAGAGAATATCATAACCCAAGGAATGACTCAACTAGAGGGATGGTAAATGGTATTTCGGATGACATGGCGGAATTGATGGCGAAATTGGAAAGAGTGGATAGAAGAATGACTAAGATGGACCAATCCATCCATGCCATTAGAGTGGGATGTGAAAACTTTAGAGGGCCCCACCTTACTAAAGACTCTGACCTTGACGAGAACAGGAACCGGAAAGTAAAAGTGTGCTATTCAAGTGGTGATCCAATCGGTATGATGACAATTGGCGAAAACCCAAGAAAGAATGGCTACCATATGATGAGTACAAAAAGGCAAGGGAGGAAAAGTATAAGCAAAAAGAAAGAGGCTTTTATCAAAAGGAGGAACCGGTGCTAGAAAAGAAATCAGATTTGGAAGATATGCTCACAAGATTCATAGCCGCATCCGTGAAAAGGCATAACGATACCGATGCTGCGATAAAAGATCAACAAAACATGTTGAGAGAACACCAAATTATGATGAAAGATCAACAAGCACTGTTTAGGAATCAGCAAGCATCTATTATCAACATAGAAAAGCATAACGATACCGATGCTGCGATAAAAGATCAACAAAACATGTTGAGAGAACACCAAATTATGATGAAAGATCAACAAGCACTGTTTAGGAATCAGCAAGCATCTATTATCAACATAGAAAAGCAGCTAGGCCAACTTGCACAACAAGTGAACGAGAGAAGACCGGGCGGACTTCCTAGAAATACCGAAAGTAATCCAAAAGGTGAACATATAAACATCATTACAACTAGGAGTGGGAAGATTATAACTCCTTTGGCCCCTATTCAGAAAGAAGATCCTAAGATGGTGGAAGAGGAAGAAGCAGAAATTGAAGAATCCCAACTTCCCGATCCGACTTGCCAAGTTGTCATTATGGACTCGATGAGTCCCCCACCTGAACATAAAAATAAAACTCCTGTGAAGCCATATCAGCCTCCACTTCCATTTCCAGCTCGATCCAGACAAGAAAAGCATGATGTTGATTACCAAAAGTTCCTAGAACACATAAAGGCCCTTCAAATTAGTATGCCATTCATAGAAACGGTTGCACAAATGCCAAAATATGCCAAATTCTTAAAGTAGCTGTTAACTAATAGAAAGAAGACGGAAAAGGTGAAGAAAGTGGTCTTAAATGAAAATTGTTTAGCTGCCATGTTGAACAAATTACCTAAGAAGAAGGGTAATCCAGGAAGCTTAACCTTACCTTGTCAATTCGGAAACTTAGCTACTATTTACGCATTGGCTGATTCGGGGGCAAGTGTAAATCTCATGCCATACTCATTCTTCAATAAATTAGATCTTTCGGAGCCAAGGCCAATTCGAATGACAATTCACTTAGCAAATAAAACGGTCACATTTCCAAGGGGAATATGCGAACATCTACTGGTAAAAGTTGATAAGTTTGTATTCCCCGCGGATTTCATAGTACTAGACATGGAAGCAGATCCTCAAGTTCCGATCATACTTAGAAGACCTTTCCTCAACACCGCGAGTGCTATAGTTGACATGCGAGATTCTAAACATACTCTTTGGTAGGAGAAGAATCACTTACATTTGGAGTCGATCAAGCTATGAAGCATGCAAGGAATAGTGATGACACGACATTCTCGGTTGATATGTTGGAAGAGTTAATGGAGGAATAGAAAGAAGACAAGCCAAAAAAGTCCACCGTCACCTTTGAAGAAGAATTTGATGCTGAAAAAGACCTGATGGAGATAGAGAGACTTCTCGAGGAAGCTGAATATAATGATCTAATCAGGAGTACAGAAAGCCCGACTCGCCGAGTAGCATCCACCGACTCGACGAGTCCATTTGAAAAAACCCAACCAGTCGCGAATTTAGGCCAAGAATCGACGAGTCCCTTCTTTGGACTCGACGTGTTCAACATTCAGAACACAAAATATGAACTAAAAATTCTACCAGATCACTTGTAGTATGCATTTCTTGAAGATGACCAACAAAAACCAGTAATTATAGCTGTTGATCTAGCCAAACATGAAAAAGAAAGCCTTGTAGAAGTACTAAAGAAGAGGAAAGGAGCCATAGCATGGAAGATAACCGATATCAAGGGGATTAGTCTAGCTTATTGTTCTCACAAGATTAACTTAGAAGATGGAGCTAAACCTGTAGTTCAACGCCAAAGAAGACTTAACCCAAACATGCAAGAAGTTGTGAAAAAGGAGGTGGTTAAACTATTAGATGTTGGGATCATTTACTCAATCTCCGATAGCCCATGGGTAAGTACGGTGCAAGTGGTACCGAAGAAGTGAGGAATGGAGGTGGTTACCAATGAGGACAACGAGTTAATTCCAACAAGAACAGTAACCAGGTGGCATGTTTGCATCGACTACAGAAAGCTGAATGATGCTAGTTACAAGGATCACTTTTCGTTGCCATTTATTGATCAAATGCTAGCAAGGCTTTCTGGTCATCTATATTATTGTTTTATCAATGGCGTTTCAGGTTATTTTCAAATTCCAATGGACCCACAAGACCAAGAGAAGACCACTTTTCTATGCCCAAGTGGAATGTTCGCATATAGACGCATGCCTTTTGGGTTATGCAATGCACTAGTTACTTTCCAAGGGTGCATTATGGCCATCTTTCACGACATGATCAAGAAATTTATGGAGGTCTTGATGGATGAATTTTTGGTTTTTGGGTCATCTTTTGAAGATTGTTTATCCAATTTGGATTTGATGCTAGGTAGATGTGAGAAGACCAACCTTGTCCTTAATTGGGAAAAGTGCCACTTCATGGTAAAAGAAGGAATTGTTTTGGGACATAAAGTTTCAAGAAATGGGATTGAGGTAGATAGGGAAAAAGTTGACACAATAGCTAGGTTACCTTTTCTAACAAATGTAAAAGGGGTAAGGAGCTTTCTTGGCCATGTGGGATTTTATCGTTGCTTCATTAAAGACTTCTTAAAGATCACTAGGCCTTTGAATCAACTACTCTTGAAGGACGCTCCATTCGATTTCTATAAAGAATGTAATGAAGCATTTCATTTATTAAAAGAAAGATTGACCACCACTCCCATCATGATAGCCCTAAATTGGGATCTTCCTTTCGAGCTAATGTATGATGCTAGTGAGTATGCAGTGGGAGCTGTTTTAGGGAAAATGTTTGATAAACATTTTCAACTTATCTACTATGCAAGAAAAACTTTGAACCCAACTCAAGAAAACTACACTACTACCGAGAAGGAGCTACTAGCGGTGGTACATTCTTTTGATAAATTCCGACCATATTTAGTCTTATCCAAGACAATAGTTTTTACCGACCATTCTGCCCTTAAGTATCTTTTTGCTAAACAAGATGCTAAGCCAAGATTGATACGTTGGGTCTTGCTTCTACAAGAATTTGATATTGAAATAAGAGATAAAAAGGGAATGGAGAATGTGGCTGCCGACCATTTATCAAGATTAGAAAACCCGCATTTGGAGGAATTGGAAGAAAACAAGATTGGAGATGATTTTCCCGATGAATATCTTTTGGTAATAGCAGGAGAAGTGCCATGGTTTGCGGATATAGCTAATTATTTAGCAACCGAATATATTCCAAAAGACTTAACCCGCCAACAAAAGAAGAAATTCTTGTAAGAAATCAAGTACTACTTTTGGGATGAGCCATACCTTTTCCGAAGTTGTGCAGATGAGATGATAAGAAGATGTGTGTTCGGGAAAGAGTGTCTAGAAATCATGGAACATTGCTATAGCGGGCCTACTGGGGGACATCATGGAGCACAATATACAACTAAGAAGATTTTTTATATTGGTTTTTATTGGCCTACAATTTTCAAAGACGATGCTCAATATGTCAAACAATGTGATTCGCGCCAACAGACGAGAAAGATATCATCCCGAAACGAGATACTCCAACATAATATTCAAGTTTGTGAAATATTTGATATTTGGGAGATTGACTTTATGGGACATTTCCCAATGTCAAAAGGGAATAAATATATCTTGATGGCAGTCGACTATCTATCAAATTGGGCAGAGGCACAAGCACTACCTACTAATGATGCTCGAGTGGTGGTGTGTTTTCTCAAAAAGTTATTTTCAAGGTTTAGAGTTCCTAAAGCTCTTATTAGTGACCGGGACACTCACTTTGCAAATGATCAATTAGCTACGGTGTTAAAAAGATACGGTGTACACCATAGGTTTTCAACATCCTATCGTCCACAAACAAGTGGACAAACTGAAGTGAGGAATCGAGCATTAAAAAGAATTTTGGAGAGATCGGTTGAAGGAAATAGAAAAGGGTGGTCGGATAAGATTAATGATGCACTGTGGTCTTTTTGAACAGCTTTCTAAACACCTATTGGTACTATACCATATAGGTTAGTTTATGGAAAAAATTGTCACTTACCGGTTGAATTAGAGCATAAAGCATTTTGGGCTTTAACGATGTGTAATTTTGACTTGGCTGAACTTCGTACCAACCGGTTAATGCAAATGAATGCCCTTAAAGAACTTAGAAATCAAGCATACACAAATTCCTTAATATACAAAGAGAAGACTAAAAAATGGCATGACAAGAGACTAAAGGGTAATAAGGACTTTCATGAAGGACAAAAAATGCTACTCTTCAATTCAAGGTTAAAGCTTTTTCCGGGCAAGCTGAAAACAAGGTGGGATGGGCCTTTTGTGGTTAAACAAGCTTTCCCACATGGAGCTATCGAGCTTTTATCGAAAGATGGAACCCCTTTCAAGGTTAATGGGCAACGGGTGAAGACATATGAAGAAGGAATCCCAAAAGACGAAGGACTTGAAGAAGGGCTTGATTTGGAGGAAAGCACTGCAACGTAGCACGGGAAGGAGTCCAACTAACGACTCCTCAAAAAAGAAGCGCTTTCGGGAGGCAACCCGATTTTAGAGTTTGCTTTCTTTTTACCTTTCTTTTTCATTTTATTTTTGTTTTTTTTAGGATTTGTCTTTTTCAATCTTCTTCTTTGCATAAAATGATTGCTTGAGGGCAAGCAAAGCTCAAGTGTGGGGTATGGTGGCGTAAAATTTAAGAACTCAATTTTTTTTCAAACAGAATGAAAAACTCGTCGAGTCCATTTACCTACTCGGCGAGTCCATTTGAAAAATCGCAATACTTCGCAGATTCGCGTATCTACTCGGCGAGTATGTACCCCTACTCGGCGATTCCATGTATTAACCTGAAAAAAAAATTACATTATGTAAATTAGGGTTTCACCCTAATTGGTAAAACACTTTCAAAAGTGCAGCCACCAGCCGCTTTACGAGCAAGTTCTCTCTCAAGCTCTAATCTCCGATTTCGTGTGATTTCTTCTAATCTAACCAAAAAGGTAACATTTTTCACTTATAATCTCGTTAAAATTTCCATCTTTGGAAGATTCATGACCCTAATTTGTGGAAATCATGATTTTGAACTTGACTTGGATTTCTAGGGTTTCGATTTTGGTCAAATTAGGATGTTATAGACGAACTTTTTGTGGATTAATGCTTAATAGACATTCCTAGACAAACCCCTGGACTAAGTTATGGATTTGGATGGATAATTTTGTCCCATTCAGAAATTCCACTCGCACAGTTCATGCGACTCGCCGAGTCGGTTCGTCTACTCGGCGAGTCCATGATGCAGTTAACATTTTTTTTCGAATTTTGATGTTCTGTGGTATTTTGGTGTGCTCTATTTTGTGATGCTTTGTAGAGAAATGTCAATGAGAGGTCAAGGTTCCAGAGGAAGTTGTCATGGGGACATTCCATGGTTAAACTTCCCAAACATCACTTCAAGATCCTCATTACCCGTGCTAAGAACAAGCTGGAAACACTTAAGAGAAAGGAGATCTATGTTCTTAACGAGATCGATTGGCCTTGAATTGGTCAGGAGGGATTGGAGGAGGAACTAACCCTGTACTTGGTCAAGCCCTTTGAGCAAAATGGGGTGACAATCCATTGTGATGGATGGAACCAGCTATTTAGAATTCAAGAACCGGTCTATCAGGAATTGTGCTAGGAATTTTTCTCTACCATCTCCTTCCGAGGTGGTAGTGATTATTATGATACGAGTATCATAACTTTTTGTCTTGGAGGGGAGTTCCGCCAGTGCAACATAGCTGAGCTTGCATGGAGGATAGGGATTTATGACCACAATGTGGTCATGTCTGAAGATTTCGAGTCCTTCCTTAGGCATTGCCACAAAGACCTGCCTAGGGAAGTGGTTGCTGCTACTTGGTGGAACACTATCGCCAACCGGGTATACGTTCCTTCCTCTGCTCAAGAGGGAATGATCCATTATCATATTCATCGTTTGATCCACCGTCTTATCGCAAGCACCATCAATATGCGGAAGGATGGTGAGAAAGTCCCGACCCTCGACATTTTCTACATGTGGATCATCATTACTCCCGATGCTTTTTTCAATTTTCCTTATTGTTTGGAAAAATCCTTGGCGGAAGGGGCAATTAAAGAGAGGATCACTTCCAAAATTAATGGTGGGATGTTTGTGACCTAGTTGGCTAGGGCATATGGGATTTTGGAACGAGGGGCCGGAAACTTTTTGACAATGGTTCCTACCCCTCCTTTTAGCATTACACTATTTAGGAGGCACAAATCATTGAGGACTATGGTGGGGGGCACATTGCTATTCCACATGCGGATAAGGTTTTGGTACCCGAGGAGCCGGGAAGGCGGGTGAGACAACAAAGGGAACATGTCCGAGAAGACCCACCGGTCATTCCGGTGGATGACGAGTTACCGATGGACTGGTACAATGTGGAGATGAGAAGGTACCAAGATGATCTTAGACGGAGCATGAATTACTACCATGGGTCATTTGTTTACTTGTTTGAACAAATGAATATTGCGCGAAGACCCGGGCCCGAATATCCTTATGTCCAAAGTTGGGAAGAGAGGGTGAATTAAAGGAGGAATCAAGCCAATGGTAGCAGAGTTAGAGGAGAAGAAGATGGGGATAAAGATTGAGTATCCTGTGATTTTTGTTTGTTTGGTTGTTTAAAGATTACTTTTATTTGTTTTTGTTTTGTGTGTTTTGGTTAGTTCTTGAACTTATAGTAATTAGGTTTAAGTAGGAATTTTTATTGTTATCTATCACTTGTGGTTGTCTTTTCAATTTGAAGCTTAGGATGCATGCAAGAGTCTACAGTCAAACTAACCAAGTGAGAAATCGAGTCTAGGCGAGAGAGAAAACGAATTTTGAGTCGTATTATGAGTCTGACCAAGAGAAGAAGTATTGAGTGATTATTTTCTGGAACAAAATGAGGGAAAATATTAGTCTAACATCACCCACATACCTCTGAATTGGACCTGGGCATAATTCACATTTTTTTCCACTCAGCGATCTACTCGCCGAGTGCACTTTATGGAATCGGCAAGTCCAAGTGAAAAACTGCGACTTTTCTTCCAATTGCACTACAACTCGGCGAATCTACATACCTACTCGACGAGTTGCTCATTCTTTCACTTTCAATCCTATCATTTGATGATATTTGATATGGGCATTGGTTATTTGCTTTAAAGATCATTTTTCGGGCATATTTTTAGACTATTTTCCTGCATATTTGGAGCTGTACCACACGAGATATGACTCGCAAGGCATGGATGAGCTATTCCCATGTCTAAAGTTAATTGAATATGGAGCTTAAAATAGAGAAATATCGACCTTGCCGCTACTATACTAGGGGAGTTTGTTCAAATTCCCTCTCTACTTTGTCATTTTCTTTATCATGAATAATATGCAATGAGGGCATTGCGTAAATTAAGTGTGGGGCAGGGGGTTGATTATATTAGTTACATTAGAATCCTAACTTAGGTAAAATTTTGAAAAATTTTCATTAAAATAGCTAGGATTAATATAGAAAATTTTGGTAAAAGTAGGATTCCATGTTAGTATTATGTTTGATGATTGCATGAAGACCCAAATGTTTAGTTGAGCCTATATACGTTCTAATGCATTTGTGGCCCCTTTTATTCTAGTGAAATCATGGGAAAAAAACACAACCTCACTTAGTTTGAGGGATGCAATATATTTAGCATCGTGTACTTGAAATGTATCCAGTAAAATTAATATCTTTAACCAATAAAGGTTGAAGTTGAGCATGTAGGTATTGAGTGAAAATTAATATGTTTAGCATCGTGTACTTGAAAATTAATATGTTTAGCAATATGCTTAAGCATGTAGGTATTGAGTGAAAAAAAAAGAAGTGAGTTACATGTAAAAAGAGAGAGAGAGAATTACAAGAAAATTTGTAAGAATTTTGGAGCAATCAAAGTGAAAATCAAAAGATCAAAATTCAAAAAGTTGAAGATACCAAAAAAAATAATAATTAAACAACAAGGTGGTGAATTCAAAGAAATCAAAGATCAATTATCAAACAAATGAAGAATTCTAAAGAGCTCCATAGTGGTATCAAAAAGTTGTAATTGTCTAGATTATGTATGCTTGCGTTGCTCAACCAAAAATACCTTGACGTTAGGAAGTTTTCTGCGGATGGATTCGGTGAGATGCATAAAATGAGCATTATTCAAAAGAAGTGGGTGACTGTTTATGAGGATTGTTAGTATTTAGAATTGAGGGGGTCCTTAGGAAAAAATTTAGACACAAATGCATGCGTTGCGGTCTTGGCATAATGGCTGGGTTGGATTGGGATTGTTTTATGTGACGCTAGTATGATTAAAATTCAGTTTTGCTTGGGGGCAAGCAAAAGTCAAGCGTTGGGTATTTTGATATGTGCATAGTTAGCTATATATTTCGATTTGAATTTTATCATTTTCTTGCTAATTTATTGCAATTTATGGACAAAAGGTACTTAATTATGTTTAAATTGTATTTTCAGTCTAAAAGATGAGTTCGGAAGCAAAAGGAAGCAGGAAATGCAATCGGGAACTCGGGAATTGAAGAAAGAAGAAAAAAAAGAGAAGAGTCAAAATCCTGAAGGACTCGGCGAGTTGAATCGACTACTCGACAAGTCCCCACGAATGTTCGCGAAGCAAAATACGAAGTCCTTGCCATATACAGATTCTTAAAGGGGACTCGACGAGTTGGTTATCTACTCGGCGAGTAGCCCCTGTTTTCTGAAGACTATAAATAGAAGCCAAATTGCCGAATTAAAACCTCTCTCTAGAACTCTTGGGGATTACTCTGCGATTAAGGTGCTGCTGGAGCTTTGTAGGTCGTGAAGACAACCTTATACTTCAATTTTAAGGAGATTAAAGGCAAATTTAGTATACTCTTTACTTTATATTTTATTTGAACCATATTTGAGATATTAGACATTGTTTGTGAGCTAATATCTGCTGTGATTATGAGCTGAAGTTTTCATCTTCTGTTTAGGGTAGATAAATTTACAACTATGGATTGATTTGTGGTTGGATTAATTGTTTATTGGTGAATTATGTTTTATTAAGCTTGTTAAAGAAACTTATGCATTAACCACAACTATTTTGTGTTAATTAGCAAGTAATTAAGCTGCATGAACATCTCTTAATTTCTTATCTCATATGATTTGTTTGAAAACATTGTTATGTGCCTGAATAGCGAATGTGAAACTAGGATTAACTAGAAAATGGGTAAATTAATGTGTGAGCTTGTATGATAAACCATCAACAAGAAGTTAATTGAATTAGTAATTTGATTAGCTAATTACAAGTCTTCTTTAATCTGAATAAATTAACTAGGAAATTCATTAGTTTAATCACTTGATCACCGATTAAATTAATCTGTTTTCTAAGGATTGGTAATACCGAATGTGAACCTAATCACTTTAATCGGTAGCCAATAATAATTAATCCATTGCACTTGCCATAAAATCAACCATAGGAGTAAATGAATCGAACCTAAACAAAAGTCTTCTTATCATTGAATTTAGTTGGTCTTTACTTGCTTTAGCTGTTAGTTATTTAATTAGCATATTAGTTAGCTGTGTAAGTTTCTAGTCTTGCAAAACTAGAGAAAACCTTTACTTTTATTACTTGTTTTAGTTAATTCTAGTTATTAGTTTAATTACCGTTCCCAGTGTTCGATACCCTGCTTATTCAACTATACCACCAATTGACAGGTCCACTACCTTTGTGTGTCTAAATTATATCTTAAAAGTAGGACTAAAACTAGTGCATTTATATACACATCAGGTTCCCATACCATTGTGTGGGAATAAGGTCATTATCGGTATGGACTGGTTGAGCCCTAATGGGGCAGTGATCGACTGCGCGCAACAGTTAGTTCGGGTCAAGTCCCCAAGTGGAGGACATCTGGTGATTCCGGGCGAGAGGCCACATCGTGGGCCAACTTTATGCTTAGCAGTGAGGGTTAGGTGCTACCTTCAGCAGGTTTGCGTCGGATATGTCTCCTACATCATGGATGCCTGAAAGGAGGGTAAGGCGACCGTGAGTGATGTGTCATTGGTGCGAGAGTACCCAGATGTATTTCCAGAGGATTTGCCTAGGATACCTCCGGAGAGGCAGGTTGAGCTTAGGATCGACCTAATCCCGGGTGCGGCTCCGATAGCCAAGGACCCACATCGGCTGGCTGCTCCCTAGATACAGGAGTTGTCTACACAACTGCAGGAGTTGTTACACAAGGGATCCATCAGACTGAGTAGTTCACCCTAGGGAGCCCCGATCCTGTTTATGAAGAAGAAGGACGAGACGCATTGGATGTGTATTGACTGCAAGGAGCTGAATAGGTAACGGTGAAGAACTGTTACCCACTCCCGAGGATTAATGATCTTTTCGACCAGCTTCAGGGGGCATCTTGGTTTTCCAAGATAGATTTGCGGTCAGGCTATCATCAGATGAGGGTTAGAGACGAGGATGTTAAGAAGACTGATTATCAGACTCGCTATGGCCACTACGGGTTCGTGGTGATGCCCTTCAGGCTCACCAATGCTCCTGCCGTGCTCATATACCTCGTGAACCGCGTATGCCGACCGATGCTGGATCGGTCTGTGATAGTTTTCATCAATGACATCTTGGTTTACTCCAAGACGCAGGATCAACACGAGGATCACTTGAGGGAGGTGTTGGATACCCTGCGGAGGGAGAGCTTGTATGCCAAGTTCTCCAAGTGTGAGTTCTGGTTATGCAAGGTGCAGTTTCTTGGGCACCTTGTCAACCAGAACGGTATTTTGGTCGACCCGGCCAAGGTGGAGGCCGTGATGAGATGGGAGGTTCCAAAGTCTCCATCTGAGATTCGGAATTTCCTGATATTGGCAGGCTATTACCGGAGATTCATTCAGGACTTCTCCAAGATAGTCGTACCCTTGACCCGACTGACAAAGAAAGTTGTTGTACTTCGCTGGGGGCCTGAGCAGCAGGCAGCGTTTGAGACTTTGAGGCAAAGATTATGCGAGGCGCCGATTCTAGCCCTGCCAGAGGGCATGGAGGATTTTATAGTATACTGCGATGCCTCCATTTTAGTTCTGGGCGCAATATTAATGCAGAGAAGGCATGTCATCGCGTACGCCTCGAGGCAGCTGAAGACTCACGAGGCAAACTAGCCGACACACGATTTAAAGTTGGGGGGCGGTCGTCTTCGCCCTCAAGGTTTGGCGAAATTACCTCTATGGGGTCCGTTGTACTATTTACACGGATCACAAGAGTCTGAGGTACCTCATGGATCAACCGAATCTGAACATGAGGCAGTGTCGGTGGCTGGATATGGTGAATGATTATGAATGTGAGATCCTATACCACCCGGGGAAGGCCAATGTTGTGGTCGATGCTCTTAGCCGCAAGACAGCCCCGATCAAATACATTTGCTTACGGATGACAGCAGTGACATCCACTTTTGGAGCAGATCCGAGAGGCCCATCTGGAGGATATGAAGGAGGAACATCGGAAGAGCGAGCGTATTGTGGGGCAGGTTTCCTCCTTTGACTATGATACCTGTGAGTTGTTGACACTACACCATAGGGTGTGGGTCCTATATCATGGAGGTTGGCGCCAGGTACTGATTGAGGAGGCGCACAAATCCAGGTTTTCTATTCATCCTGGGGCAACGAAGATGTACAGAGATCTTCGTCTTGATTACTGGTGGCCCTGCATGAAGCGAGATGTAGCCTGGTACGTCGAGATATGCCTGAATTGCAGGAAGTCCAAGGAAGAGCACCAGAGGCCTCACGACAAAACTCAACCGTTAGATATCCTTATGTGGAAATGGGAAGATATTACCATGGATTTCATCACAAAGCTTCCCAGGTCCACACGAGGAGTGGACTCGATTTGGGTCATCGTGGATCGGTTGACCAAGAATGCTCACTTCATACCGATCCAGGAGAGCATCTCGGCCGAGAAGTTGGCCAATATCTACATCCGAGAGGTAGTAGCTTGACACAGAGTGACAGTCTCCATGATTCAGACAAGGACGTAGAGTTCACTTCCAGATTATGGAAGAAGTTTCACGACAAGTTGGGTACTCGTCTGCACTTTAGCACCGCTTTTCACCCGTAGACAGATGGTCAAAGTGAGCGGACCATCCAGACCTTAGAGGATATGCTGCGGGCGTGTGTATTGGATTTCGATGGTAGCTGGGATACCTATCTTCCATTGGCCGAGTTCTCCTACAAAAACAGCTACCACGCGATTATCGATCGTCCTCCCTTCGAGATGTTGTACGGAAGGAAGTGTAGGACCTCGATATGTTGGGGTGAAGTTGGACAGAGGGTCATGGGTAGTATCGAAGTGGTACTCAAGACGACGGAGAGGATCCAACAGGTCAGGAGCAGGCTTCAGAGTACTCAGAGTCGACATAAAAGATATGCTGACAAGCGTCATTCGGACCTAGAATTCCAGGTCGGGGATATGGTTCTCCTGAAGGTGTCACCTTGGAAAGATGTCATCTGGTTCAGGAAGCGATGCAAGTTGGGACCAGGTACATTGGTCCTTTCAAAGTTGCTGCCCGGGTGGGGAAGGTGGCGTATAGGCTGGATCTGCCAGCCGAGCTTAGCCAGATTTGAAGTACTTTCCACATCTCCTAGCTGCAGATGTGCCTGGTAGACGACTCTGCAGTGGTGCCTATCGAGGATATTCAAGTGGATGACAGCCTGAACTACATCGAGCGACCGATAGCCAATCTAGATAGGAAGATGAAGGCACTGAGGAACAAGGAGGTAGAGCTGGTGAAGGTGTTGTACAGCGCCGCAAAGGTTCAAAATGGACGTGGTAGCCGGAGGACCAGATGAGGGAGCACTACCCCGAGTTATTTTCAGCAGCAGCAACGGACTTCAAGGACGAAGTCTAATTCAAGTGGGGGATATTTGTAACGTCCGGGATTTGCAGGTATTAATATTATTTATTTTATTAAATAATGGGTTGTTTTGGTTTGGGCCACGATAATTGGGCTTTAAGTTTGGGCCGAGATAGGCATTACGCGGGGCGTACCATGCCAGGTACGCACAACGTACTCATGTGAATTGGGCGGGGAGATCATACACGTATGCCCAACATACCAAAGGGTATGCGCAGAGTTGAAAACCCTAAATTTTAGGGTTTGATCCCTATTTAAAGGACCTGATGCCTTTGGTCCAACCTCCCTCTCACCCATATACAGCCTCCATGAAAACCCTAACCCACATTTGTGTATTCTTGTGAGTTGGAAGCCACTTGAGAGCATTTTAGTGTTGTTTTGGTGTCTAGAAGAGAAAGGAGTTTGAAGAAGGAGAAAGGATTCAAAGGGATGTTGTAGATCCAGAAGATTGGCACCATTTATGACTCATTTGAGGTATCAAGCTTCAAACTTGATCATTGCATGTTTCGATTTGATTTTGGGGTGTTTTGGGTCACTTTTGGACTCCATTGTTGAGTTTGTTTGAGTTTTGATAGTTTCAAAACATATGAGCTGTCCTTTTGGGCTCTTAGAAGCACTTAGAGTAATAAAAATCTGTAACACCGTAAATTTCAAGACAAAATTTTCATTTTAAATAATCATTTTATTCTTAGAACACTTGTTAAAAATCTCATTCATAATCAAATTACAAAACATAGCTCCATTTTCACTTGCATAGAAAACCAGGATCCTCCAAAATATGACTCTTGCTCTGGTGTGTACAATCAAGCCGGTGTCGTACCGTGATACTGAAAGAAACCTGAAAACAACATAACACAAAACACTGTAAGCACGAAGCTTAGTGAGTTCCCCAAAATACCACACACATAACACATATAAGCCACTTGAGGCTATAACTCTATGGGTCCGTGCACCCAAACTCTGTGAACCCTCAGGTTCTAACTCTGTGAACCTTCCGGTTCTAACTCTAGGAACCCTTCGGTTCCAACTCTGCAAACATGCACATCATAAATCACATAGAAATAATGCAGTACAACACATAACATACATAGCATACAAATACTCTGTCACATAACTCTGGTTACCTACTCAAGGTAAAGTATAGTGAGAAGACTCACCTGGCAAGCAAAAAGTAGATATCTCCATACTCGGATCTCGAACTCGCCACCGCCTAACACGTAAGGCAAAACTCTCATGACTATAACTCTCGAGACTAGAATCAATCCTCTTAATGCACCCTCTTAAGGGTAAAAGACTATTTTACCCCTCTCTTGGCCCAAAGGCCACATCGCTGACCAAACCCTAAAAGTCAATGGTCAACCCTTGGTCAAAATCAAAGTCCTCAGTCAAAGTCAACCCCTGACTGACCCTACTCGCCGAGTCAACTCTATGACTCGTCGAGTTTCTATAATCAGAACTTCACTCAATCCGAGACCTAACTCGCCGAGTCACTCCGAGACTCGCCGAGTCCAACAACTCTGAGTCCACTCGCACACAACTCACCGAGTCATCCCTTGACTCACCGATTCTCGACTCCACTAGGGAATATCGGGACTCTTCGACAAGACTCACCGAGTCCAAGACTATCATCAACCTACTCGCCGAGTTGTTCATACAACTCGCCGAGTTCCAGGCCATCTTCATCCAACTCGTCGAGTACACCCATGTGACTCGCCGAGTACCACCGGTCTGAATCCATTCAGAAGCATTCCAGGCCATGCAATTGCTCCAAAACATAGATCTAGCCTCCTACCACTCATCCATCACGTAAAGTGGCAAACTTTACGTGAATCCAAAGAGATCTAGGCCATTTGCACATTGGGCTAGGGTTTGGGACATGAAAGCTTCACTAAACACTCCAACACAGGGACTTTCATGCTCTCTGATTCTTCTCCCTTCCAGATCTGAGGTAGCAACCTCAGATCTAACCTCTAGACTTCCCATTACATCCATAGACAAGTTCCCACAAACCCCAAAATGAAGAAACACATAATAACAGCCCAAGAACGAGATATTACCTCCAAGAGATGCCCCAACTGCAATGTAATTCGAATCCAAGCAAAGCCCCTTGCTCCAAGCCTTCAATCTCCCAAAATTCCTACAACAATTACTTCTCCAAGCTCCAATCCACTCAACAATGGTGCTTCTCCGCGATTTAGGGTTTTCTGGGGCTCAAGGGGTGATAAGGAGGCTGGGAGGAAAACATAATGTTCTTTATATAGGGCTCAACCCCGAGAATTAGGGTTTTCTCCAATCAGCGCCTACTCGCCGAGTCCTCCTCACTGACTCGCCGAGTCGGCTACTTAGCACGCGACCCAGTCGCGACTCTACTCGCCGAGTCCATCCATGGACTCGCCGAGTCACTCTTTCACAACTTACTCTTTTAGCCCTTCAACTCTACTCTTGATATTTCGGGATGTTACAAAATCGAACCTTGATAGTTAAGCCACAATCATGCAAGTGTTTGATGGTCATAAAGCAGGTTAAAAGGACCAAAATCAAGTTTTGACCTCAACTATACATGCAAGCACATAAAGTTTGTGACTTTATGGATCAGGAGGTCTTAAAGGACCTGGGTCTACATTTTGGACATAACGACTTAATGGATTAAGTCGCAAATGATGTCCCAAGAAAGTTGGCCAGTACGCTAAGTGTACACCCAGGTACGCTGTACGTACTGGGTTAACTTCCCGTTTGTGGTCAAGACCAGCGTACACTGGGCGCACGTGCCAAGTACGCTACACGTACGCATGCAAAGTGGCTACCTTGGGCTTTTTGGGCCTTAGAGGGTTGGGCCTGGACTATTAGGCCCTGTGGGCCAATGTGGGGTATAGTTTTGGGCCTGGGAATTTGGAATTAGAAGTGTTGGGCCTTTTAGGCCATATTGGGCCACTTGAGATTATTTCATTTTGGGCTAAAGACTTATTAGAATTGTGAAAAGGCCCATTTGAAAGGTTGGGCCCAATTTAGAAAATTAGGCCATTAGTGGGCCCTTAGAGAGCCTTTGATGGGCCATGGGTGCATTGGATTTAATAAGTTAGAATTTGACCTTAGGAATGGTTTAAGTTATGCCAAGGGGATAAAATGGTCATTTTATCCTAAGTAGTGTTATAGATTCTGATTGAGTGTTATTTTTTATTATGGTAGTCGGGAGTCATCGGAGTTGCTGATAGAGATTACTTCCCATGAGATTCGACACTCAGCTTTACGAGGTAAGTTACCTTCCAGTAGAAGTTGGTCTAAGGCCACAATGCCGACCCACTAGTAGAAGCTTGTAGTTAGATGGTTCTTTATGTGATAATTGTCTTGTATGCCATTATCTATTTGTTTTATGTGCCAGTATGTTATGATTCTATGTGGTAGTGGTAGGGGTGAAATAGTCCCCGATTTCTGGTTGAAATAGACCGAAGGGGAGGCCAACACCCATATATGCTAGGCAGTTATCCGGTTGAAATAGACCGAAGGGGAGGCCAACACCTATATATGCCAGGCAGTTATCCGATTGAGATATACCGAAGGAGAGGCCAACACCCAAATATGTCTGGCTTGATGGGGAAATCACTAAGCTTTGTGCTTATGGTTTTCAGTTTTGGTTTCAGGTACCTATTCGTCAAAGGGGAAGGAGTTGGCACGGTATCATCGCATCACACACACACATATTATTCTGCATTTTGAGATCCATGAGATTGTACTCTGACATTATTATTATTCCACGACATGTTTATGATATTTGACTTATGAGATGATGAGTTGATATGATATTGATAACGTTTTTCAGTAAACTATTTATAAGTTACTTACTTAAAAATGAAATTTTTGGTCGTGATATTTGGGGTGTTACATTTTTAGTTTTAAATTAGTAAATGATTAGTTTTAGAAAAATGAATTAGTTGGGAGGCATGAAAGATATTGGTTTTAATGTGTTATGGGATATGATATGTGAAATTGAGTGGATAGAGAAAATTTGATGTGATAGTGGTGTGACAAATGAGTTTGAAGGCAGTGGCGGAGCCAAGGTCACAGTAAAAGGGTATCCCAAACCGATGGGTTCAGTTTCATGATTTTCCAAACTCGGTTTCGGGTATAAACCCAAACTCATTCGAAAGTTGAACTTGTTGAAAATTTAGAAGCTTGTGTTACTTATATAAATGATGTATATGAGCTATGTTTCATGTTATGACCGACGTGGGACAATTTTAAGATTTTAACAAACAAGTTGAAAAACTGATAAAAACAATAAAATACACTCATGTAAGTGCCAAGATTCAAAATAGGGACCACAAAGTTAAAAGTTCAGTACTTTACCACTTGGACAACTCAGTACTTGTATTTAGTTTTCACATGATGATATAAAATGTATAATTCGTATCAAGCTATATAAAAGGAACTGCAAAAATAAAAGAAAATAAATGTTTGAAAGAAGATTTGAACTTACAACCTCTAGAAACACCCCTAACGCCTTAAACATCTAAACAAGCTACAACTTATGCTATTATCTCGCTAAACATATTAATATTATGTATATATACACAACATAAAACGAAATTTTTTCTAAAAAAATTACAATACTTAAGTTTTTTTAAAGAGCATCCCGGGATACCCTCGGATCTATTGTTGATCTATCCCTATTTGAAGGTCACTTGAACTCGGGGGAGTGGTTTTGGCATGCACCATGGCATGATTGGCACACATCGCCCCACCATAGTGGCATGTCAAGGTGCGCGCGCGAAAGAGAGAGAGAGAGAGAGAGAGAGAGAGAGAGAGAGAGAGAGAGAGAGAGAGAGAGAGAGAGAGAGTGAGAGAGAGAGAGAGAGATAGAGAGAGAGAGAGAGAGAAAGAGAGAGAGAAAGAGAGAGAGAGAGAGAGAGAGAGAGAGAGGTATTTATTCTCATGCAATACACATACAATGATTTTTTTGTTCTCCAACCCATGCAGGACGTCGTTTTGCTTGATCATGCTCCCAAATACAAGTCAACCTTGTACATATCTCTATTTCCTCATGTCAAGCAGACATATTAATAGTAATACATGAAGTACAAGTTGACGATGCGTGATTTATTTCATGGTCCAAACCATCACGTGTCACTCACATGCCACCTTTTACCAAAATGCATATGTATTTTTAAGTGATTTATTTCATGAGCCAACCATTTAATTATTATATATTTAAATGCCTATTTTTTATAAAATATGTAGTTGTTTAAATTAAAAAACCCCATCTTAACCTACCCCATCTAAATGGTATATTGAACTTGTAATGTGGAAAAAATAATAGGGTAATGACACCACCCCTCCATTCTTCTAGGCCACTAGTATTGTCACACCCCAAAACCGAAAACGACGGAATACGTTCTGGGGGGAGGGCATCATGTACAGTATCATAACAATGCATAATAGTAAAAACAAGCAACAACAACCATTGCATTAATATAGTAATTATAATACAAGCGTGTTTTGTATAGTTTGATAGACACCAAAAGTATAAACAAAAATGAAAGGTGGGTCTTGTATGTGTTCCATCTTCTCAAAAGTTGCTTCAGTACCTACCTATTGTTGACCTGAGAATACAAGTTATTTTGAAAACGAGTATTAGCATAAAGCTGGTGAGTTCATAAGTATTTAGTGTCATTGCCTATATATAAAAAAATGTTTACAATCATGTAGCGTGATGGCTGTTACAAAAATTTGAAAGTAGCTTGATTCCTAGAAAATCCCATATTTTCCAGCAAAAGTAGTCTTCCACCAAGACTTGGTTATTTGTAAGTTTGTTTCCTTGATGTTGTAATAGTTTTCTAGTGAAATTATCGGTAATGAAAATACAGTTTTAAACTTGTTCATTATAGAGAAAGAATAGAGTTTCACCCCAGCAGTGTCCCTGCCGGTTAACTGTAATAGTGAATGTAAACTCCGGATAGTATTAATTGTGTATACACCTCGGGATGTGTGTTTAATTAAGGTTTGAATGTGAGCTCGTATGTAATCATACTGAGTGATAGTAGTATAGTGGTTGACCCTCCAGGTCACCAATAGTGTAGTAGTGTTTTGTCATCCCTGGGCCTAAAAAGGCTCGGACTGTAGCTAGCAATCGGGATGGGGGAAAATCCATCCCATATAGAGCTATACACGTAGTGGTCGCTCTCCCTCCAGGAAGCGATGATTTCTCGACAGTTTCATAGCAAAGTGTTGTATAGAGAAATAGTGCATCACGTTCCATTGTAGTATTTTCTCTCGTATAATATATAGTATTCTCTTAGTGTTCTCTTGATGTAGTTTATAGTGTTTCTTCATATAGTGGAAAGTGTTACCTTAGTATAGTATATATCGTTCTTTTCGCATAGTGTATTGTACATATAGTCTTGTAATTGTACTGACCATAGTATGCATCATAGTAACATTCGTAATGAACGGTAATCCTTAACTATACATACTATAGTTAAATAGAGTACTTAATTGAGTGTCTTCGATATGTAGGAGTATCGAACTGGAGTGAAAACTTTTATATCCAACACAAACATACAAGATATATAACTAAGTATTCAACGACAGTCGGACAGATAACCTAACACCCTAAGTCCACAATCAAACAAGAACAGGAATTAAGGTCAGTTATCAGTTCTAAGTCCTTCAATACTTACTTATATAAATATATTGGTGTAGACATGATTTGGAAATAATTTAAGGTTTGAAAACATTGAAAATCAGTTTTAAGACAATTGATTCGTGAAAATGAGGTTGATAAACATTTGAAATAACTTTACTAACAAGATACTTTGAAAATGTAGAAAATCCTTTTGATAGTAATTCTTAAATCACGTGTGATTGATACTGCAATGTATTGGATTCAAATTGTATCCCCCCCATAAAAGCATTTAAAAACATTTGAAAGGTTAGTTAAGGGGTATGAACTCACTGTTTAACGTAGGGTTCAAGTGTGCTATCGATATGAGTGTCAAGTGTCAACAGATGCTTTGAACGCAAGTAGCCCCTATTAATTATCTGGTGACACATATATAAGTTAGAGCTAGGGTGTTTCATGACTAAACATGATGCGAAAATCACCCTAAGCGCTTGGAATCACTAGGACTAAGTGTCCCGTGTTCTATACTCAATGATCTATGCAAGTTTAAGGCCAAATAAGAGTATTAGGGTGGGTGTATGACCATAAAAGTGAGTGTGCGGCTGGGGAATGCGGCCAGACTTGTGTGTGAGGCTGCACACTAGAGTGTGCGGCCGTACAGGGTGTGTGTGCGGCCGTACAAAGGGGTGTGTGGCCGTACACTCCTTGTTTGAGTCCTATGTGTCGATTGTGTGGCCATACCCTCACTTTGGAGGGTGTTTTGAATGTGTGCGGTCACCTGATGAGGGTGTGCTTGGATGGTTTTTCTAGAGAGAGAAAGTATAGAGAGAGAAATATGCAGCCAAAAGTGAATGGAAGGGGGTCCTCTACTATATATAGGGTCGAGTGTGAGGCTGGAGGGGGTTTGCGGCTGGCTAGCCGCACACTCTAGTGTGCGGCCGCACACACCTCTCTTGGTGTTCTTCACGTTTTGGAGGCCTTCTAAGTGTTCTTGGATGGTTTTTCTAGAGAGAGAAAGATGCAGCCAAAAGTGAATGGAAGGGGTCCTCTACTATATATAGGGTCGAATGTGAGGCTGGAGGGGGTTTGCGGCTGGCTGGTCGCACACTCTAGTGTGCGGCCGCACACACCTCTCTTGGTGTGTTTGGCTTGATTTTGTGATGCAACACCCTTCCTAACCCTTCTTAAGACCCATATCTATGATACACTTGATGGGTTTTAGCCATAAGAACATCCTATGTGCTCATGCAAACCCTAATGCTTGGATCTAGGTTTCTCTATTGTACATGCAATTCATCCAAGACTATAAACCATAGATCTAGTATATGATAATCAATATAACATATAAATTAGGGTTTAGATCATACCTTGATTGTTATGTAGTAATAACAATCTCAAATCCTCCTTGTAATGACTTTAGAAAGCTTAGAGTCACAAATGTCACTCCTCTAATGGCTCACAAACACCAAGAGCAAGAGGATGAAGAATAAGGAGAGAGGAGACACCCAAAAACGTGTAGAAACCCTAATCATTCAGTTGCCCACTTTTTTGGTGCCCAAGGGGTCCTTAAATAGTGAGGCTATTAGGGTTATCAAACAAGGAAACCCTAATTTGGATGCTTAGGCCCTAAGCAACCCATGTACTCCTTTCTTAAAGGCCTTTGGAAGATTTCTAATGGGTTTCCCCATAGAATTCGTCCACCCCTTTAATGTGGAGTCCATTAGCCCAATATTCAACTATCACACATTTGACAATTGCAGTCCCTTAAGTTTAACTAATGTCTTTTAGCCACAAACTTGATTCTTATTAATTCTTGACTAATATTAATTAAACAATATGATTTCTCCTTTAATATATTATTCTCATAATATATTAATAAATCATAATTAATCCTTTCTCTCCATAATTCATCCTATCAAGTTGCTTTGGTGAAGGTAACCCAAAAGGACCATGCACCATCGGGTCAAGTACATACCAAAATAGTTATGGACTTAGACACTAATCCAACAGTCTCCCACTTAGATAAGTCTGACAACTATTCTACGTAGGACTTCAGATCCTGATCTGCAATCGTAGCTTTCCAAAGCCGCTGTCAACTCTGATCTTATCAGATACGCGTGTCCTTTAGATAAGGGATCATATATTCCTCCATTCTAGATATCGTATAGATATGAGACATGAACTTAATCAGTCTTTCTATACTATTTTCCCGACTTCCAATTTATGACGACTGATAACAGACTACAATTTGAACACATCAAATTAGTCCTGGCTTGGCCAAGCGCTTAGGTGCCATCACTAAATCATTGAGGGGCCCAAAGATATCGCTTTTATCCTACTTTGGATAAAAGGAACGGATAAACTTTGACTCAATGCTCGCTTGCACTCACTTACCGAATTACACACAACAATATGTTTTATAACACCAAATTACTAGTGCATTTACATATCATCAATGTGCAACCGACTCGCAAGATACAACTCACACATCTCGGTTTCAAGAATATAAGATGTTATCGTCTCACCAATCACTCATGATACAATTCATGAAGTGATCCAAGTGAGTGTGGGTTTAATCCAATGCTCAAATCATATTCATAAGCACTCATGAACATTGTAGAAAACATTTGCTTATGTCTAATACTCTTTAGACAATCCACACACCAATTCACAACAGTCTTCATTCATATATACTTCCAACATATGAACGATTGTGGCCCGTTCGAATAATTTGACTATTCTCAACTAATTAAATTATTCAGGAAGTCAAAACATGCAAAGGAAACACAAGAATAATACTAATCCCATATGGCCTCAAACCTTTGAGAATAAACAAAACACCTTTTATTTATCACCATATCGATTACTCATTATTTGTTGTTTCGGGTAATCAATTTTTTACTTGAATTATAACTACACTTGTCCCATGCTCTTAGCATGCACACAACGCCAACCTATGGTTCTTACTTTGTGAAATAAATCAAATGAACACATTTCCAATTCTACTCATTTCACAACTCCCAATCCTTTTCACAAGTGAAAGAATATCAAATTCTTGCCACTTATAGAATATGTTAGATTCTAACATTTTATGCAATGATTCTTTTGTAATGTCACTGCACTAAGGTCACAATGACTATTGCCAATGAATTACAAAGCTCTCTATCGGAAATTGTTACAAGTCAATTCCATAGATGTGATGTCTCTCACTCAAAGTACATTCCTTTGAACATCCTTCTTGCATAAAAGTTTCTAATCTAGACATAGATTCTTAATATCCAACTCCCAATATGGAAACATTTCCATACTTACCATATGACAACTCATTCTTAATAGAATCTTATCTATTCATAATAATGTCGATATGCTCCATCCAATATCATACTTCCAACTACTCACAAGCGACCAATCCTTAGCAAGCTTTGGATCGTCCTTTGATAGTTGTTTAATTATCTTAGTCAAAGCCGATTCTTGTCCTTTTTCCTTTTAAATGTGCTAGACATTTGGAAAATTTTAGAATGGTCAAATATTATAGCATTTGCAATCTATCCTATACCCAAAGCGTATGGGACACGATGCATAATGTCTTACATAAAGATTTGATACTTTATCAATCTTCTGCCATAATATCTTATGTGTCACGTTCTTATGATTCGAATTATGAAGAGGAATGCCGTAATCATAATCAAAATTTAAGAACTCACTATGTATCCTTGACTAAGTTTATTAACATTCCATAACCTAAGCCTTTAGTTTTGAATTGAAGCATAATATTCTCTCCCTTAATTATAGCAAAACAACTATTCAACCTTTACGACTTTGCAAAGTATAACTCTTGTTTTCTATAATTAATATTGTTATGTTGCAATACTTGCTTTAATAATCATACCAGCATAACTTTTATGCTCCCACTATCATGATGATTATTATCAACATAACACTTATGCTCCCACTAGCTTTGACACGTATTCAGAAACAACTTAACTTTCAGAAAAACAATGCCTATTGAATTTCTTTAAGTTCATATTTCTAATACCCAATGCTTTGGTAATCTTTTATTAAGGCTTCTTAAACTTATACACCTTTGCCTTAGATAGCTCATATGTGTGTCTTAAACAATTCAGACTAATTACCAAATCTTCACAATTCGAATCATGGAAAGGGATACCGTAACCATAATCGAATTCGAGAATACAATTTCATAATCATTATCTTCTTAAAATCTTCCTTAGTGAAAGCATTTCCTCCCAGTCGTTTTAATGAAGGAGGAAATCTTATGACACTTCGATTTTAATGGTGTATATGTTCCTATCCATGTGAATTTGTTAAAACCAAAGTTTATGACAAATTCAAACTCATATGGACTGAACCTTCTCAATCTTGATTTCTTGCCTCATGGTAACACGACTGCCCACCATGTCTTCCAAGTAGTTAAGCAGCTCAACCTTTCCTATCAATGTACTTTTCATTGATCAAGGTCCTTGCCTTTTATGCATTCAAATGAGAACTCATAGGGCTCACATGCATAATTAACTCAATTGGAACGGCACAAAAACAAGATAATGTCAAAACCTCAACTCGTGTGCTAGTGATGATCGATAAGGTTTATTCTTGATTAGTTCTTGAAACTTTTCAAGACCATTAAGACTCCCACTGACTCCTTGACATATAAGATTCTTTTGTCAATGAACATTTATTGATAAACGAATATTCAAGAGTTAGTTTAGTTTTTATCAAGACAAAACACTTCATAAAATTGGTCCTAGTTGGTTTTTGTCTTATCCAAGACATCACAACTTTCCACATTTAATGAATGTTATAAACCTTCTTAAGACTTGTCACTCAATGTCACAGTCTTAACTCTAAGATTTGGTTTTGGAACGAAGTATGATTGACTTCTTGATTTAACCATTTCTTCAATTCTCGATTCCTCTTCTTAGACATACAATTGCACAAAGATTCACTTAGAGGATCAATTGAGATATGGTTCTTAATCATTAAGACATATCATAAAACATAATAAAAGGTACTCTCCCTTCTTCTTAGAATAGAGAAACTTTTATCCTTCTGCCTACTTGATTCTTCTTATTCATTCTGCTATTGATTTAAGCTCTTTCAATCAATTCAGAATTACACTTAATCTTATAAGTATAATCATATTTACTAAACCTTTAGTGAATCATGACGAATATCTTTGTTACTCTTGTGGTGGACTTGATCAACACACAACTTTGTGTACTCGATCTCCTAGTCCTTCACTTGAAAATTTGTCAACGACTTAGTATAATTTCCAAATATGAAATTTCTCATTCATCGTGCAACCAAGTTGCATGATTCCAAGTTTCTATCCAATTGAAACTTGGGCGATGAGAAACTTTCCCTATTTGGTAAATTCTCGACATTTCCACAATTATCATAATTAAGAATCACATCCATTCGTTGTAGAAATATGCAAACGTCAATTTTTTCATAACGATTTTATTGCGAGGAAATAAATAAATGAATACGTCAAACAAAATTTATTTCATTCATAAAAGCAGCGGAAAACATTTGTCCTTACAATGCAAAATCAACTGAAAGACTATGCAATCAAATATTCCTAACAACTCTATCATAACTTTCTAAGCGTAAATCAAATCTTCGAATCCATGCGATCGAGATCCATTTCTTCGTGATTAGACTCATCTTGCTCTTTCATCAAGCTTCCTCTCTTTTCATTGATCCTGCAAAACATTCAAATGCAATCTTATCACATCATGTATTAAGAATCAACGAATAGGAACTTAATGGAGTTAGATAGTGGATATTACCTGAAGCACAACCATACTTTTTCACTCTCCCATCTTCTGGACTCTTCAGGCTCTTAGGGCAGACTTGTATCCACTGCCCTTTCATTTGGCAGCAAACGTAGGTCGCTTCTCCTAAAACGTCCTCGGAAGTATGGTTGGTTGACTTTCCCAACAAATATGCTCCATTGCTTTGCCAAATCATTTCTGATTCAGTAGCAATGATCATGTAAGTTAGGTCTATTGGATTAATGTCTAAGTCCATAACTATAATTGGTAAGACTTGACCCGACCCGGCATGGTCCATTTGGGTTGCATGGCATCATGCACTTGGATAGACTAAATGAGAGAAATAAGACACTTATGGTTATTAATATATTATAAGTTCTAGTATATTAATAATAAGAATAATAATATTTAATTAGTATTGATCAAGAATTAATTATGTGATCAAAAGAAGACTAATTAAATATATGGGTTGATTGTGCAAATCATCCATAACTTATATAGTGGGCCAAAGCTCCATGGATAATCAAGTTGGGTTAAACCCATATGATGCTCCATGGAGGTTACATAACCCATGGGTCATGGAAATGAAAGGTCATGACAATTAGGGTTTACATGGTGTAACCCTAATTGTAACACACTATATAAGCATCATATTATTCACCAAAATCGGCCACTAGTGTGTGTAATAGAAGGGCTGGCCGATTTTCATAAAGTGTAGAATTCTCTCAAGTTATTCTAAATGTATTTGGTGTTGTGTGAACCATTTGAGGTGTCACACTTGAGGCACTTGGCACTCAAGCTTCATGAAGATATACTACATCAAAGAGGTATGTATTCTATCTTGTTATATTCATTATTTTGTATGCTAGATTAGGATAATACCTTGGATGTTCATATTTGTATGTATAATAGAGAAAACATAGATCCAAGGTATTTAGGGTTGCATGTACACTTAGGAGTGTTAGAATGCTCAAAACCCAACAGTGGTATCAGAGCCACGAGTTGTTTTCTGTTATATTGATGCAAATATTTTATTTTCAAATTTGAAAAAATAAAGGAAAAAAACATGAAGTTTGTCAGATTTTAAGATAATTACTTGTTCTTGTGAAAACTTAATTACTTGTAAAATTTGAATAATTTGCTATATGAGTTAAATTAGGTCGAATTTAGTAAAAGATAAAATGATATGATTATTTTATTAGTTTTAGAAGTTTGATCTAAAGAGTTTTATTTTTTGAAACCTCCATAAGTTATGGATATGAAAAGGTTTTAAAAAAAACTAATTCAAAGTTTTTATGGAGTTACAAAATTTGGTGTTAATGTTTTAAAGAATTCCATAACTTAAGAATAAGTTATGGATCACCAAAAGTTTTTTGTGTTACCTAGTTTTATGAGTGAATTTAGATTAATGAAAAAAATTATGTGATAGTTGGTTTTAATCCAAATTAATCTAAAAGAAGTTCATAAAATGTGTTTAGGTAACTTAAAAGTCACATTTATGAATCTTAAGTCTCATAAAAGTTGCCATACGTTACAAAATGAAGAGTGTTTTTGTAACGCCTGTGTTTCCGGGCTTGCCATTTTTAGCAATGTAATAGTCTAGGTTAACCTTTGTAACCCGTTTTGAAATAATAAGATTGTATTATTTGAGTATTATGTGTTTTGTGCTTAATTGCTTAATTATGTGGTCTGATTAATTAAGAATAAAAATAAGCATCAAAATTTAAGTGTAAAATAAACTTGATATCTTTGGTTAATGTTGTAGTAGTTGAAACGAGGTTTCCGAATATATATAGAACACCTAAATCTGACTTCGTATGAGAAAGTTATGATTTATCGAAGTTTCGGCTTAGCGGTATGCAGCCCGAAATACTCGATTTGAGATTGAGCGGTTTTTTAAGCCGAAGCAATCTAAACGAGAATTGAAGATTTCATTGTTGGTATCGAATCGATGAAAAGTTAGGCGAGAACAGACGTCAAACGAAGAAGTTATGAATTTATAACGAAGTTTTTTTTGTCCCGGCCTATTAAAAATAAATAATAAAAATAAAGTTAAAATTAGCCGACGGAGTCTAAACGAAAGTTGTAGAGTGTAGTCTCACCTTCGCATAGATATAAAGAACGTCGAAAACGGAGTTCGTATGAAGAAGATATGAATTTCCGAAGTTTATTAAATATTTTGTATTTAAATTTAATCTTTAATTCGGATGTATATCCGAAGGAGTCACCGATCTGAGCCGAAGTACACCCCGCGTACAGCGAAGCATGACGCACCTCGCACTCGAGTTCTTCGGATGACAAACGCCATGACGTTTCGGAGCAGTACGCCCCGCGTACTCCGAGGCTCTAGCCTCCAATAAATAGGATGCGAGGGCAGCCGAGTTCTTTTGCTATTTTCTCTCTTCTCTCTCCCGTTTTGCATCGATTTGCGTGCCAGAAATACCTCGAAGCCCTGGTATTATTCTCGAGCCCCGAGGCAAGTCCCGAGATCCCAAAGATCCCGAGAAGTGCGGTTCCCGAGCCGAAGCTCTGCCCGCGAGAAGTTCGATTTTTGTAGAGATCTTCCAGATCTGCTGAGAATTACTACTTCTGCAAGTCGTAGTGTTGTCCGATCATCTTCTGATCAAGTGAGTGTATACTACCTTTCATAAACACGATAATAATACAAAATGGTTTGAGTGTATTAAGTATATTGTTGTTTATATGTGTGAATGTGTATTCACTTTCTTCTATCTCATAGATATGATTTATTCTCTATGAAATACATGTTATGTGTGTGTGTGTGCCTCATCTGTTATGTGGAATATGTTTTGATTAAAGTATGCTATACAGGTTTTCAAAACTATGTATAAAAATGTATATTTTATCTACTGATATGTTGGGTAGAACATGGGTAGATAGTTGGTGTGTAATAAACAGATGGGAGGCCTCGTTGTTGTTTGATTTAGTCATCTAGCGGAGTTTAGATGACGACCACGGACTTTTCTAGACAATCTTGTGGAAACATTAGCAGGTTCGCCACCTGTAGGTGTTAATGAACTTGGGTGTTCATTCGTTGTACTCCATCCCCCCACGGTTGCCTTATTTGACTTATATTGCTGAGGAACCCCCGAAGCATGTGTTGTCGCCCCGATGAAATATTCTTAGACTAGGTCCCTTGTGTTAGTTATTTTAGGGACATAAAGTGAGAATAACGGGAATGGGTAATTGGGTTATTGTTGGTTGGTGGAATTAAATATAATTATTTATTGTGGGTTGAAAACCCGATATGCTCACCAGGCTCCCAAGCCTGACCCACTCAGTTTTATTTGTATTACAGGAAGTGGCGCGAGGGCATAAGATGGATGAACCATCAAGTTGTTTTGTTTACAAGTCTGTATATGTATATATATTTGTTGAATGACTTGTAATGTTATCGTTTAAGCTTATTGGTCTGTATCGGAACATGACACCCCGAGTTTTGATTATATAATGAAAATACATTTCTTTTATGAAATGCTTTGGTAAACATTGTTTTATCATGTTTTGTTTTTGGGAACAAATTCCGCAACTCTTTCAAATCAAAAGGATTTACTCTGAAATTATTTTAAAAGCATAAATGAAATCGGTCTTTTCTGGCCGAGATTTTGGGGATGTCACAGTTTTTCCTCATTAAATTGTTTTATGACTCCATAACTTGTCCTCAAGTTATGGATGTTCAAGAGTCTCTTCATTAAAAGTTTTTAAAACTTTAATTAAACTCATAAGTTATGAAAATCCAAGAGTTTTGAATAGTTTCAAAACTTTCCCTCAAGTTTTCGAGTTTGTAAAGTTTTCCCCATGAATACTTTAATTCCAAGTTAGCCCTTAGAATTTTAAAAGTTAAAATTCAACCCTTATACTTTATAATATTATAAGCTAATAATATTTATATATATGTATAAGAGTAAAGTCAGTCTTACCGATAGTAGGCCTCATTCATGAAGCTGGTCTATAAGGGGGGTATAAGGTTACTGCCTATAAAATGGCAGTTTAATGGGTGTCCACTCTCACCCACCGCTTCCTTGACTGGTGGAGGGTCGTTACCCAACGGGTAGGACAAGGATTATAATTCTCTCTTCATTAAAAGTATTAATGAAAAATACTAAGTAACTAAATCTTTTATAAATACCCAATCTTAGTTACTTAGAAAAATGTGAATAAGGTGCTAATCCATGAAATTACACTTTGCACTTTGTTTAAGTCGGTTAGTGGAGCGTGTGTGGTTAACCGGCACACTAACCTGGACTTAACAAGGTAGGCAAAGGGTAACTTAATATTTATCATAGTATCGGTGGAGCGTGTGTGGTTAACCGGCACACTGATTAAGGGGTAAAATTAAGGGTACCAAGTATATTTGCATGGTTATTCACACCTTGTTTTGTGATCCTCGGCATCCCAGTCACAAAACTTGAAGGGCACACTCGAGATTGAAACATGCCTTTGAACAGTTCAATGAATCTCAAAGATCTAGGAGTTTCAAATCTAATTAAAACCTAATAAATTATTTCGTTTTTCATGGTGGAAATTGGTGAATCGTCATTCACCTACCTTCAAATATTTTATAGCTTGGATTACAGCATCCCTCTTCTAAGTTATAAAATAGTTTGTTGGGTCCTAGCCTTAATATTTCATATTGGGTGTCATATTAAGGACTTTAAATCAACTACCTTGAATATCTCCCAAAAAGATGTATGGTCTAGACATTTTTTATCTTCCCAAATCTCTTGAAACAAGCTTTCCTAAATAAAGATGATGTCCCATGGATATCATACTTCTTTCACCTCCTCCAATTATTCTCCTTAGCCCACAAGTTCATAAAATGTTTAAGGTCACTCAAGCCTTATTGGCAAGGCAAGGTCAAGGTGTGATCATATCTTGGAGATGTAGTCACATATTGACAAGCCGGGAGAGTTGGGTGTCAAAGTCTTGAGAAAGTTGGTGGCTCAACTACTTTCTAAGTCACATAGTGAGATCTTTTGGGAATCCTATGAAACTAACTAAGACAAGACCCTTAATGATCTTATCTCTTTGCTAAGATCAACTTCCTAAAACGATGTGGACATTGACAATGATGACATTGGATATACAGTAAAGCTCTCTCTTCCCAATGGAAAGGGATCGGCCATAGTCAACTCGGTTGACCAAATGGTAATGAGAGAGGCTAAGTCTGAGATAGTCCCATTATCAAGGGTCCATAGGTAACTATTGCCAAAGGAATGGGCATTGGTTGTGAAGCTGCCAAATTTACCTAAGGATGTTAAAGTCAATAAGTTTGGCTCTACTTCAGGTAAAGTCCATTGTCTAACTCTATTAAGTACATGCTGATTCTGATCGTGAAGATGGATTTCAATCGCATGGTTTGGTGATCAGAATTTTAGGCTATTACTTAAAAGTTATGATATTTATATTGCTTATGAATAGATAACAACAAGGTTTTCATATGGATTGTAAGGATAAGTTTTTCCGCAAAGTTTTAAAATAAAAGAAAAAGGTTTTGATTTTATTTATTTTAAGTATCCTTACAATGGCATTTGTGAAAAGTTGTTGCTTATAAGATTCCATTAATAGCAATATTGGAAAAATGGATTTGATTCTTTCGGTTGTGATAGTGTCTAATATTACCAAATGAGGAAAGATTCTCATCACCTAAGGTTCAATTGGACCGAAACTTGGAATCATGCAAGTTGTATAGTATGATGAATGAGAACTTTCAGCTTGGAAAATTAAGACTAATTCCTTATGTGAATAAGGAAAGGACTAAGGGATCGAGTACACATTCTTTTGCACTGGTCAAGTCCACCACAAAAGATCAAGAAGACTATTTGTCATGATTTACTTAAGTTCAGTAAATATGGTTATACTTATAAGTTTAAGTATAAGTCTGTAGCATTAGAGAAGTTTCAATGTGAGACAGAACGAATAAGAAGATTCAAAGTATGGCAAAAAGATAAAAGTTTCTCAAATCTGAAAAGATGGGAGAGTACTTTAGTATCATGTTTATGATCATTTTAATGATTAAGATACCATATCACAATTGGTCCTTTAAAGTCATCTTAGTGCATTCTTATGACTAAGAAGAGGAGTCACGAATTGTTGAAATGGTTAAATAAAAAAGATGAGTCATAGTTCATTCCAAAACAATTCTTAGAGTCATACTCCAAGATTGTAACTTGAGTGACATATCTTAAAGAGGGTTTGTTAACACTAGTCAAATGTATGAGTAAAAGGTTATCTACTCTTGTACATTTGAAATTGGTAAATTGTGATGTTTTAGATAAAACAGAGACCAACTTAGGCCAATTGTGTAAAGTGTTAGTCTTGATAAAGAATCCGCACTATCTCTTGAATATTTGACAAGGGAGTCTTATATGTCAAGAGGACAGTGGGAGACTTAAAGCTCTTGAAAGTTTCAAGACTTAATCAAGAATAAACCCTAAAGTCCTTCACTATCACACGACTTGAGGTTTATAACCTATCGTGTTGAAATTTGTGTGCCTATTCAAGTCGGCTTTGCATAGGATTTCTAAGAGATCTCAATTGGTTGCACAGCTACTTGCAAGCAATGGCAGGCACCTGAGTTGCCAAATGGCAAGAATTTAAGATTGCACAAGTTTAATCCATATGAGTTTGGATTTGTCACTAACCTTGTCTTGTAATTATTGTTTTGACAAACTCACATGGATAAGAACCCATACACTATTAAATCTAAGTGTCATTAGGTTTCTCTCCAATTCATGAAAATGATGGTGAGGAAATACTTTCACTAAGTAGATTTTAGCTAGATAGAAATTGTGATATTTGCATTCTCAAAGTTGTTAGTGGAGCATGTGTGGTTTACCGGCACACTAACATGGTCTTGTGAGAAGTGGCAAAGGTCTAAACAATTGAGACTATGATTACGGCATCCCTTTTCATAGTTCTAAAATTGTTTAGACACACATGTGAGCTATCTAAGAGAGGTGTTTGATTTTGATAAAGTTTTATCAAAACAATCTAGTATCAGAAATTTGAACTTTGGTAAGAAAGTCAACTGATTTCTGAGTACATGTCAAAGCTAGTGGGAGCATAAGTGTTATGCTAATAATCATCATGTTAGTGGGGGCATGATTATTATGATAAAGGTTGCAAGTTAGCGATGTTAATTATAGAAAACAAAAGGTTTTAATTGGGAAAAAGTTGTTTTGCTATAATTAAGGGAGAGGAAACTATACTTCATCTCAAATCTATAAGCTTAGATTGAGGTTTTAATCGTATGTAGTCAAGGATAAATATATATATATATATATATATATATATATATATATATATATATATATATATATATATATATATATATATATATGAATTTCATGTTGGAATGGCTCAACATAAGGAAATTGTGTATATGGGTCCATTATTTGCGTTCTAAAATTCGATTATGATTATGGCGTCCCTTTTCATAATCTGAATTATGAGAACTTGGCAAATTAAAATGGAAATGTTATAGCAAAAGACTGGTTTAGTCTTTATGTGAGACATCATGAATCGTGTCCCATATGCTTCGGATATAGGATCGATTACATGTGCTATATTCATCCTTTATAAAATTTTCCAAATGCCTGGGGAATTAAGAAGGGAAAAGGTCTAGAATTGGATATGTCTAAAAGGATTAAACAATTGCCGAGGACAATCTAAGGTTTACCAAAGATTGGTTGCTCAAGGACAGTTGGAAGTATAGTGATAATTCTGGAAGGACTGTATTGACATAATCTGTAAGGAGGCAACTCTTGTTCAGAAGTGATAGTCAAAATGGAATCTGGAAATGTTTCAAAGTTAGAAATTATTTAATCTGTATAAGATTAGGAAACTTAATGTGTCACACCCCAAAACCGATAACGGCGGAATACGTTTCGGGGTGGATGACGTAGTGAACAGTATCATCACAATTGCATAATAGTAGAAACAAGAAGCATACAACCATAGTATTACATAGTGAATTTAATTACATGCGTGGGTAGTAATGTTTAACAATCACTTGAAAGTAATTCAAAAATAAGAGATGGGTCTTGTGTGCTCCACCTTCTCCAAAAATGTCGCGTCTGTACCTGTCTATTTTTGACCTGAAGATACAAGTTATTTTGAAAACAATTATCAGCATAAAGCTGGTGAGTTCATAAGAGTTTAGTGTGAGTTTTTGTATACAAAGCATTAGGGTTAAGGATGTATCATTTATGTTCATAAGTAGTAGAAACTTAGAAAATCCCATATTTTCCAGGAAATACATTGTAAGTGACAATCTGTGAAAAGTATGCATTCTTTATCTCTTTAAAAAAATTTATTGTAAAAATACTTTGGCAAATCTCCAAATAACAAATGTGATAGGATAAGTTAAGCCCGTGGTCAATGATAGAGGTGCGAGCTTCCTTTAGTGATAGATACTTACTTACTTCGGGATGTGGTTTAACATTTAGTGTAGTATTTTAGTGTAGTTGTTGGGTATTCCTTGTATATTACCAATAGTGAGGATAATAGAGGATCCCATGACCTTCCCGGCCATGCACAGTGTAGTGAAGTAGTGACATCCCTGGGCCTGTACGGCGCGAACTGAGTTAACAGTCGGGATGTAATAGCGTCTGCCCCGTATAGATCTATACATGTAGAGTCGTCTCCTTCTGGAACACTCCGGGCGTAGTGAATAGCAAATAGACTATCTCGTAGTGGTTTAGTGTATAAATGTTTGTTTAGTGTTTACTTTATGGTTATAGTGTAGTAAGCTTTTAGTATTAAACATAGTGTATTCTCTTACTAGTGTATCGTAGAGTAATAGTGAGTATTATAGTGTAGATAGTAATAACTTTAGCGAGTAGTAGCGGTAGCGACCCTAACCATACCTATTATGGTTATCTTAGTGGGGATGTTTCTTAGCACGTTAGTGACTTTAGCATTAAGTGAAAGCAGTAATAATCGTATCCCACACTGATATACATATTTTATATAAGTAAGAAATCAACGACAGTCGGACGGATAACTACTACCCTAAGCCCACAATCAAAAAAGAACAGGAAATAAGGCGAGATATCGGTCCTAAGTCCTCCAAGTCTTATTTATATAAATATATCAGAGTGGTTACATTTTATAAGCAAATTGATTTAGTAAAAGTATTATCCAAAAGAACATTTAAATTCTGATTCACTGTTTAAAAATAGTTTGAGAAGGGTGAAACCCGTTTTTAAGGCATAGGGACAAATCACATGTGATTTGAACTAAGAGTAGTGAATCACATGTGATTAATCCTTGTAACTCGGAAATCGTTCTGTAAAACTTTGGATAACATTTATAAGCAACTTGTATCTCCCCCCTAAAACATGTAAAAACACTTGAAAGGTTCATTAAAGGGGTATGAACTCACTTGAAATCGCGGAAATCGGGTGAATCAGGTAAATCGGGTAATAGTGTCGATTGAGCGGTTGGTACCAAATAACCACTTGAGCACCTTTTAGGACCATTTGGAAGTCGGAAATTAGCGGAATCGGGGCCGATTTCGAGTCTAGAGAGAGAAAGTAGAGAGAGTGGGTGTGTAGCAAATGAGTGTTCAAATGTTGTGCACACCCATTGCATATGTCGCGGGAATCGCACCCGATACACGGCTACCCGATGTTTAAAGTTAACTGGGTTAAAACTTTTTACCCGGGTGAAGTGGTAGAAAAGGTAATACAACTCTATTAGGTTAAACGGGGTAACACATATGAGTTATATTTCTTATGATAATATTAAGTCATGCATAGACTTAGATATTCGGATTTTGACGGTTCCAAATATTACATAAATAACGTATAGCGACACGTTCCGTTAGCGAAAATGGGATTTGTAACGGAATTAGATTTGGGGTTGTCACATAATGCAAGAAGGATGTTTCCAAGGAGCTGATCTCCTTTGGAATGCTCTGTAATGATTGTTGTCAAGTCTTTCTGAATTTGTGCATAATCATTACAAAAAGATCAATGCATATAAGTTTAGAATCTAACATATTTTAGTAAATGGCATGAATTTGGAATTCTTGCATTTGCAGTAAGGATTTGGGACTGTGAAAAGAGGATCATTGGAGTAAAGATCATAGACAAACATAGTATGCATACTTGGTGTATGGCATGACTAGTATTTAGAAAACATAGTGTACATGCTTGGAGCATCGGACAACTATTGTTTTAAATTCAAGTATAAAGTTGATAGCTGAAACAATATACAATGAATAATGTGTAATCATATGGTGATAAATAAAAGGTGTTTTATTTATGTTCATAGGTTTTGATACCATATTGGATTCAATTATTATTGTGCTTCACTTTGTATGTTTTAACTTCCAGAATAACTAGGTCATTGTTCTGGATGACTAAGTTATTCAAACCATCCACGGTCGGACATATGTTAGAAGTAGATATGAATCAAGACTGTCATGGGTTGGCTTGTAGAGGTCTAAGATGTTGGAAAAAGGGCTACAACACTCATGAGTGCTCATAAGTTCTGAGTATTGGATTCAACCCACGCTCATTGGAATCACTTCATGGATTTTATCACAAGTGATCATGAGACGATAATATCTTATATTCTTCAAACCTAGAGATATGAGTTGTTACTATGAGTTGGTTGTACATTGATTGCACGAAAACGCATTAGTAACTCGATGTTATAAAACGTGCCTTTGTGTATGATTCAACAAGTAGTAGAACAAGCCATATGAGTCGAAGTTTATCCATTCCTTTTACCTTCAGGATAAAAGCGATATCTGTGGGCCCCTCGATGATTTGATGATGACAAATGGAAGTGCTTGTCGGGGCCAAGACTGATTTGATTTGTTCAAGTAGTCAGTCGTCATAAATCAGAAATCGGGAAACAACAAATGGACAGAGAGAATGATTATAATCCATGTCTTAGTCCATATGATATCTAGAATGGAGGAATATATGATCCCTTATCTAATGGACAAGTCATTGACAAAGGTCAGAGTTCATCTACAAGGTCAGAGTTCGATAGAATCTTTTGAGAGTTGCGATTGCCAGTCGGTTTTTCAAGTCATACGCAATAATAGTTTTAGACTTATCCAAGTGGGAGACTATTGGATTAATGTCTAAGTCCATAACTATATTTGGTAAGACTAGACCCGACCCGACATGGTCCATTTGGGTTGCATGGCATCATGCACTTGGATAGACTAAATGAGAGAAATAAGACACTTATGGTTATTAATATATTATAAGTTCTAGTATATTAATAATAAGAATAATAATATTTAATTAGTATTGATCAAGAATTAATTTAGAATTAATTATGTGATCAAAAGAAGACTAGTTAAATATATGGGTTGATTGTGCAAATCATCCATAACTTATATAGTGGGCCAAAGCTCCATGGATAATCAAGTTGGGTTAAACCCATAGGATGCTCAATGGATGATCCATGGAGGTTACATAACCCATGGGTCATGGAAATGAAAGGTCATGACAATTAGGCTTTATGTAACGCCTGCAAATCCGGGCTAGTCAGTTAAAGGCAATAGGGGTCGAAAATGACTTTTCGACAAAAGATTATTTAGAACAAATAATCTTAACCAAGTTGTAGAATATGTCACAAGGGTTCCGTACATATAAAGAACGCCGAAATCCGAGTTATAACGAAGAAGTTATGACCCGTTGAAGTTTCGCGACGAAACCGACACGATACCGGGAAGCGTAAATAGTGAATTTACGATAGAGCGAGATTTAGCCTTAGCGATCTAAACAAAAGTCGTAGAATATGTTAAACTAAGAACATCGATAAAAAGAACGCCCAAATCTGACTTCGTATGAAGAAGTTATGATTTTTTGAAGTTTCGGACTAGCAGTGTACTGCCCGAAATTCGAATATTAGATTGAACGATTTTTAGCTGACACGACCTAAACGAGGATCGAAGATCTTGTTAAAAGTAGCATAACGAGAAAAATATGGGCGAAAACGGACGTCGGATGAAGAAGTTATAAGGATTTGACGGACCAATCCTGTCTCGGCCCGTTAATAATACAAAATTTAAAATCGAGTCAAAATTAGCCGACAAAGTCTAAACGAAAGTTGTAGAGTACGTTCCCACCTTCACGTGGATATAAAGAACGTTGAAAACGGAGGTCGTACGCGAAAGTTACGAATTTTTAAAGTTTATGATCAAATTTGCGAAGGCTGATAAGGACTAGATGACGTGGCCTCATCGCAGCCGTCCATCGTCGATCAACAGAGCGCCCTTCAGATCACGCCACGTCGCCTCGCTTCGCATTACGCCCCGCGTCGAACTTCGGTACGCCCAGGGTACCCTTCGGTATTATCCCTTCCGAGTGCGAGACAGCTTGAATCGATGTGGCAGCCCCATCCGAAGTTACGCCCCGCGTAGCCAAGGATTACGCCCAGCATAGTCCGAGGCCTCGTAGGGTATAAAAAGGGGCGAAGGTCTCCGCAAATTTCACACCAATTCTTCTTCTTTCTCTCACTACTTTCTCTCTCTAGCTCCCCTAAACCCCCCTAAGCCCTAGTTAAACCCCTAGCACCCTAAGGAAGCCCCGAGGCTCCCGGAGTCCCGAGAAAAAGGAGTTTTTCGGTTTCAAAATGTTGTTCCAATTAAGTTCCGGTTTTTGATAAAATCCGCTGTAAGTGTGCTACGCTTACGCAATTTTTAATATAGCTTTCAAATAATTATAGGAATGTTATTAGGTCCTTAAAATAATTATTTGGGCTATTATTATGAGTTATATTGAGTGTTATTAACGCTTATATAATAATAATAATAGTCAGACTAATTAATTTGTCACGGTTATCGTTGGACTAAACCCTAGTGGTATTGGTACTAGGTTTTATCGAAGGAAAATCGTTTTGAGAGTATCGAAGCGTTGTCTGAGTGTTGAGTCATCACCTTTCAGGTGAGTGCATGGTCCCCTTCAACTTACACATAGATATGAAGTATTTACTACGTGCTATGTGTGCATATTGTCTGTTTACTTGCTGTCTATGCTCGATGAAAGATTTTATACATGTTTTAAATGATTTAAACTATATATGTATTTTATATCTACGAAAATGTTGGGGTAAAACATGGGTAGATATAATAGATGAAATATGAGTTGGACGATGAGTCGAGAGGTGATATAGACTATGAGGTGTGGGTGAGTGGTGTACGATGTGAGAAACCTTTTTCCCAAACGATGTCCCCGGCATTCAGCAGAGTATGGATGACAACCACGGACTATTCTAGATAGTCCAGTGGAACACTAGCAGGCTCGCAACCTGTAGGTGTTGTGAACGATGTGTTCACTCGGTGTACTCTAAACCTTGGTGATCATGCAGACTTGATACCTAGACCCTGGTGATCATGCAGACTTGGTGCCAAAACCCTGGAAACTATGCAGACTTAGTGCCTATTGTATAAATTCTGGCGACTATGCAGACTTAGTGCCTAAACCCCGGTGACGATGGACTTCGTGCCGATTCCTTAGGATGATCCTTAGGAATGTATGAACAAGGAATGGTTGATTCTTAGGGTAGATCCTTAAGAATAAAGAAGATAATGGGGATGGGTAATTGGGTTGATTGTTTGATTGTTTGAACATAATAATTATATTATTGTGGGTTGAAAACCCTATGTACTCACCAGGTTTCCCAACCTGACCCACTCAGTTTATTTATATCACAGGTGTTGATATGAAGTCACATTACACTGAGAGATTTAAAGAGATGTAGATCACTAGTGTAAATAAATGTAAGTTCTGTTTATGCTTATGTTTATGTATTGACAATGACATCCCAATTGTTTTAAAATGAATAAAATACGTCTCTTCGAAAATGTTTTTATAACTTATTTATCGTGTTTTTCTGGGAACAAATTCCACAACATTTTTATGAAAAGAAGTACTCTGACTTTTATAAAGCATAAACAAAATTGGTCTTTTCTGGCCGTGAAAATGGGGATGTCACAGTTGGTATCAGAGCATTAGTTTAAGCGAACTAGGAATATGGATTTATTTCTAGACTTAAACTTAGAATGCTAAGCGATGATTGTGAGGTGTGAGCACTAGCTTATTTTAGGAATGATGCCTAAATTGCTTTTATGTGCTAAATGATTTGTTATGCTATAGTTTGATCGGATCTATGGTCTGTTGCCGACCGGATCTGGAAACCTTATGTGTTTAGGATTCTAAATGTACGAATACGATATTAGAACTAGCATATAAACGTTTCGGAGTGATAAGGATGATTTAAACGTCAATCCTAAATAAAGATCTCGATTCACCTTATTCGGTGTATAGATCAAGATGGAAAGGACCCGTAGCGGAAACGTGAATGCAAATGAAAATAGGAACCAACCCCCAATGGTTCAGCAAATACCTGTTGTAGAAGAAGTTGTACCTGAGCCATTCACCATGGCTGGAGTTCAAGCCATGATTCGGGCTATGATAGTTGAACAAAGGGAAGAAATGAGGCAGATGTTGAATAGGGACGAACATATTGTGCCCATTGAGCAACCCGAACTAATTCCTGAGCAATCGGAGGAAGGGAACTACAGCCGCCAAGTGAGTCAAGTGGAGACTCAAGGTGAACAAAGGGATAGCCCAGAGAGGAGAAACGACAAGGATGGGCGAATGTACAAGAATTTCTTGGGTGCGAAACCACCAAGTCTCTCTGGAAGCCCAAAGCCTATTGAGATTATGGATTGGATCTCCGAGATGGAGATGGTGTTTGAGAGCTGCGACTGTAGCGAGAAACATAAGACCGTCTTCGCTGTAAGACAATTGAAAACGGGAGTCTTGAGCTGGTGGAAGCTACTGGCAGATACGATGCCACGAGGAGAAGCCCTAAGGATGTCATGGGAAGAGTTTTTAGAACAGTTGAAAATGCAGTACTGCTCAGAGATAGATCTGATAGACCTGAACAACGAGTTTCAGAACCTAAAGAAAGGGAAGATGAGTGTTGATGAGTACGCCACCGCATTCACCGAGAGGATGAAGTTATTTCCCTACTTGGTTCCTACTGAACTCTCCAAGATTGATAGGTTTGCTAACGGATTACCCACTGACTTTGGCCCAATGGTCAAAATGGCAACTACCTTGAAAATAGTTGTTAGGGCAGCTAAGAACGTAGAGGCCCAGATAAGAGAAAAGGGTCTAGAAAAAGAAAAGGCAGGAGAGAAGCGGAAGTTTGAAGGATCTTCAAGGTCCAACAAGGAGAGCAAATTCTCAAAGCCTGGAGGAGGAGGTGAAGCAAGATGGTGTGATAAATGCAAGAAGAAACACCTTGGAAAATGCGGTGAAGAGGTGACATGTTTCAAGTGTGGAAAGTCTGGGTATTACACCAATGAGTGTACATCCAACAAGAGGTTGTGTTATGAATGTAAAGAAGGGGGCATCTTTCAAAGAATTGCCCAAAGAAGAATGAAGCAGCAAGGCCAAACACGCCACCAAGGCCAAGGGCATTTCACATGATCCTCGACGAAGTAGAAAACCATGCGAAGAATCAAGGATAAGGACTTCATATCTGAAGATCAAGTTATGCGGTAGCCATAGTATCGTATGATGTAGCCTATTAGAGGCATAGTCTAGGGTGAACTTGAACACCTATGTAATAGTTTCAAGAAATAATAAAACCTTTGTTTTGCTATCTGATGTGTTAAACTGTTATGTGATTTTCTTGTATGGTGACTTGGAAAACTGTGAGACAATACTTGGGACGAGTATGAGTAGGTGTGAAAGGTAGTAGATGCATATACTACTGGAAGCACAAGACTCACGCTTGGATCAGGGAAAGTCACAAAGTTACCAAGAAGCTAGTAACTGATTTCGTTTTATTCAAGTATGTCATTACCATCGTTTCGGTAATGACTAAAAAGACTGTTGATATTCCGACCCTAGTGGTCATATCAAATCGAGTCCAACTACAATGAGTATGTTACGTGGTTCGGAGAACCAAGTTCGATGTAGCACCGAATCAAGCCGGAAGAATTAATCAAAGCAACCAGTAGAGGTATCACGAAAAGTTGCTTGTAGCTAGAAATGCTACATTTTTAAAAAAATGTGATTATATCACATTAGAACATGAAGGAAGGTATAGCCTGTTTTGGAATTTAACTCTAAGAGACTTGAGTCTAAGCTTTGCAACATATGATGAGAGGTCATTAGAATATGACACATCAGTCCATTGAAATAATAAAAGAACTTATCTCAAGTTCGTATCAACTGAGGATTGACATTGTGGCTTGAAGGTCATAATTTAGAGTCTAATGTGAGATAGAGAGCGGATGTAGGATCGAGCACCGCTTGTGGTCAAGGAGTCCAAGAGTTAGATACTCATTCGAAGAAACATCGAAGTTATGAATTAAGATGAAGAGATAATGTATGGAGTCATCATGTGAGCCCTGTTTTGTTGATGATTCCGGGACGTAATCATCCTAAGGGGGAGATAATTGTAACGCCCGCAAATCCGGGCTAGTCAGTTAAAGGCAATAGGGGTCAAAAACGACTTTTCGACAAAAGATTATTTAGAACAAATAATCTTAACAAAGTTGTAGAATATTTCACAAGGTTTCCGTACACATAAAGAACGCCGAAATCCGAGTTATAACGAAGAAGTTATGACCCGTTGAAGTTTCGCGATGAACCGACACGATACCGGGAAGCGTAAATAGTGAATTTACGATAGAGCGAGATTTAGCCTTAGCGATCTAAACAAAAGTCGTATAATATGTTAAACTAAGAACATCGATAAAAAGAACGCCCAAATCTGACTTCGTATGAAGAAGTTATGATATTTCGAAGTTTCGGACTAGCAGTGTACTGCCCGAAATTCGAATATTAGATCGAACGATTTTTAGCCGACACGACCTAAACAAGAATCGAAGATCTCGTTAAAAGTAGCATAACGAGAAAAAGATGGGCGAAAACGGACGTCGGATGAAGAAGTTATAAGGATTTGACGGACCAATCCTGTCCCGGCCCGTTAATAATATAAAATTTAAAATCGAGTCAAAATTAGCCGACAAAGTCTAAACGAAAGTTGTAGAGTACGTTCCCACCTTCACGTGGATATAAATAACGTTGAAAACGGAGGTCGTACGCGAAAGTTACGAATTTTTCAAGTTTATGATCAAATTTACGAAGGCTGATAAGGACTAGATGACGTGGCCTCATCGCAGCCGTCCATCGTCGATCAACAGAGCGCCCTTCGGATCACGCCACGTCGCCTCGCTTCACATTACGACCCGCGTCGGACTTCGGTACGCCCAGCGTACCCTTCAGTCTTATCCCTTCTGAGTGCGAGACAGCTTGAATCGATGTGGCAGCCCCATCCGAAGTTACGCCCCGCGTAGCCAAGGATTACGCCCAGCGTAGTCCGAGGCCTCGCAGGGTATAAAAAGGGGCGAAGGTCTCCGCAAATTTCACACCAATTCTTCTTCTTTCTCTCACTACTTTCTCTCTCTAGCTCCCCTAAACCCCCCTAAGCCCTAGTTAAACCCCTAGCACCCTAAGGAAGCCCCGAGGCTCCCGGAGTCCCGAGAAAAAGGAGTTTTTTGGTTTCGAAACGCTGCTCCAATTAAGTTCCGGTTTTCGATAAAATTCGCTGTAAGTGTGCTACGCTTACGCAATTTTTAATATAGCTTTCAAATAATTATAGGAATGTTATTAGGTCCTTAAAATAATTATTTGGGCTATTATTATGAGTTATATTGAGTGTTATTAACGCTTATATAATAATAATAATAGTCAGACTAATTAATTTGTTGCGGTTATCGTTAGACTAAACCCTAGTGGTATTGGTACTAGGTTTTATCGAAGGAAAATCGTTTTGAGAGTATCGAAGCGCTGTCTGAGTGCTGAGTCATCACCTTTCAGGTGAGTGCATGTTCCCATTCAACTTACACATAGATATGAAGTATTTACTACGTGCTATGTGTGCATATTGTCTGTTTACTTGCTGTCTATGCTCGGTGAAAGATTTTATACATGTTTTAAATGATTTAAACTATATATGTATTTTATATCTACGAAAATGTTGGGGTAAAACATGGGTAGATATAATAGATGAAATATGAGTTGGACGATAAGTCGAGAGGTGATATAGACTATGAGGTGCGGGTGAGAGGTGTACGATGTGAGAAACCTTTTTCCCAAACGATGTCCCCGTCATTCAGCAGAGTATGGATGACAACCACGGACTATTCTAGATAGTCCAGTGGAACACTAGCAGACTCGCAACCTGTAGGTGTTGTGAACGATGTGTTCACTCGGTGTACTCTAAACCTTGGTGATCATGCAGACTTGATACCTAGACCCTGGTGATCATGCAGACTTAGTGCCAAAACCCTGGCGACTATGCAGACTTAGTGCCTATTGTATAAATTCTAGCGACTATGCAGACTTAGTGCCTAAACCCCGGTGACGATGGGCTTCGTGCCGATTCCTTAGGATGATCCTTAGGAATGTATGAACAAGGAATGGTTGATTCTTAGGGTAGATCCTTAAGAATAAAGAAGATAATGGGGATGGGTAATTGGGTTGATTGTTTGATTGTTTGAACATAATAATTATATTATTGTGGGTTGAAAACCCTATGTACTCACCAGGTTTCCCAACCTGACCCACTCAGTTTATTTATATCACAGGTGTTGATATGAAGTCACATTACACTGAGAGATTTAAAGGGATGTAGATCACTAGTGTAAATAAATGTAAGTTCTGTTTATGCTTATGTTTCTGTATTGACAATGACATCCCAAATGTTTTAAAATGAATAAAATACGTCTCTTCGAAAATGTTTTTATAACTTATTTATCGTGTTTTTCTGGGAACAAATTCCGCAACATTTTTATGAAAAGAAGTACTCTGACTTTTATAAAGCATAAACAAAATCAGTCTTTTCTGGCCGTGAAAATGGGGATGTCACAGTTTACATGGTGTAACCCTAATTGTAACACACTATATAAGCATCATATTATTCACCAAAATCGGCCACTAGTGTGTGTAATAGAAGGGCTAGCCGATTTTCATGAAGTGTAGAATTCTCTCAAGTTATTCTAAGTGTATTTGGTGTTATGTGAACCATTTGAGGTGTCACACTTGAGGCACTTGGCACTCAAGCTTCATGAAGATATACTACATCAAAGAGGTATGTATTTTATCTTGTTATATTCATTATTTTGTATGCTAGATTAGGATAATACCTTGGATGTTCATATTTGTATGTATAATAGAGAAAACATAGATCCAAGGTATTTAGGGTTGCATGTACACTTAGGAGTGTTAGAATGCTCAAAACCCAACAAGGTCAATGAAGTTTGCGTCACGATCCATCATATAATACTTTCTTTTGAACTCATTATATGATTCAGGGAGTGACTGCAGAACCCAGTCTACAGCCAACTTATTAGGGAATGACGCACCCAACATAATCAACCTATCGATGTTTGATTTCATTCCTAGAACGTGGGAACACACGGGTTTACCATCTTCATGTTTCATTTCCAATAGGGCTTTAGTGATATTGAACCTTTCAATTCTTCGATCTTGTGGGTTAGGGAGAATAATTGGAGGAGGAGGAGGAAGTGAAATCAAACTAGTCCACTTTGATTCTTTACTCGAATAGCGGAATACCTTAATTTCAGCAGGAACACCTTTTCCTTGAAATTTGGGAAGACCATGATTGTCATACTTTGACATCTACAAAACGGGAGAAAATAAATTCAAGTTAGTTGATTTATTGAGTCCTTAGTAAATCACCCAAATGATATACTAGGGCTAGGACCCAACACAATATTCCACAACTCGGGAGAGGGATGTCGTAACCCAAATTGCAGAACATTTGAAGGTAAGTGAATGACGATTCACTAATTTTCCACCATGAAAAACGAAAAACAGATTAAGTTTTAAATGTATTGAAAACTCCTAGATCCTTTGGGATTCGTTGAACTTTTCAATGGCATGTTTAAATCTCGATATGCCCCTCTAGTTTGTGACTAGGATGCCGAGGATCACAAAGCGGGTGTGAATAACCATGCAAATCTACATGGTGCCCCCACATGTTACAGTCACCTATTCGATGTGCCGGTTAACCACACACGCTCCACCGAACTATGACAAACACTGAGTCACCATTTGCTACCTTTGCTCAGAACCATTTAGTGTGCCAGTTAACCACACACGCTCCACTAACGTCTTCGCAAGGGCACAAAGTGTAATTTCATGGAATTGCATCAATTCACTTTTGCCTAAAGTAACTAATATTGGGAATTTTATGAAAGCATTTAGTTACTTTTATACTTCATTATACTTATAATGGAAGGTTTCTGTCCTATCCTACCCGTTCGGCTAACGACCCTCCACTAATCAAGAGTGCGGTGAGTAAGAGTGGATACCCATTCAATCGCCATTTTATAGGCAATTTCCTTAAACACTCCTTATACACCAGCTTCGTGAATGAGGCCTACTAATGGTAAGACTGAGTTTTACTCATACATATATATAATATTAGACTTTTAATGATATATATATAGTATAGGGTGTATTTTACACTTTTAAAATACTAGGTGTTCTAATTTAATAATTATACTTTTAATTTAATTAAATGCTACACCAAAACTTTATGGATTTATTAAATCTCCTTTAATTATACACCTTAATTAATTAACAAAATCATAAGGGTGTGATTTGAACTTTTCAAAACTATACTAGGGTTTTAGAATTTAACATTTCTAAATTAAACTTTTAATCAACTTTTAAATTCCAAAACTTGAGGGCAAGTTTTGAAACATTTCAAAACATTAAGGTTTAGAATTTAAATATTTCAAAATCAAACTTTTCAATCAAAATTTAAATTCCAAAACTTGAGGTCAAGTTTTGAAACCTTTTTCAAAACATTAGGGTTTCAACTATTTAAATTTCAAAACAAAACTTTTGAGTTCAAATTTAAACTATAAAACCTAAAGTGGAAAAATTGAAACTTTTCATAACACAAGGATCAAATAACAAATAATATAAATTAAACAATTTATTTTATCATTATCTATATTTGACCTAATTTTAATTTCTTGCAAATTAAGTTACCCAATTAATACAAATAATCAAACATTATCATATAAGGAAGTTATTATCCAATCAATTGGTAATTATCTTTTGTTTAATCAAGGATATACTCATAAATATGTATAAAATCGGATTTTAATGATCTAATACAGATAAGGCAAGTATCCATGAGTAAAACAGCAAGAAATCCCGAAAATAGCTTCATGTGACGCTCGAACTCGCCGAGTACCACACTGGACTCGCCGAGTTGAGGCCTACTCGCCGAGTACACTGTGGTACTCGCCGAGTTCATCAGGCAGGGAGCTCAAAAAACGTTTTTGCAACTTGAACAAACATACAAGGCATCAATACAATAGAAACCAATCAAGGCTCTGATACCACTAATGGATTTTAGCCATAAGAACATCCTATGTGCTCATGCAAACCCTAATGCTTGGATCTAGGTTTCTCTATTGTACATGCATTTCATCCAAGACTATAAACCCTAGATCTAGTATATGATAATCAATATAACATATAAATTATGTTTTAGATCATACCTTGATTGTTATGTAGTAGTAACAATCTCAAATCCTCCTTGTAATGACTTTAGAAAGCTTAGAGTCACAAATGTCGCTCCTTTAATGGCTCACAAATACCAAGAGCAAGAGGATGAAGAATAAGGAGAGAGAAGACACCCAAAAACGTGTAGAAACCCTAATCATTCAGTTTCCCACGTTTTTGGTGCCCAAGGGGTCCTTAAATAGTGAGGCTATTAGGGTTATCTAACAAGGAAACCCTAATTTGGATGCTTAGGCCCTAAGCAACCCATGTACTCCTTTCTTAAAGGCCTTTGGACGATTTCTAATAGGTTTTCCCATAGAATTCGTCCACCCCTTTAATATGGAGTCCATTAGCCCAATATTCAACTATCACACAATTGACAGTTCTAGTCCCTTAAGTTTAACTAATGTCTTTTAGCCACAAACTTAATTCTTATTAATTCTTGACTAATATTAATTAAACAATATGATTTCTCCTTTAATATATTATTCTCATAATATATTAATAAATCATAATTAATCCTTGCTCTCCATAATTCATCCTATCAAGTTGCTTTGGTGAAGGCAACCCAAAAGGACCATACACCATCGGGTCAAGTACATACCAAAAAGTTATGGACTTAGGCACTAATCCAACAACACTAAGCCTAAAGCACTTTTGCGTACCCAACATTCTGCTAAAAGATGTTGAATTCCAGTGAAATATGGGTATATGGATCGGTTGTACAGTGTAAAAGTGACGGGTTGTCATAAGTATAAGTTTTAAGACCCTTACGCATGGGGTGATTTGGTAATGTCACAAAATAGTATGAACATGATGAATATCATTTTGTAACATCCCTAAAAGTTTGAAAGATTTGAGTATATGTGAATAGTTGATAAAAGGGGTAATTGGTCATTTTTATGAATATCATGAGATTAAAAACATTTAATCTTATGAACTAGTTAAAATATGTTAGAGACATCTTTATGATGACCTATAGTGTTAGATTAAGTAAAGTAAATCATAAAAAGGTTCAAATAACCATAAGGGCAAAATGGGAATTTTTACTATTATGAGTGCTAACTTTATGACATAACATATTAATTTATGTAAGCATTTTGTGAGATCGAGTTTTGGGATGTTTCTGATTTCGGGTTAGCAGACCGTAATGTAACATCCCCAAAATTTAAAACCAAAAAATTCGTTTTTATAATAATAAAACCACCAACCCAACATGTTCATAAAACCATAAAAGAAAATCAGAGCATGTCAATTAATCATTCCAATACATCCACATTCAAATAAGGTAGACATCATGGCGTGTGTGATGCGATCACCCAAAGCTCTTCCCCTTCAAACCGGAAGTACCTGAAACATAAACTAAAACCGTAAGCAGGAACCTTAGTGAGTTCCCCAAAAAACCTCACACCATACATATCAAACATATAATGGGCCATGCCCAACAACCATCGAGCCCCTGCCCGACATCGAGCCTCGCTTGGAACATATCTGCCTGTATCATGTGATGGGCCCCACCCAACTCTCTCATCAGTCCCCGACTGACATCGGGCCCCGCCCGACATACATACAATATATACACACGTGCAAGGTCACACATAAAACTAGCATACATATAACCATAATATATGGGTCAGCATTGGTGCCTTCGACCCGCTAAGCACTAGGAGGAAACTCACCTCAAACTGTTGAAAAATCAGATAAATGCTCGGACTGCTTATCCGGGAAATCTTCGCACTAAATATCATCAAACAATACCCTAATTAATAATTAGGTAATAAACCATAACCGAGGGTCCCAACTCATCATCCTCAACCTCTTGGGTAAAAAAAACTTTTTTACCTTTCCTTATTGGGCCCAACTAGCTTGGCCCAATAACCCTATAGTGTCCCAAATAAAACAAATGGCCCAACTCACAACCTAAGGTCCAATTATGGCCCAATAGATACAAAGCCTAAAATCCAGCTAAGGCCTAAAGCTCAAAAGAAGTCCAAGTCCAAAAAGGGCCCAAAACAAATAAAATCCCACTGCTTAGCATACGCCTCATGTACCCCATATGTACGCCCCGCGTTCTCTACGTTGACCAGGAAGCGGGCTGCTGACCCAGTACGCGCAACGTACTAAGGAGTACGCCCGATGTACTGACCAGAGTCCCAAAGGAAAATCAAGGGTCTTAATCCTTTAATACCTTAACGTCCAACCTCAGATCCACATCATTTTAAGGTCTTAACAAGTAAAGTTGGCAACTTTATAGTTTTACATGACTCAATGGGACCCAATACTCATTTTTGAACATTCAGACCCGTAATAAGAGCCCTAACTCCTGCATGGTCCAAAATAACACATCAAGATAGCATTTTCATTCACAAGGAACATCAGAAATGCTAAGATCTACCATCCCTAGCTTCTGGAGTAGCTTATACTCTTAAGCTTGACTTAAGGGACTCTAAAATGCACAAAATCAAGTCCTTAACTAGATCTATCATAAAGAATCATAAAGTTAAGAGCTTTATACCTCCAAAAGATTTCTAGGTTGGTGATGGTTCTGGATCCACAAGCTTTAAGTACACCAATGCAACTTCCAAGAGCTCTTCTTTCTTCAAGATCACCAAAAACACCCTCAATGTCACTTCCAAGCTTGGAATTCTTAAATGGTAGTTAGGGTTTCGATCTCAGGGTTTGGAGAGGTGGAGGTTGGTCATAAGAAGGTCCAAGAGCAACTTACGGTGTTTAAATAAGGCTCAAACCCTAAAAAATAGGGTTTGTCCCAGGTGGTCGTACGCCCCGCATACTCCACGTATGCCCCGCGTACGTAGATTCCTTTGCGACCAGCTTTATGACCCAGTACGCCCAACGTACTCCTAGCCTATGCCCAACGTACTGTTCAAGGTCCCAAATGCATAAGATTTTAAGTTTGAGGGAAAAAAGGGAAATACCTGAAATGCGAATGTTACAATTCTACCCCACTTGAATCAGACTTCTTCCTCGAAGTCCATCGATACAAACAACTCCAGATAATGCTCTTTCATCTCGACCTCAAGCTCACACGTCCATTCTGAACCCTTGCGGTGCTACCATTGCATCTTTACCATAACTATTGTCTTGTTTCACAGAGCCTTCATCTTCCTGTCAAGGATGACAATCGGTCTTTTAATATAATTCAGGCGACCATCCACCTGGATATCCTTCAATGGAACCACTGCAAAATCATCAACCAAACATTTCCGCAGTTGAGAGATGTGAAATGTGCTATGAATATGACTGAGCTCCTCGGGGTAGATCCAGGCGATAAGCAACCTTGCCCACCCGGGCCAAAACCCTGAAATAACCAATATATCTGGGACCCAATTTGCCACTCTTCCTGAATCAAATGACATATTTCCAATGCGACATCTTCATGAGCACTATGTCCCCAACCTGAAACTCTCTCTCTCTCTCTCTCTCTCTCTCTCTCTCTATATATATATATATATATATATATATATATATATATATATATATATATATATATATATATATATATATATATATATATATATATATATATATATATATATATATATATGGCGAGGTGAAGTAGAACGTATTTTCTAAGGTTAATAGGAATGTAGGGAAACCGGGATGGTATAAATTTTAAGTAAAGACGTAATAAATCATAGCCAATAGCCTTTGAAAGAAAGAAAAAATAATCAAGTAATTTTTTCAACTTTGTTATTTGTTAACTGTAAAGTGTAAACTAATAAATTTGAGAATTTTTTTATATTTTAATTTATTTTATTCAATTTTTTTATAAATTGATATTTGTAGAGTCTATAAATAAGTTATTAACAAGTTAGGATTAGTCTACTTGGCTAATATGAAAGCTCTAATCTAACAACTAATTAGAAGGTTATGAGTTCCATATCTGACAGAGAAAAAAACTGATTATTTGTCGTTAAAAAGAAAAGTAAGTTATATAAAAATGTTTTTCTATTGTATTGAATATTGATGTCGATCAATTATTTTGACTTATTCATATATCAATGAAACAAATAAGATCGTTGAAAAACTTGTAAACACTTTTAGTTTATCATTGTATCTAAGATTTGGTTTTATTTTGTCATTATGATCTTCATTATCAGGTGGAGTCGGATTGATACATGGGGCCGACTTTACTTACACAGTTAAACCCCTCCTCTTGTATACTTTACTTACCCTCTTTAATTTTTAAAAATTTAATTTTATACCATTTTTATTTTTTTGTGAAACAGCCAGCTTGAAAAAAAATAGAAAAACTCTAGCAAGAAACTAGAGGGAGCAAATTACAAAAAGTTTAAAGGACCTTGCACGCCCTTTTTGATTTATTGATTGTTAAATTTTTATTTAAAACCTTAAATTTATTTATATAAACTAGTTTTATACAATATATTACAATTTTATTTATATAATATTTATGTTATTTAAATTTAGATATGTTTGTTTAAAACTCAAACCTAGATATTAGTTATCATGAATTTATTAAAACATAAGATATTTTCACATTACAATTTTACAAATATAAATTTAATTTATCTCCATACATATCAATCCATGGTGTAATGGTTACGTCCGGATCTATTGTTTTTAATTTTTAAAATTATTATAAATATATTTGTTATATTGTTATAAAATATTGTTTAAAAATAAAAGTTAAGGGATTAAAATGAAAATAGAGGTAAATGGAATTTTTTTCGATTTGGTATAAAGATGGAGGGTGCCACAAAATCTTGTAAAAAGTACGAGGGATAAGGATGGGAATCATTACTAATTTACCTTTAAAACCCTTAATTACTCATAAATACCTTAATATCAATCACTCACATTAAGGATTTTGATAATTTTTTTTTTGTCTTTCTTTATAATTTATTATTTATATTTATATATAGATTAATTGTTTGTTCCTCTAAGTAACTATTTCTTATTGGACTTTTTTTAAGTAAAGTTTTCTCCTTCAAACTTTGGTAATAATTATTTGTCATGTTAATATTTTTGGTCCATTATTCTTTAATGTTACATTATTTTGCTACAATAATTTCTACAACCTGATAATTTTGGACCATACTCTAATATTAATTACAATAAGCCATAATATTTTCTACAACTTGACAGTTTTGGTCTCTTCTCTAATATTAATTTTCGTTTTCCAACATCTAACCACCATAGTTTCTATATTTTATCAACTTTCGTCCCTTTTCTACAACTTGACACTTTGACCCATTTTCTAATATTAATTACAGTAACCCATAATATTTTCTACAGCTTTGTAGTTTTGGTCTATTCTCTAATATTAATTTTCGTTTTTCAACATCTAACCACCATAGTTTCTATATTTTGTCAACTTTCGTCCCTTATGTACATTCTAAAAAACTATCTCATAAACAAACACGAACTGTGAAATCTGAAACAACCAAGAAAACAATAAAAAAAAATTCTCGGCCCCTAGCAACGCGAGGGCACACCCTCTAGTTATTATTATTATTATTATTATTATTATTATTATTATAGATACCCTATGAGCACCTTGTATATCGTTCCGATTATCGTTGTGTTACTTTTTTCGTTCGGACTATCCATGTGTCATTTTTTTCGTCTGAACTATTTATGTGTTCTTTTCTCATCCTGGATATCCTTTTGTTTTTTTATCCAACTATCGATGTATTATTTCCGTTCGGATTATCATTGTGTTATTTTTTGTTCGAACTATCTATGTATTATTCAATAAATATTTTTTACGAAAAATCACAACAAAAAAATAAAACAGGATAGTTTGAATAAAAAAAAAATAACACTGTTAGGGCTTAAATGTTGTAATTGTCAAAGTGTCAGTTAGATTGTTACGAAGTTTATTTTGTCTTCGTAAGAAGGGTCTTCGGATGTAATGTTATTTATACTAAGGCATTATAAAGAGTAGTCTTAATGTCTAGTCCTTAGTATTGTTATGCTTTTGTTCTCCTATAAATAGGAGTCTGTACTAAGTGAGTAGAAGAACTTGTTCACTCAGCTTTTACAGATTATTCTTTGTACTCTGTAAAATCAAAAGCATAATATGAGCTGAACAAATATTATATTTACTCTCGTGTTCATCATTATTCTTCTTTCTAAATTCATACTTGAATTGTTTTTAAACTCGATTACAAATCTCATCAATTGGTATCAGAGCATGAATCCTTTCTGTGATCTGATTTTCATACGATCAAAAAGATTTTTGAATCTACTGTTTGATTCAAAAAGTTTCCGTTCTTTTTGAGTGTGAAAAATTCTTCTTGATCTAAATCTAGGATTTGATTCTGCGAACATATTTGTAAATCGAGTGTTCGTTGTGTAATTCTGATTTTAAAAAATACAATTTGATTTTAATATTCTCAAAGTTTTTGTATCATCTTGAAGTTTTTGTCCGTACAACAATGGCGTCATTCAATCTGAATTCGATGACATCATTTTCTCATTTGCTTGGTTCATCCACAAAGATTCCGATGCTTATTCCAGAATATTATGATCAGTGGGCAGATCGTATGCAAGATTACTTGAACGGATTGGATGAAGAATTATGGAAATGCATCTCAAGAGAAATCAACCAACCTGCACAAGTTCAGCCAATCGGTGTGTCTTCAAGCAGTTCGGAAGTAGATAATCAATCCAATCGTTTAAAACAACTGGAGAAGAAATGTATGAGGGAATTAAGAGGTGTCTTACCTCCTGTTGTGTACAATTATGTCAAAACATGCACAACAGCTAAAGAAATCTGGAACAATCTCAAAGACAAATTTCAAGGAAGTGAAAAGACGAAGATCACATCTGTGAAACAATGCCTGGTGGAACTCAAAGATTTCAAACAGAAAGAATCTGAATCCATTGAAGTATACTATGATCGGTTCAACGAGCTAATATATCGTTGTAATCGTTATAGTATTACAAGGTCATCAATGGAATACAACTTGATATTTGTAATGGGACTTCGAAAGGAGTGGAGGAGTGTGAGTATGATGGTGAAAAATCAACAGAGTTTTGATACTTCGACTTTGAATGACCTGTACAATCAATTAAAATCTCATGAAAATGAAGTTTATGAAATAGCTGAGGAAGCGATTGCAAGTCTTGGTGGACCATTGGCACTTGTTTCGAAGGTTTCAGAAAGAGAGAATGAAAAATCGAAGTCTGATGAAGAAGAAGGTTTTCTGATGAATTCTGATGATGAGGCTGTTGCATTTTACTCAGACAATCGAGTAAAGAAATTTTTCAAGAAACCTTTTAATCCAAAGATAAAGTCATCAGATTCGAAGGGTAGTTTTGAGAACAAAAATAAAGTAGATGAGAAGAAGAAAGAAGTGAAGACTGATTCGAAGAGTGAAATGGAGCAAATGAAGATGATGTTAAAAGGTGATACAGGGATTAATTGCCATTATTGCTATGGAGCAAATCACTTGGCAGTAGATTGCTTGTTGAGGAAGAAGGAGGAAAAGAAAAATAAAACAAAGGATGAAGCTTATTACATTGAGAAACTGGAGGAAGTAAAGTCGAAAGCAAAGAATTTGTCATTGGTGGCTCATGGAGAAACTGAATCGGATGGCACATATCAAATATGGTCTTCGGGTTCAGATGATGAAGAGATGAAAAATCCATCACATGGAGCTATGTATGCAAATATGGAAGAGGATTCAGATGAAGAACAGACTTACGAAGTGTGTGGGCAATGCTTCATTTCGAAGTCTACTGACAGGTCGCCCATGACTACCAAGGTACGTAACATTCTTGAATCTTTTAACATTCCAGTTTCTGCATATAATTCTAAGTTAGTATCTTTTGATGAAACTGTTACTTACTTTGATTCAATTGTTGTGTCTGCTAGCAATGAAGCGAAAAAGTTAACTGATCAATTACTAGAGACAAGAAAAAAATTGGATTCAAAAGTCACTAGGATTGATTACTTAGAATTGCAAGTTTCGAATATTATGGAGGATAGGGAGAGTTTAGCAAAGGAAATAAACTTGTTGTTAGCACAAAGAAATATTTTTTGTAATTCTGCGAAAAGATTGTATGGAAAATTAACTGAGTTACATCATCCGAGTGAAATAAGTAAGGAACAACATAGAAAATTACTACCATTTTTAGCTTATGATAGAGCTAAGGTAGATAGTATTTCATATGATTGTGAAAAAGAAATTTTTGATTTTAACAAAGTTCCAGATGATAGGTTTAGATTTGGAATTGCTAAAGTCGAAGATTATCTTGATGCTAATGATTTAGTAAAAATTATAAATGAGACCTTATCTAAATCAGAACAACTTCGAATTTTGAAAAAGACTGAGAATTCTACACCTAATTGTGAAACTAATTTTGTTGATATTGAAGATAATTCTGATAATATTAGTGAAATTAGTGATTTAGAGGATGTAGATTGTTCTCAATTGTCTGTCATAAATGTAGCAAATTCTTTTAAAGGGAAAGAAAAATGTGAAGATTTATTCTTAAAAATTAGACACTGATGAACCCTCAACTTCGAAAGTTTGTGATATAGAGTTTGTGGAAATACGTGATAGTCAAACCGATGATAGTGATAATGAGGAAGAAAACACAAATTCGAAGCCAATTCAAAGGTCGAAAGAAATTGAAATTCCTCGAGTGGTGGTTGATCAAGTTTATTTTGATACACAAGAATTTGAGAAAATTCTTAGTGAAAAAGGTGCTCATTATCTTGAATCGAATACTGTTGTTTATCCAATCTTCAAATGCACTGATGATATTGTGTTCCCAAATCAAGTCTTCGTAACAACAGGTAATGTTGAAAATATAAAGCCTGAATTCAAAAAGATGGTTGAGGAAGACAATATGCAAACTTCAAATGAAGGTTTCTTTTCGAATCAAAGCACAGTTGAAAACAATCTTACAAAGAATTCATATAAATTTCAACATCAAAAACCAAAAAGAGTATGGGTTGTAAAGTCAAAAGTTGAAAAGAAGAAAGTTAACCCAACTGAAAATGTGTTTACAAAGCACGAAGGTGTTAAAACAGATGTTAAAACAGTCAACAATGCAATAAAATTAAATTCAAAAGAATTTAAAGCTCAAGTTGAAAAATTTTCAAAGGAAAATAATATTTTGAAACGTCAAGCGAGAAAAACAAGTTTTTTGGCAAACTATTGAATCATTAAATATGATATCAACAAATTTTTCAAGAGGAAGAAAAGTTTTTAGAGAAAAATCAAAGTCTCAAAGTTTTGAAAAGAAAAATGATTCATTTTCAAATATTAAAACAAAAGTTTCAAATGGAACAAAAACAACACTACCAAGGAAAAATTTTCAGAAAAAGGTTGGAACACAGATTTCAAAATCACAAATCAATACATCTTATCATGAATCATATATTTCAAAACCAAAAGTGGATTATGTTCCAAGTTCAGCAAAATGTTATAATCCTTTGAAGAAACAAGCTGACAAAGTCTCATATGCGAAGGGAATAACGACGAAAAGAAATATTTATCATTGGTTGGAAGGAAAAGGAAAAATACATCAATCAAGTAAGTTTTCGAAAGAACAGATACATGAGGCGTATGACAAGTATGCTAATCCTTCAACGAATGGTAGTACATCATCCAAAGCATCAAATATTTCAGTTAAAGTTTGGCAGCCGGTCACGAAAGCAAAAAGTGAAACATCACAAACTCAAAATGCGAAGGGTATAATCAGTGAAAATTTGAAAATAATAAAAACTCATATATCTGACCCTTCGAATGAAAATGTTAAATTTATTGACAGTTTCAAAACACAAGTTTGTGATTGGGTTAATGGTTGTACTTTACAATTGAAAAACAAATCTAATATGAATGGACCCAACAAGGCTTGGGTACCTAAATTTTTTCAATAATCGCAGGTGCTTTGTGACGAGCATTATGATAACAAGTGGTATATTGATAGTGGTTGCTCACGTCACATGACTGGGAAGAAGGAAAACTTGCGTGATTTTCGAAGCCTAGAAAATGGAGGAGTGGTTAAGTTTGGCAATAATCACAAATGCAAAGTCAAGGGTTATGGAAAGATAACGAATGGAAATTTCACTGTCAACCGAGTTGCATTTGTTGAAGGTTTATGTAACGCCCGTAGATCAGGGCTAGTCAATTTAAAGACGATAAGCGTCAAAAATGAGTTTCTGATAGAAGATTATTTAGAATGAATAATCTTAACTAGGTTATAGTGTATGTTACAAGGATTTCGTACATATAAAGAACGCCAAAATCTGAGTTATAACGAAGAAGTTATGACCTGTCGAAGTTTCGCGACAGAACCGACACGACGCCGAGTGACGTAAAATATGAATTTAAGTTAGAGCGATATTTAGCCTTAGCGATCTAAACGGAAGTCGTAGATTTCGTTAAACTGAGAGCGTGCATAAAAGGAACGCCCAAATCTGACTTCGTATGAGGAAGTTATGATTTTCTGAAGTTTCGACGTGGCAGTATGCAGCCCGAATACTCGATTTGAGATCGAGCGGTTTTTAGCCGAAATAATCTAAATGAGAATCGAAGATCTCGTTGTTAGTAGCGAAACGATGAAAAGTTAGGCGAGAATGGACGTCGGACGAAGAAGTTATGAATTTATAACGAAATTTTCTGTCCCGACCTCCTAAAAATAATTAATAAAAATAAAAGTAAAAATCAGCCGACGGAGTCTAAATGAAAGTTGTAGAGCGTAGTCTCACCTTCGCGTGGATATAAAGAACGTCGAAAACGGAGTTCGTATGAAGGAGATATGAATTTTTGAAGTTTAATAAATATTTAATATTTATTTTTAATTAACATACGATATTATCCGAAGGAAGATCAGTCGGTCCATCCGAAGTACGCACCGCGTACTGCTGTACGCCCCGCGTACAACGTAGGGCACTCGAGTTCTACGGAGTCGAGAGTCGTATGCAATGACGTATGAGGGCCGATGACGTAAGCGCTGACGACCTCCGAAGAGTACGCCCCGCGTACCCCGAAGTTACGCCCCGCGTACGTGCGAGGGTCAGCAACTATAAAAGGGGATGCGAGGCCAGCTTCTTTTCTTTTACAAATCCTTCATCTTCTCTCATCTTTTGCCTCGATTTGCGTGCCGTTTGCACCCCGAAGCCCCGGTAATATTCCCGAGCCCCAAAGCGAGATCCGAAGCCCCGAGAATCCCGAAGAGCGTTATTCCCGAGCCGAAGCCCTGCCCGCGAGGAGCCCGGTTTTGTGAAGATCTTCCAGATCTGCGGAGAGGCGCTACATCTGCAAGCCGTAGTGCTGTCGGATCATCTTCTGAGCAAGTGAGTGTATAGTCACTTTCATCTTACACATAAATATGAAGTATTTTATAAAATACGTGTTATGTGTATACATATATATATTGTTGTTTATATGCGTGAGTGCATAGCACTTTCTTCTAATACATAAATATAAAGTATTAGCTATGAAATACGTGCTAGGTGTTATATATCTATTTGATATGGATTTGGAATTGATGTTTTTATACGGCTGTTAAATGATTCAAATTGTGTTTGTATTTGTATCTACAAAAATGTTGGGTAGAACATGGGTAGATGGAATAGTTGGCGACGATGCGACTTTGTGCCTATTTGATAAACTTTGGTGACGTAGTGCCTATTGTGTAAGTCCTGGTGACTATGAGACGTAGTGCCAATTGTATGAACCCAGGTGACTATGAGACGTAGTGCCTATTGTGTAAGACCTGGTGACTATGAGACGTAGTGCCAATTGTATGAACCCTGGTGACTATGAGACGTAGTGCCAATTGTATGAACCCAGGTGACTATGAGACGTAGTGCCTATTGTGTAAGTCCTGGTGACTATGAGACGTAGTGCCAATTGTATGAACCCAGGTGACTATGAGACGTAGTGCCTATTGTGTAAGCCCTGGTGACTATGAGACGTAGTGCCAATTGTACGAATCCTGGTGACTATGCGACGTAGTACCTATTGTATGAACCGTGGTAGCAAATGGACTGTGAGCCAGTTCCTCAGGTAAACCCTTAGGAATGAATAAAGGAAGTATAACCGATTCTTAGGGTAAAACCTTAAAGAAGATAATGGGGATGGGTATTTGGGTCAATTGTTGGTAATTGAATATAATAAATGTATTATTGTGGGTTGAAAACCCTATATGCTCACCAGGCTCCCAAGCCTGACCCACTCAGTTTTCTTTGTATCACAGGTATCAATACGAAGACATAATTCACTGAGAGAATAAAGGAGATGTAAATCATTAGTGTAAATGAATGTAAGTTCTGTTTATGCTTATGTTCCTGTATTGACGATGACATCCCAAACGCTTTAAAATGAATAAAATACGTTTCATCGAAAATGTTTTAATAACGTATTTATCATGTTTTTCTGGGGACAAATTCCGCGACACTTTTATTAAAGAAGTACTCTGATTTTTATAAAGCATAAACAAATCGGTCTTTTCTGGCCGTGATTTTGGGGATGTCACAGTTGGTATCAGAGCATTAGTTTAAGCGAACTAGGAATTTGTAGGATTTCTAGACTTAAACTTAAGATGCTAAGTGGAGATTGTGAGATGTGAGTCTGATAAATTTTAGACACGAGCACTAGTTTATTTTAGGAAAGTTGCCTAAAATGCTTTTATGTGCTAAATGTTATATGTTGCCATATATGATATTATTTGTTCGGATCTACGGTTTGTTGCCAACCAGATCTGAAGGTTTATGTGTTTAGGATTCTAAGCGTATGTATACGATATTAGAACTAGCATGTAATCGTTTGGAGTAATAAGGTGAAATTATTCGGTGTGTAGATCAAAAATGGTGAGAACAAGAAGCGGAGTTGGAAATGTTGATGAAAACAGGAATCAACCGCCTGTAATTCAACAAGTGCCTGTCGTAGCTAATGCACCTGAGCCGATAACAATGGCTGGTGTACAAATGATGATTCAAATGATGTTGGATCGTCAGATGGAAGAAACAAGACGCCTGCTTAGGCAGAATCGTGAAGAACCGTCAATTCAAGCAGAAGAGCCCGAGGAGAATGGAGGGCAGTCTGAAGGAGAAAACTTTAGTGGGATCATTGGTCAAGTCGAACAACCAGTGGTTAGACGCAATAACCAGTATGGAGGAAATGATGGTCGTGGGTGCAAGTATAAGGATTTCATGGCATCCAAACCACCATGTCTATCCGGAAGCCCGACGCCGGTGCAAGTTATGGACTGGGTCTCCGAAATGGAGACTATGTTTGAAAGTTGCGAATGTAGCAACAGGCAGAAGACCGCTCTTGCAATTCCTCTATTAAAATCTGGAGTACTGAGCTGGTGGAAGTTACTGGCAGGTTCGATGCCCAAGGGGGAAGCTAGCAAGATGTCTTGGGAGGAGTTCGTGGTACAATTGAAAATGCAATACTGCTCTGAGCAGGATCTCCTGGAAATCAACAATGAGTTCCAGAATCTAAAGAAAGGAAAAATGAGCATCACGGAATACGCCACAAGCTTTTCGGAAAAGATGAAGCTTATTCCATACCTAGTTCCAACTGAACTTTCCAAGGTCAACAAGTTTGCCAATGGATTACCAGCGGACTTTGGTCTGATAGTCAAGCAAGCAACCACTTTGAAAGCCGCCATCTGGGCAGCCAAAAATGTTGAAACCCAAATAAAAGAAAAGGGTCTGGAGAGAGCTGAAGTTGGAGAGAAAAGGAAACATGAAGGATCTTCAATAATCAACAAAGAAACCAAATTCTCGAAATTTGGAGGAAGAGATGAAGCTAAGTGGTGCGAGAAGTGTAAAAAGAAACACTTCGGGAAGTGTAGCGAGGATATGACTTGCTACAAATGTGGGAAGACGGGGCATTACGCCAACAAGTGTGCATCCAACAAAAGGGTGTGCTACGGATGTAACGAGGAAGGGCATATTTCTAGAGACTGCCCAAAGAAAAACGCACCACCACAGCCAAAGGCATTCCACATGATCCTCGACGAAGCGAATCAAGAATGAGGAATTTATATCCAAGGATCAACGTATGATATAGCCAGTTAAAGGCATAGTATAGGGTGAACTTGAGCTTTTGTGTAATCATTTCAAGTTATATTGTAAACCCTGGTTTTGGTATTTATGTGATATTTATGGTTTTAGTACCTGATGTGTTAAACGATTGCGTGATTTTTTTTGTATAGTGACTTGGTTCGACTGAGAGACAATACTTGGGACGAGTATGAGTAGGTGTGAAAGGTAGTAGATGCATATACTACCGGAAGCACAGGACTCGCACTTGGATCAGGGAAAGTCACAAGGTTACCAAGAAGCTAGTGATTGATTCCACTTTATTCTGGTATGTCATTACCATTGTTTCGGTAATGACTAGTAAGATGGTTCTTGTTCCGACCCTAGTGGTCATATTTAAATTTGAGTTCGACTACGAGGAGTATGTTACGTGGTCTAGAGGACCAAGTTAGATGTAACATCTGACTTAAGTCAGAAGGTTGAAGTTAATGCGATTGATAGTGTCGCTCTCGTTGTTAAAAGAAGTTTGCAGGTAGAAATGCTACATGCTGAAATGTGATTATATCACATTAGAATATGAAGGAAGGTATATTCCATTAATGAAATATAACTTTATTAAAGACCGAGTCTAAGCGTTGCATCGTGCGATGAGAGGTCAGTAGAGCACGACCCATCGGTTTGTTACAATAGATAAATGAAAGTATTTATCCTGAGAAGAAGAAGGAGTCCATAATAAAGGACTTATTTGGTAACTTGAAGGTTACGATTGAAAGTACAACATAGTACGATAAGCAGAGACTAGATTGGGCATCTTCTGCGGTCAAGAAAGCCATAGAGTTAAATACTCTTTCGAGGAAACATAGAAGTTACGGTGATTACCAAGGATGAAGAAATAACGTGTGGAATCATTATGCAAGCCCTATTTCGTTGATGATTCCGGGACGTAATCATCCTAAGGGGGAGATAATTGTAACGCCCGTAGATCAGGGCTAGTCAATTTAAAGACGATAAGCGTCAAAAATGAGTTTCTGATAGAAGATTATTTAGAATGAATAATCTTAACTAGGTTATAGTGTATGTTACAAGGATTTCGTACATATAAAGAACGCCAAAATCTGAGTTATAACGAAGAAGTTATGACCTGTCGAAGTTTCGCGACAGAACCGGCACGACGCCGAGTGACGTAAAATATGAATTTAAGTTAGAGCGATATTTAGCCTTAGCGATCTAAACGGAAGTCGTAGATTTCGTTAAACTGAGAGCGTGCATAAAAGGAACGCCCAAATCTGACTTCGTATGAGGAAGTTATGATTTTCTGAAGTTTCGACGTGGCAGTATGCAGCCCGAATACTCGATTTGAGATCGAGCGGTTTTTAGCCGAAATAATCTAAATGAGAATCGAAGATCTCGTTGTTAGTAGCGAAACGATGAAAAGTTAGGCGAGAATGGACGTCGGACGAAGAAGTTATGAATTTATAACGAAATTTTCTGTCCCGACCTCCTAAAAATAATTAATAAAAATAAAAGTAAAAATCAGCCGACGGAGTCTAAATGAAAGTTGTAGAGCGTAGTCTCACCTTCGCGTGGATATAAAGAACGTCGAAAACGGAGTTCGTATGAAGGAGATATGAATTTTTGAAGTTTAATAAATATTTAATATTTATTTTTAATTAACATACGATATTATCCGAAGGAAGATCAGTCGGTCCATCCGAAGTACGCACCGCGTACTGCTGTACGCCCCGCGTACAACGTAGGGCACTCGAGTTCTACGGAGTCGAGAGTCGTATGCAATGACGTATGAGGGCCGATGACGTAAGCGCTGACGACCTCCGAAGAGTACGCCCCGCGTACCCCGAAGTTACGCCCCGCGTACGTGCGAGGGTCAGCAACTATAAAAGGGGATGCGAGGCCAGCTTCTTTTCTTTTACAAATCCTTCATCTTCTCTCATCTTTTGCCTCGATTTGCGTGCCGTTTGCACCCCGAAGCCCCGGTAATATTCCCGAGCCCCAAAGCGAGATCCGAAGCCCCGAGAATCCCGAAGAGCGTTATTCCCGAGCCGAAGCCCTGCCCGCGAGGAGCCCGGTTTTGTGAAGATCTTCCAGATCTGCGGAGAGGCGCTACATCTGCAAGCCGTAGTGCTGTCGGATCATCTTCTGAGCAAGTGAGTGTATAGTCACTTTCATCTTACACATAAATATGAAGTATTTTATAAAATACGTGTTATGTGTATACATATATATATTGTTGTTTATATGCGTGAGTGCATAGCACTTTCTTCTAATACATAAATATAAAGTATTAGCTATGAAATACGTGCTAGGTGTTATATATCTATTTGATATGGATTTGGAATTGATGTTTTTATACGGCTGTTAAATGATTCAAATTGTGTTTGTATTTGTATCTACAAAAATGTTGGGTAGAACATGGGTAGATGGAATAGTTGGCGACGATGCGACTTTGTGCCTATTTGATAAACTTTGGTGACGTAGTGCCTATTGTGTAAGTCCTGGTGACTATGAGACGTAGTGCCAATTGTATGAACCCAGGTGACTATGAGACGTAGTGCCTATTGTGTAAGACCTGGTGACTATGAGACGTAGTGCCAATTGTATGAACCCTGGTGACTATGAGACGTAGTGCCAATTGTATGAACCCAGGTGACTATGAGACGTAGTGCCTATTGTGTAAGTCCTGGTGACTATGAGACGTAGTGCCAATTGTATGAACCCAGGTGACTATGAGACGTAGTGCCTATTGTGTAAGCCCTGGTGACTATGAGACGTAGTGCCAATTGTACGAATCCTGGTGACTATGCGACGTAGTACCTATTGTATGAACCGTGGTAGCAAATGGACTGTGAGCCAGTTCCTCAGGTAAACCCTTAGGAATGAATAAAGGAAGTATAACCGATTCTTAGGGTAAAACCTTAAAGAAGATAATGGGGATGGGTATTTGGGTCAATTGTTGGTAATTGAATATAATAAATGTATTATTGTGGGTTGAAAACCCTATATGCTCACCAGGCTCCCAAGCCTGACCCACTCAGTTTTCTTTGTATCACAGGTATCAATACGAAGACATAATTCACTGAGAGAATAAAGGAGATGTAAATCATTAGTGTAAATGAATGTAAGTTCTGTTTATGCTTATGTTCCTGTATTGACGATGACATCCCAAACGCTTTAAAATGAATAAAATACGTTTCATCGAAAATGTTTTAATAACGTATTTATCATGTTTTTCTGGGGACAAATTCCGCGACACTTTTATTAAAGAAGTACTCTGATTTTTATAAAGCATAAACAAATCGGTCTTTTCTGGCCGTGATTTTGGGGATGTCACAGTTTACAACACAATTTGATAAGTGTTTCACAACTTGTTGTGGGCACTGGAAATCAAGTTCTTTTTAATGAAGAAGGCAGTGTCATTTTGAATGTTGAGACAAAGGAAGTTTTACTTAAGTCAAAACGAAAAGGTGATATGTTTACATTGGATATTGTTCCTATTGTAGGCAAACCTGCTGTGTGTTTACTTTCGAAGGCTGCTGTCGATATTAGCTGGTTTTGGCACAGGAGGTTATCACATCTCAATTTTCGAAACATCAACAAACTTGTCGGACAAGATCTGGTAAGAGGTTTACCCATTCTTAAATATGATAATGACAGTTTGTGTGCAGCTTGTGAAGTAGGGAAACAACACAAACAAGGACATCCTATCACAATAGATTCGAAGATTGTTGAACCTCTCGAACTCTTGCATATTGATTTATGTGGTCCTTCAACAGTTGTTACTCTTAACAAGAAAAGGTACATTTTAGTAATTGTAGATGATTTTTCAAGATTTACGTGGGTTTATTTTCTCAGGTTAAAATCCGAAGTTTCACAAATGATGATTGATTTTATCAAGAAAATGGAGGTTTCATTGAAGAAGTCAGTTCGAAAAATTAAAAGTGATCATGGAACCGAATTCAAAAATCGTCTTTTTGATTCATTTCTGGTGGAGAAAGGAATTTCGCATAATTTTTCATCTCCTTATACACCACAACAAAATGGTGTAGTTGAGAGAAGAAATCGATCATTATGCGAAGCTGCAAGAACAATGTTGGCTTCTTCGAATTTACCTCAATATCTTTGGGCTGAAGCTGTTTCAACTGCTTGTTTTACTCAAAATCGATCATTCATTCATAGACGGTTTAATGTTACTCCTTATGAAATAATCAATAATCGAAAACCTAATGTCAAATTTTGTCATGTTTTTGGATGTAGGTGTTTCATAATGAATCTTAAGGATAACCTTTCAAAGTTTCAAACAAAAGCTGATGAAGGAATTTTCTTGGGATATTCACACAATTCTGTTGCTTATAGAGTGTTAAATAAGCGAACTCGCAAAGTGGAAGAAACTTTTAATTTGACATTTGATGATCATTACATTAAAAAGTCTAATCATCAATTTGCAAATTATCCTATTTTGCAAAATTCTTCAAATATAGATGATTCAATTGAAATGAATGATGTTAATTATGAATCGATTTTTGGTATTTCAGATCAAGCAATTGATGCAGAAAGAAATGCACCCGATAATCAAACATCAGAAAATTCGAAGCATGACAATGATTCAATTTTGATTTTGAATCTAAACACAAATGAACAATCTGATGATCCAGTGGAGGGGGAGCACTTGGATTCAAATAGTTTTGTTGAGGGGGAGCGTTATTGTGAAAGTGATAACATTTCAACAAATGTTAATGTTGAAGGGGAGTCAATTATTGAAGAAGAGCCGATCATTGAACCAGAGCAAAACATCAAAACGGAGTCAATCATCGAGGGGGAGCCCATACTTGAGAAGGATCCAATTCTTAAAGAAGAACATTTTGATGATGCTGAGGATTCAATTTCCATAAATGGATCAGAAACAGATGTTATGTTCGAAGATGCACCTTTGGATTTTGATCCTAATTATCCACCATTGGATAAATGGACAAGAAATCATCCAAAAGACCAAATTCTTGGCGATCCACAAGCAGGTATAATGAGAAGGGCACAACTTCATGCACGAAATGAGGTATTGAATAATCATCAAGAGTTATGCATGTTTAATGTTTTTATTTCCAAAATCAAACCAAAGACAGTTAAGGTTGAAATGGAACACTCCGATTGGGTTGTTGTTATGCAAGCTGAATTATCTGAATTCGAAAGAAACAAGGTTTGGAGATTAATTCCAAAACCTGTTGATGTGTCAATTGTTGGACTCAAATGGATTTATAAAAACAAAACTGACAAAGATGGAAACATTATTCGAAATAAGGCTAGACTTGTTGTTAAAGGATATTCTCAACAAGAAGGAATTGATTACGAAGAAACATTTGCCCCTGTCGCAAGACTCGAGGCTGTTCGTATTTTTCTGGCTTTTGCAGCTCATAAAGATTTCGATGTCTATCAAATGGATGTAAAATGTGCATTCTTAAACGGAGAACTCGAAGAAACGGTATATGTTGAACAACCACCAGGTTTTATAAATACAGAACATCCTGATCATGTTTATATTTTAGATAAAGCCGTATATGGGTTAAAACAAGCACCAAGAGCATGGTATGCAACTTTAACATCATTTTTGAAACAATCTAAATTTAAACAAGGATCAGTTGATCCCACTTTATTTCGAAAGAAAATTGGAAATCATCTGATGCTTGTTCAAATTTATGTTGATGATATATTTTTTGGCTCAACTGACCCTGCTTTATCTAAAGAATTCGAAGACTTGATGAAAAGCAAATTTGAAATGAGTATGGTGGGCAAAATTAATAACTTTTTGGGTTTGAATATTCGTCAAAACAGGGAAGGCATTTTCATTAATTAGGAGAAATATACGAAGAATTTGTTAGAAAAGTTTGGAATGACGAATAGCACGAGGTTACGAATACCAATGGCAACGGGCATAAAGCTAACTCCTTCGTTAGATAAATCTGCTGTTGAAATTAATCTATATCGAAGCATGATTGGGTCTTTATTGTATTTAACTGCAAGTAGACCTGATATTATGTTTTCTGTTTGTAATTGTGCAAGGTATCAATCGAATCCACGTGAACCACATCTAACAGCAGTGAAGAATATTTTTCGATATTTGAAAGGCACTACTTCGTTAGGTTTGTGGTATCCGTCGAAAACAGGGTTCTTTGTACAAGCTTATTCAGATGCGGATCTTGGAGGATGCAGTCTTGATCGTAAAAGCACAACTGGTGGGTGTCAATTATTAGATGGAAAATTGGTCAGTTGGCAATCGAAGAAGCAAACATGTGTTTCGATATCTACAGCTGAAGCTGAATATGTTGTTGTAGCTGCGTGTACATCACAAATAATTTGGATTCAAAGTCAATTATGAGATTATGCAATTAATATGAAAAAGATTCCTTTATATTGTGATTCACAAAGTGCAATAAGAATTTGTCATAATCCTGTGCAGCATTCGAAGACTAAGCACATTGCTCTTAGATATCATTTCATCAAAGATCATGTTGAAGAAGGGAATATTGAAGTTCATTTTGTAAAAACAACGGAACAATTGGCAGATATTTTTACAAAGGCATTGGATGAAAAATCATTTATTCGTATCATAGAAGGATTGGGTATGATTAATGGAAATTCAATCACATATGATAAAAGCGAAGAGTGATGGGTCTGAATGATTTGGTACAATGACGGACAGGGTGATTAAGTGTTCAGAGGTTACTGTTCATGGTCAACGCTTTGAATGCTTTGTATTCGGAAGCTTTATTTCTTGTTGAAGTACATAATCAGAGATTACTGTTCAAGTCAACGGTTTGAATGCTTCGTATTTGTACACATTTCAACTAAGGTTAGACTTTTAGTTTGTTTATTTTTTCTTGTGAAAAAACCTGAAAAATCAAAAATATTTTCTTGTATTGAAAAATTAAAAATCCAAAAAGATTTTGTTTTGGTTTGTTTTTATTTTTTTGAAAAATTCAAAAATACCAAAAATATTTTTTGTTCTCTTCGGTTTTAACATGTGTATTGTGAGTTTTGTCAAGTTTCAAATACGAAGGATTCATGTGTCTGTTTTCTATGGAAAGGTATGATCTCGATACACTTTGGATTAGTTAGGATGTCCCTAGAAGCATGCTGCTGCATGTTGTCTCAAGCCTCGTATGATTCTATGTATGGGAAATGAAAGCCTTGATGAAATTATCTCATGAAAATTTCTTCCCAACAAGGCTTGTATTTGCATAAATCAACAAGAGCTACCTTTCTCTTCTCAAATGAGTTAAGAGTTTTCTGTTTTGTCCATTATAACAGAGGTACACTTCGATTCTTATCCAATCTTTTTATACCAAACAATTCTTACATTCCAAATTTTCGAAGCGATTTGTCCTTGAGGTCTTTGATCAAAACAATCAAAACCTAGACAAATCACAAGTCTGTGTTTGTGATCTAACATCATGAGTCCGTGATGAAAGTGAAACCCAAAAATCCTAAACCTTAAGGAATTGACGGGGAACCATGTTCCAGAAATTACGAAACATTTGTTTCAGTACCTTTTATACTCAAAATAATATTCATTTCTTTTGAGTGATCTTAATCAAACATTCGAAAACTACGATGTTTGTTCCCAAGAAGATCCAGCATAAATTTTTTTTATGAATATGATTTCTGTGTGAGTATATTTCGAAAATTCTAGTTACTTTGAATATCATTCGCAACCAAGTTGTCACTAACTACATTGGTTATACAACTAATTTTGTTTACAATTTATCACCTTATGTTAAGGTTGATATGTAACGAAATTTTCGAAGACACCCATTTACCCTATACAAGAAACCCTTCGAAACTTCTCTACAAGTTATCGATTGTAATTCACGGGATACCTAACAAGCTGTCAATTATCTCTCTTGATAATTTTCGAAGATATCTTTGCCTGGGATTAAACTGTTTTTGTGTCAAAATAAATTTTTGACATCATAAGTTTTCAAAAAAAAAATTTCTTTGTTTCTCAACTAATTTCTTTTGGAACACAGCACACACGAAATCCTTGAGGTTTGAGTAAAACCAACTTAAACTGATGATTTCGAAATTCTGGCATATGACTTCGCTTTCTAAACCTCAAAGTGAAAGAGCCTAACCTCTATTCCGAAGGCATCCGACGGTTACAATTCTCTTGGGGAATACCAAACAGTCTTGTCTCTTGGTGACGCATGGTGTATGATAAGCGTGTAAGGCGTGTTGACAGTTACGTTTGTCACTTTTTGATGAGTACAGTCCGTATTTCAAGGTGCCATGTCAGAAAGCATTTATTGTATCCCGCTTCAAATTCAAAATTCTAGGGTTACATATAAAAGGGGAAAACAGAAGTCAATAACACTTTATGCGATCAAACCTTCTGTAACACAAAATTCTCTTTGCAACTCATCTTCTTCAAACGTTCTTTGCTCTTCTTATCAACAATGGCGACTACATCATCACCAACCACAGACGAAGTTGTTAGCATTCCGATTCTGAAAATCCAAGGTTCAAACTACCAAGTAGAATCGGATTTGTCAAAGTGTCCGGAGGAACTCCAAATGCTTGTGGTTGCTTTATAGAATTCAGTTCTGTCTAAAGCAATGTTTGATTCTTTTGCTGCTCCAATGTCTTGGCTATCAAAGGCGGGTTCTACTGCATCATACAACAAGGAGACAGGTTGTGTGGAATTCACTATGGTGAATGATACAAGAATTAGGGTATCCAAGCGTTTGTTTTGCAAGATTTTGGGAATTCCAAATTCTGGTCCGTATGATGACCTTTCTTCTTCTCAAGTTGTGTTCATGTTCAACGAGATGGGGCATCAACCTCCTTTGACGCGTATCAGTGATTTCAAGAAGTCTGGGTTACCTACGGTATGGAATTTTTTGTTTGGCATTTTCCTTCGATGTCTTACTGGACGAACTATGGGTCTTGATAAAGGAAGGATGGAGGTGTATGCAATGGTAGTTGGATTGTATTACGATCTGCAAGTAGATTACTCTGAACAATTGTGGACACAGTTTTTAACTAGCATTTCGAAGACGAGTGCCAAGCAGGGGATTTCTTGTGCTCGTTATTGGAGTCTGATAGTACAATATGTTTATCAGAAGGAGAAAATTGAAGTTCCGGAATACGAAGACAAAGCGGTGTTTCACATGTATGGTAGTCCGAAGGAGGTGCATGATGATTCGGCTATCTTTACAACAATAGCTCGCATTCCGGATGCAATGCTTAAGAAGGTGGATCCGACGAATAGTGTTTTGGTGTCATATTTGCAATCTATTGACACAACTGTCGTTACTGGTATGTTACAGCACGAAGAGAAGAAGAAGTCTAAGAAATCGAAGAAGACAGAGGGTGGGTCTTCAGAAAAAGGAGTGAAGGCAGAAACAATGAAACAAATGCCAATAGCTACATCTGGTACCGTCGAAGAGGTGTCTCTAATTTTAACCTCAGTGGTTGATACACCAATAATCGAAGCGTCTCCATCGAAAGAAACGATTCCTTCGAAGACGGGTGTTTTTCAACGTATCAAAATCAAGAGAAAGTATCAGATGGTGAAGAAAACACAAGTCACACATCAAGGGGTCACAGTTAGGGAAATTCCAGCTCCGGTATCTCCATCGTCTAAGAAACGAAGGGCTGAAGATCTTGCAAAATATTTGAAGAAAAACCAAAGAATCGAAGAGGTAGAGCAAGTTCCTGAGACACTAGAGAATGAAATTCCAAAAGCAATAGATATCAGTCAGCCTGCTGATATTTCGAAGCCTGATGATGTGAAGCTTATTGAACCAACTTCTTTACCCCAGGTTACATCAACAACTGATTCTCCAACATTTCAATCAATTATGGATCAACCATTTACCACAATATTCTCAACTCAATCAACTGATCCACCCCCTCCATCCTCACCTATTGATGAAACCATGGTTGTTGATGATGAAACTGATAACGAAGGCTTTGGAGGAACGTTTGAAGCTCTTCGTTTTGATAAAGCCGAAGAAGATTTTCCTGATCACATGCTGATGACCATGAAGCAGTTCAAGATTTTGAATTCAAAATTGAATTCTATCTTGCAATCTCAAGCAGATGTGGGCAGTGCTGGAGTTACAACCATGGAAGTTGATTCAATAATGAAGGAAATGGAAGGCAGGGTAATTTTGAAGGCATCAAGATTAATTCGTGATTCAGAAAGTAGAGTTCTTGAGAAGATTGATCAAAATGATATTTCTACAGAGAATCGAATCAATTCCCTGAGGTCTGATTTTATGATGGAGGTGAAGGATTTGAAGATTGTTACGAAGGAGCGTCATGTGCTCTTCGTACAAGAAGTCAAGAAGGTACGTGAAGATGTTAACATGCAAATTCGCGAACTTTGTGAAGACATGACGAAGGAGGTTCAGAATATTCAACAAGGTTATGAATCAGCACATCAGAAGATTGAAATTATTTGTGATGCGGTTGTACAATGTGTCAAAATGTTCGAAAGAACTCCTCAAATGACCTCTCTTTTTGACAAAGAAGAACAAAATTTTGGAGAATTGGTCAGGTTGTTGAAAGAACTCCAAGACCTGTCTTCGAAATCTATCTCTCCAATTGTTTATCAAGAATTTCTTTCTCAAAAATTTACTCATTTCGAAGCTATCCTACACAAACACTTAGCTCCATTACTTCGTATTTCAAGCCTTTTACCAAACGTTTCAGATGCCCCACCTGCTGTCACAGGGGTGCAAGGGGGAGAAAAGATTGGTCATACAAAGGCTGGGGAACAAGTGAAGACAACTGAAGATACGAAGGTAGTTAGAAAAGTGTATCCTTCGAAAGTGGTAGTAAAACCAACTGTTGTTTCAGCTGCTCCAGTTATTTCGACTGTGACTACAACAGTTCCAATTTCAAAACCCATATCAAAAGGTATTGTAATTGAGAAACAGAGTGATGTCTCTTCTTCAAAGAATATGGCTTCGTCAAATATTAAAGACAAGGGAAAAGGAGTTATGATTGACAAGTCAAATAAAGAGAAGAAAGTTGAGGTGGCAGCTGAGGTTGACAGAATGAGACATGTTCAAAGTATAATGAGACAAAGAGCTTTGGAGGGTTCGAATGTTGATAAGGGTGATCCTTCGAAAGTTTTCAATTACGAAACAATAGAATCCAGGTTGATGTTTGATCACATGTATTCTTTTGAAAAGGTTCCGAAGAAGAGCTTTGTGGTGACGAACACAGATTTTGGTCAACTTGACTTTCCAGTCAATGAAATGATGTTCGTTATGCCACAGTTCAAGGCTGAAACAAAATCAATGGAAATTAAATAGGGAAAGAAGATGAAGATAAGATTTCATGCTGTATTAGCGAAGGCTCAAGAAGAAGTATGGTTTTTGGAGAAGATCAAGAAGGTGATATCTATAAAAAGGGATGTCATTTTCGAAGGGAAGTTTCAAAATTTGAAGTACACTGTGGCAAGAGCAAGTGGAAAGTTACAAGAATTTACAGTGGCAGACTTTCCTTTGATGAACACATATGATCTTATCAACATTGCCTTGATGCTTAAAGATAAGTCATTTTCTTTTCTCCAAGAAACAGAACCAGATGTTTTTAGTCTTGGGTGTAAGCACATAAAAATATTTTTAGAGAATTATTTTGAGTGCTTAGCTCAAACAGATGTCGAACTTGCTACTGTCAATGGCTTCGACATAACTGCACCAATGGCACCTTCGAAGAAGCAGAATGAGTTGAAAAATTAAGAAGACGGTGAAATCTGTTTAAAGCCATTGGGGATAGTTTTTGCAGGAAAAGACAAAGCTGGAAGAGCTAAAAGGTTTTTATTTCAAACTTGCGAAGTGGAGAGATACACCAACTCACAATATACGAACTTAATTGTTTGTATGAACCATTGCAAGAAGAACTTGGAAGGAGATAAGAAAGAGATAAAGAAAGTTATTTCTTGGTACATGGAAATCCGAAGAGTGCTGATGTATGTCGTTCAATCACTGACGTCTTGAAGACTTTGACCTTTATTCCAAAGGGGGAGATTGTTAGGGCTTAGATGTTGTAATTGTCGAAGTGTCAGTTAGATTGTTACGAAGTTTATTTTGTCTTCGTAAGAAGGGTCTTCGGATGTAATGTTATTTATACTAAGGCATTATAAAGAGTAGTCTTAATGTCTAGTCCTTAGTATTGTTATGCTTTTGTTCTCCTATAAATAGGGGTCTGTACTAAGTGAGTAGAAGAACTTTTTCACTCAGCTTTTACAGATTATTCTTTGTACTCTGTAAAATCAAAAGCATAATATGAGCTGAACAAATATTATATTTACTCTCGTGTTCATCATTATTCTTCTTTCTAAATTCATACTTGAATTGTTTTTAAACTCGATTACAAATCTCATCAAACACAATGATAATCGGAACGGAAAACAACACAAGAATAGTCTAAACGACAAAAATAACATAAGGATAATCCAATGGAAAAAAATAACACAACGATAGTTGGAAAAATAACATGAGAATAGTTTGAACTGTAGGAGAAACCTTGTGTACTATGTACATATAGATCAGAATGTCATGCTAGATGTGAAACCTTATATAATGTTTGACAGAATGATTAGGTTCCACCTAATACATATAATGCATTACGCAAATATAATACTCAAACAGTCAGTGTATCTGATGATACATAAAAACATACTTATTATTATTATTATTATTATTGTTATTATTATTATTATTATTATTAAATATAATAATAATAATAATAATAATAATAATAATAATTAATAAAATAATTTAAATAATATTAGTAATGAGAGGGTGCATATAGAATTACCCTAAAGATGATAGTCAATGAGATTAGAAAGAATATGACAAGACAAATATGAACACATAAGAAGCTTATTTGGGCAAGGAAGAAGGGAACAACCAAATGTTGTTTGACAAAGGTTGGGCAAGGGACAAATGTTGTTTGACAAAGGTTGGGCAAGGGAAAAACTAGGTTGGGCAAGGGAAAAGTTGAGATGGAGCTGGTATTTTGTGATTAACTTTCCATTGTCCTCAAATAAGTTTACATGTATTGTTCAGATTTGTTAGCATATTAATATAATTGTCATGTATTTTTATTTTATACAGAGTCCAACCCATTGTATTTGGCCCTTTATCATGTATACGTATATATATTATGCATAATCAATAAAAGGTGGTTTTTATGGGAAAATGTTATGATTTCATGGTATCGGGGAGTTGTTAATACGGTTGTTGTGACATGTTGGATACGTAATTTACTTCTTAAGCTTCATTATTTTCACCGGGCTACTATAGTTTATTGTGATAATATCAATGTCGTTTACATGTCTTCCAATCCCATTCGTCATTAACAGACTAAGCATATTGATGTTGATCTTTATTTTTTCGAGATAAAGTTCCAGTGGGGCACATTCGCGTTCTACATGTTCATTCTTCGTCTCAATATGCCGACATCTTCATAAAGAGTCTCCCATCTCCTTTGTTTCTTAACTTTGGGTTCAACTTAAACGTTCAGACTTCACCTATCGCTCTCACTACCGGGGGTGAGGGGGTGTTATTAGCATATTAATATAATTTTCATGTATTTGTATTTGATATAGAGTCCAACCCATTGTATTTTACTTGTATTTAGCCCTTTGTCATATATACTGTAACATCCCATTTTCACAACCAAATTTTTTTCATTTTTATTAAGGTAAAACTTCCCAATTTATAAATACATTACTAAGAAAACCGTTTATTCTAAATTACGTTTATTTAAAATCAGAGTATCATAGAAAATGTGGAATCCTCAATGTTGCTGATTTGTGTGTGCAGTCCCTCCTTCGCCTTCCCATAGTCATCGATGATACCTGAAACAATAAACAACTCGGTATGCATAAAGATTAGTAGGTTTCCCCAAAATACCACCACACAAACGGATAACATATACAATCAAACATGTCGGGTCCAATCAACCATTGGGCTGGAATACCCAAGGACCAATCAACCTCGGGGTCCAGTCATCCTTGGTATGGAATACCCCTAGTTGGAATGCCGATATACAACGGGTCCAATCAGCCATCGGACTGGAATACCCAGGGTTTGTTGGCCTACCGCCTCAACCCTACCGCTCTTCCTGAGCCTCCGTGCCTACGGCTTACAGCCGGCCCGCACCAGGTATCTTGGCCTATAACACAAAGCAGGACTGCCTCAACCCAAACAAAACACAACATGTCGACATATAAACAATCAGGATCAACTAGGCACATAATACATGCAAACAACAATAATACAACTCACTACCACCTACTAGTCCTATCACAGCATACAGTTGTGCTACCAACTAACCTCTATAACATGTATAACCTTAAGTAACCAGATGTGAGATAGCTACCCGAACAGATGATCCTACTCTAAAGCCACAACCAAACATAGAACATGCAAGAGAGCCTAGACCAAGAGTTCTCAGGCTATCCTACATGACCACATACATAACCTAAAGGCACTCCATATATGATACCCAACAAGCACAGATAACATATAGTTCTACAAATCACTACAACATAGAAACATACTCAATACCATAACATAGATCTAACAGATCACCACAACATAGCAACATACTCAATACCAGAACACATATCTAATCTAACAAATCACTATAACATAGCAGCATACTCAATACCAGAATACAAATATAACAGATCACTACAACATAGCATCATAGTAGATGTCAATAATCCAAGGAATGCATGGTCGTATATACTCAGAGGTGAGATAGTCACCCGGACAGGTGATCCTACTCTAGAACCACAACCAAACAAGGAACATATAAGAGAGCTTAAATCAAGAGTCCTCAGTCTATCCTACATGATTATATATAGTCCCTAAGGTATCCCTTTACTAACAGATAACCAAAACTAGTGGGCCGTTGGTGCATTCGACCCACGAGTACAGTGAGTTGAAACTCACCTTGATATGTGTGTAGATAACCATCGTAGCGACAAAGAACTCTACCAGCTTCGACTCACTTCCAATCACCTACAAGAAGATACTTGGGTCAATACCCGATCACAGGTCATAGTCACTTGCAACAGTGACTACCTCAAATGAAATGACGATTAGGATTCCACATAAAATGACGATTAGGGTTAAGTAAGAACATTTAACCCATTAAGGATTTAATCACATAAGGGTAGGACTAATTAAGGTTTGACTTAGTTATTCTCGGGTGTAATAATAATCCAATCAATAGCCCAAATACGCGCCTGGTCATTGTCCAAAATAGAGCTCCCCGATTCTAGGGTTTTCCACATAAAATCATAACTAGGGTTAGTGTTCCACCCTAACCCCTTAAGGACTTAATTCATTAAGTCTAATGTTGAATTAAGTTAATTGTAGGGCATTATCAAGTATTATTTAAAGTTCAATAAGTAGTTTTAACGCGGGTCCCGACAAAACTCCAAAACTAGGGTTATCTTGACATTAGGGTTTTCTAAACCCTAATTAGGGTTTCAAACCCCAAACTCGTGCCACTAGGACTAAAGTTAGATGTTTAGGTAATTAAATATTTTAATAAATCAGGCACCACCCACTACCACCTTGGGCAGTGGTGGTCGGCGACGGTCCGTGGCGGCAGCCACCCTGCACACATCGGTGGTTTCGAGTCATAAATTCAACAACCAAGCACACATAAAAGTTCCTACATACAAACACACACTATCACCAAAAGAATACAAAAAAATGTCCAATACATCCACCAAGATGGTGGCAGACGGCGGCAGGAGGTGGCAACCACCATCTCATGGTGGTGGCCATGCGAGGGGGGGGGGGGGGTTCTTTGGTTTTACGGCCAAGCAAACACACACAAATGTCGATGTACACTGAACACGTACACCTACATGCGAAAACACACACAACATAGCCACCCTCGTGGCGGCTGGCGGTGGTCGGAGAGCGATAGGCAAACAACCGCATGGCGGCGACAGTAGCAGTCGGATAACTGCAACGTTTTAGAAGGAATTGAGAAGAGAGGGGAGGGTCGCAACAGTAACACACAAACACACACATGAAACATTAGCCGATGCGCCTCTTGATTCCTGTATTTTAATATCACCAAATTCATTTATTCCCTAAATGATCACATTACATTTTCAAGGGTGTGTTTAATAGAAAGTGATGGAATTGGAATTCCAGATTCCATTCCATGGTGTGTTTGGTTGCCAATTACAAAATCTGTCAGAATCCTTCAAATTTCATGTTTAATGGATTTCACCTTTCCTAAGGGAGACCGGAAGGAATTCAATTTCATTCTTCCTTTTTATTATTACAAGACCAAAATACCCTCATTAAATTTACATGTGTGTGTGCATGTCATTTTATTTTTAAAATTGAATTCCGTTTGTGTAACATCCATAAATTTTACACCAAATTTAAACTTTTTCGATCATAAATAAAAATCAAATAGCATTGTTTACAAAAATATTTTCAAATCAATATCCATCACCCAAAATCATAACATAAGGATGAGGAGCGGTATGGTCACGCCTTCGCCTTGCCATGATCCCCTGAAGTACCTGAAACAATAAACTGAAACTATAAGCCCAAGGGCTTAGTGAGCTACCCCCAAAATACCAATACCACATTGACAATGTCATATCAGTAACAATCAATTAATCAACATGCATACTGGCCATCAGCCTGACTGGACCGCCCTACTAGGCCTACAGTCTATCTGAATCTATCTCGAGCCTTCGGCATGATTGGTCCGCCTCGTGGGTCTGCAGTCTCCCCGGACCGCTCATAGGGTATGTTGGCCTTCAACACAAAGCAGGACCGCCTCAACCCAACCAACAAGCAAATAACCATGTACGCATAGCTATCATATACTGGCATATACAAACATCAAGCATATCTATCACACTGATCATCAATCATAGAATTCTCTCGTAACTAGAGTACCGACCTAGCAGGTCACTAACATACCAATCCTTACGGATCATAAGAGCATAACATACTGTCTACCCTGAATTCGATCTAATAGATCACAACCACATGTAGCATACCATAACAATAACAACTAAAGGTTCGGCCTTGGTGCCATAGACCCTATCGATATAGAGAGGATAACTCACCTTGCAAATGCCAACTCGGAAGATAAACTCCAATTCTCGGATCACTTGACACAAGCTCCACCACCTATGATCATAGTACAATATACTCATAAGTCCTTAACCTTGTAAGGTACTCCATAACCCACCATTCAACCCCTGGTCAAAGTCAAAGTCCTCGGTCAAGGTCAACAGTCCATGTTAACCCCAACTCGCTGAGTACCCTCGGCTACTCGCCGAGTTCCTTGAAGTACAATCCAACTAGTCAAGTCATCGGGGTGGCTCGACGAGTTCCTTTGATTCTCTTTCAAACCTAAGGCCACCCGTCGAGTTCCCTCCTTGCAACTCGATGGATACACACGGATACATATTCTAGGGAAAACTCATCCGACTCGCTGAGTTGTTCTTCAAATCGTCGAGTCTTATGGTAATCTTCATCGGACTCTCTGAGTTGTTCATCCAACTCATCGAGTTCACGGCCATCTTCATGTGACTCGCTGAGTCAACCTTGCGACTCGCCGAGTCCATTCAGTCCTCTTTCCATACAGACTTGTTTTGAGCCATGCAGCGGCTCCAAATCACAGATCCAAGCTTCTAAGGCATGCTTATCATGTAAAGTTGCTAACTTTACGTGCATGCATGGCTATAAAGGCTCTAAATTCCTATTTTAAGTTCTTAATGAAACCTCATGCTCAAGAGGGACCTTGATCATGACCAAAACTGAAACTTTATGCTTCTAGAATCCAAGGAGGGTCCAGATCTGAAGTTACAACCTTAGATCTAGCCCATAGCTCATCTTTCCAACTCATCATCTCACCAAAAACCCTAAAACTCAACCAATATAAGAGATTCACAAGGAAAAAGGAGATGTGGTTACCTCCTGAAGATGATAACTGAGATAAGAGTTGATTCCCACACTCTACTTGCTCCAATCTCCTTCTCCTCCAAGCCTTCTCCCTCCAAAGATCCTCTTTTCAAGCTTCAAACACACAATGGGCACACACACGTGTATTAGGGTTTTAAGGGGCTCTCAAAGACTGCAAAGAGGCCAAAGGAGGCTGAGGCTCCTTTAAATAGAGGTGCAAACCCCGGGATTTAGGGTTTCATCTGCCAGCTCCTACTCGCCGAGTCCCAATATAGACTCATTGAGTAGGTCACTTAACACGCGATCCCACCCCGCTGCTACTCGACGAGTAGATCAACCAACTCGTCGAGTAGAGCTTAACCCAATAAATCTTATTTAGACAATACCTGAGAATCGGGGCGTTACAGTTTGACATCCTTCCAGCCAAATGCATGACAGATTTAAAAATATTAAATAAATTAAAAAAATAAATTGAGTTTTAAGTTTTTTTAATTAACTATATAAAAGTATAATACTAACTTGATATAAATGCTTCAAGTTCATTGTATCTCTGATCATAGGATCAACAATGTTTGAAAGCTTTGATCTGTCTGTTAGCTGAGGAACTGCCTGTTTATCAAATTAATTTTTTCTTTAATTAATATCTTGTGATTTATTATTTAATAAATAATTTATGTTAAGATAAAATAAAATCGGTACCAATGTGACAATAGATTGAAATAAAGGTGACATTTTCTCAATAGGTCTTTTCCCTATTAAAAGCTCAAGAAGTATAACTCCAAATGCATACACATCACTTTTATCAGTGAGTTTACATGTAATAACAATATTTAATAATCTTAAAAAAGAATAATTTAATTAAAATGTTGCGGTTTTATATTATTGGAAAATGAATTATGAAATTATACCATCTGATAACTATTCTGGGGCCACATAATTAGTATTATACTATCAATTTGGCATCTCTGTTTTTAGTTTTTAATTCCAATTCCATGATAGCTAGGGTGGAATTTGTTCTCATGATTAACCATATGAGTAATATTTTTTGATTCCAACACACATTGATGTTCTACATAGTTTTCACAGTTATCATTTATAGTCTGAACTTCAGGCTCCTAAGCTGTAGCATTTTTATTAAGTAAATTTACAGCTTTGACATGATCATCAACCATAGAAACAACAGTTTTAGACACTTTTGTTATTAGAGACAATGGGTAAGTGCAGGAAATTCTTGCAAAAAAAAAGTTGCTATTTCATGAATTTAGGCCTTTTTGGTAAAAATGCAAGAAATAGCAGCATACTTAATTGATTTGAGTTGAAAAAAACCGAATTTACTTTTTGTTAACAAGATAACTCATTTTATATCTCCAAGTGCAGTAAACTTGTAGAAAAAGAGTTGACACTGGATGAGTTAATGCATCTTTAAGTGGTGAAGTTACAAGGCCTAAAGCTGACATGGAGATTGTCAAAGGAGAACTTACTCATGGGTTTCTTTTAATGTTGTACATGTTTTGTTTTTCTATAATAAATATTATGCAAGATTAGCAATGTCTTACATTTACTTACTATTGGAACGATTATTTGTATTTGACATATTAGTGCAATGAATTATCTTTCTTGTTTATGGTATTTTAGTTTGTATTATGAGACTTTTAATGTTATTTAATTTGAAAATTAGTAAATCTATCAAAAATATATAATTTTAAAAACATTTAAAATGATGACACGCAAAAATGTGTGTCGTCTTTCTTTATGAAAGGGGCTTTAATGATACGCATTGTGTGTCATAAATGTGTGCGTCATAAGGTTAGGACTTGCAAGTGTGTGTCGTCTTCCTTTATGACAGGGGGTTCCTTGATACACATTGCGTGTTATAAAGGAACGTCGCAAATGTGTATCATAACTGCGCGTCGTAAATAGACGACGCGCAAAAGCGTGTCGTCTTTCGTTATAACAGGGTCTTCCTTGACATGCATTTGTGTGTCATTTGAGTGTTTTACGACACGCATTGCGCGTCGTAAAAGGTTGTTTTTTTAGTAGTGATTTGTTTTCAAATTCATAACATCAATCAATATTGTTCCAAACATCAGAGTGTCCCATAAAAACGCCTGAGAGAGTGCATGTCGCGCCATCAAGCCTTGCCTTTGCCCTTAGGCTCAAATGTACCTTAAACAAATCCACAAACTGTAAGATAATGCCTAGTGAGTTCCCCAGAGCATACCCCACACAATCCACATAATCACATTATCATATTAGCTATTAAAGCTACATAAACCACATAGTCCATGCATACAAACATATAAGGATGTCGTGAGATCCTCCTAGGGTCTTACTCCAGGATGCTATGGGCTCCCCCACATGGTCTTATACCAAAGTTCCATGGGCTCCCCCCATGGTCTTTAGCTGGAAGGCCATGGGCTCCCCTACATGGTCTTACATCCAAGTGACATGGGCTCCCCCACATGGTCTTACATCCAAGCGTCATGGGATCCCCTCATGGTCTTCCCTGCAAGTATCACATATACAAATAGCATACCACTTAGCATATAACCAACTAACATACCACATAGCACTACATCAACTAGTATACCACATATCATAGAATGGGTCGGCCTTGGTGCCTTAGACCCATTGGTATGGTGAGGAGACTCACCTTCTCGAAGTGTTGAACTGATAAGATAAGATCGGATAAGTCCCAACGCGCAGCACCAACTCAGCTGCCTACAGTCATCATGTGACTAATCTTGTCAAAATTCCGGAATACCAAAAATACCCTCAAGGTCAAACTTGGTCAACCCTGGCCAAAGCCCAAGTCAACAGTCAAGGTCAACAGTCCATGTTGACCCTAACTCGTCGAGTGCATCTGGCAACTCGTCAAGTTCCTTCTGAGTCCAGAAACCCGGGACAAGCCCTAGCCAACTCGCCGAGTTACTCGTCAGGCCGAAAACGGGTAAACCCGCTCCAATTCGCCGAGTTTACTTCTCCAGAACGAAAACGGGTAAACCTGCTCCAACTCGCCGAGTCGCCAAGGCGACTCGTGGAGTCTCCCTTTGCCTTTACAAAATCCATCCTTCCAGTCAAATCTAACCTTCCAAACTACAGATCCAGTCCCTTGTGACCGAAATACCACGTAAAGTTGCAAACTTTACGTGCATGCATGGCCTCAAATGGCTAAAATACTAACACTAGGGTTTATACTATGTTTAGGACATGGAAAAGGGTCTACATTAGATAAAGTGAACAACTTTTTGTCCATAGAGGTCTAGAGATGTCCAGATCTAAAACTCGACCCTCATAACAAGATCCAAACCAAAGATGACACCATTATGCACCAAAAGTGACCATTTACTTCCATAAATGAGATCTAAGAAACTAAAGGTCAAGGTAGCCACTTTATACCTCAAGATGGTTGCTAATACAGAGTAGATGTCGGATCTACTGCTCCTCTTTGTACTCCTTCTTCAAGCTTCAAAATCCTTTACAACCACACCAAAATCACTCTTTAAAGCTCTCTCTTACACTCAAGAAGGTATAAGACTCGAACTAGGGTTTCTCTGGCCATAAGAGTGATGAAAGAGGCTACAAATGAGCCATAAGTTCTTTAAATAAGGTACAAATCCTTGAAAATTAGGATTTCTCTTACAGTGTCTACTCGTCGAGTCGGGGCCTTCCAACTCGTCGAGTAGACCCTAAGTCCTGCGTCCAAAAGTGACCTCTACTCGTCGAGTTGGACTCCCCAACTTGTCGAGTTCTAGTACAAAACCCTAAAAACATAGAAAATTAAATGATACTTGGAACAGGCATTACATCTGAAGTGCAAACAAGTACCCAGCTCCTCATGAAATCTCTTCCAAAACCTGGAAGTGAACCGAACGTCTCGATCAGAAACCACTGAAACCGGCACCCCATGTCGTGCTACCACCTCTGAATGTGGATATCCGCCAACTTCTCCGCAGAGATACTCTCCTGAATGGGTATGAATTTTGCACTCTTGGCCAATCGGTCCACGATGACCCAAATAGATTCCACTCCACGCGCAGTCCTTGTCAACTTCATAATGAAGTCCATCGTGATCTCTTCCCATTTTTAAATGGGAATGCCTAATGGCTCCAAATTGAAGTGAGGTCGCTGGTGCTCGACCTTGACTTTCCTTCAAATCAAGCACCACTCCACATACCATACCAAGTCCCGCTTCATGCAGGGCCACCAATAATCAAGTCGGAGGTATCGATACATTTTGTCACTCCAGGATGAATAGAGAACCTCGACTTGCGCGCCTCTTGTGTAACATCTGTGTTTCCGGGCTTGCCATTTTTAGCAATGTAATAGTCTAGGTTAACCTTGTAACCCATTTTGAAATAATAAGATTGTATTATTTGAGTATTATGTGTTTTGTGCTTAATTGCTTCATTATGTGGTTGGATTAATTGAGAATAAAAAAAAGCATCAAAATTTAAGTGTAAAATAAACTTGATATCTTTGGTTAATGTTGTAGTAGTTGAAACGAGGTTTCCGAATATATATAGAATGCCCAAATCTGACTTCGTATGAGGAAGTTATGATTTATTGAAGTTTCGGCTTAGCGGTGTGCAGCCCGAAATACTCAATTTGAGATCGAGGGGTTTTTAGCCGAAGCAATCTAAACGAGGATCGAAGGTCTCGTTGTTGGTATCGAAGCGATAAAAAGTTAGGCGAGAACGGATGTCAAACGAAGAAGTTATGAATTTATAACGAAGTTTTCTGTCCCGACCTATTAAAAATAAATTTAAATTAGCCGACAGAGTCTAAATGAAAGTTGTAAAGCGTAGTCTCACCTTCGCGTGGATATAAAGAACGTCGAAAACGGAGTTCGTATGAAGAAGATATGAATTTCCGAAGTTTATTAAATATTTTGTATTTAAATTAAATCTTTAATTCGGAGGCATTATCCAAAGAGTAGTCACCGACCTGATCCGAGGTACGCCCCGCATACTCGTGTATGCCTCGCGTACACCGAGGGATGTCGACATTTGCACTCGAGTCTTCGGATGACGAACGCAGTGACGATTTCGGACCTGTACGCCCCGCGTACTCCGAGGCTCCAACCTCCTATAAATAGGATGTGAGGGCAACCGAGTTCTTTTGCTATTTTCTCTCTTCTCTCTCCCGTTTTGCATTGATTTGCGTGCCAGAAATGTACTGAAGCCCCGGTAATATTCTCGAGCCCCGAGGCAAGTCCCGAGATCCCGAAGATCCCAAGAAGTGCGGTTCCCGAGCCGAAGCTCTGCCCGCGAGAAGTTCGATTTTTGTGAAGATCTTCCAGATCTGCTGAGGATTACTACTTCTGCAAGTTGTAGTGCTGTCCGATCATCTTCTGATCAAGTGAGTGTATACTACCTTTCATAAACACGATAATAATACAAGTATGGTTTGAGTGTATTAAGTATATTGTTTTTTATATGTGTGAATGTGTATTCACTCTCTTCTATCTCATGGATCTGATTTGTTTTCTACGAAATATGTGTTATGTGTGTGTGCCTCATCTGTTATGTGGAATATGTATTGATTAAAGCATGTTATACAGGTTTTTAAACTATGTATAAAAATGTATATTTTTATCTACTAATATGTTGGGTAGAACATGGGTAGATATTCGGTGTGTAATAAATAGATGAGAGGCCTCGTTGTTGTTTGATTTAGTCATCTAGTGGAGTTTAGATGACGACCATGGACTTTTCTAGATAGTCTTGTGGAAACATTAGTAGGTTCGCCACCTGTAGGTGTTAATGAACTTGGGTGTTCATTCGCTATACTCCATCCCCCTCATGGTTGCCTTATTTGACTTATATTGCTGAGGAACCCCCGAAGCATGTGTTGTCACCCCGATGAAATATTCTTAGACTAGGTCCCTTATGTTAGTTGTTTTAGGGACATAAAGTGAGAATAACGGGAATGGGTAATTGGGTTATTGTTGGTTGGTGAAAATTAAATATGATTATTTATTGTGGGTTGAAAACCCTATATGCTCACCAGGTTCCCAAGCCTGACCCACTCAGTTTTATTTGTATTACAGGAAGTGGCGCGAGGGCATAAGATGGATGAACCATCAAGTTGTTTTGTTTACAAGTCTGTATATGTATATACTTGTTGAATGACTTGTAATGTTATCGTTTATGCTTATTGGTCTGTATCGGAACATGACACCCCGAGTTTTGATTATATAATGAAAAATACATTTCTTTTATGAAATGCTTTGGTAAACATTGTTTTATCATGTTTTGTTTTTGGGAACAAATTCCGCAACTCTTTCAAATCAAAAGGAATTACTCTGAAATTATTTTAAAAGCATAAATGAAAATCGGTCTTTTCTGGCCGAGATTTTGGGGATGTCACAGTTAGTATCAGAGCATTAGTTTAAGCGAACTAGGAATTTGTAGGATTTCTAGACTTAAACTTAGAATGCTAAGTGAAATTTTGAGATGTGTGTCTGTGATGTTTTAGACACGAGCACTAGGTTATTTTAGGAAGGTTGCCTAAAATGCTTTATGTGCTAAATGTTATATGTTGCCATATATGATATTATTTGTTCGGATCTATGGTCTGTTGCCGACCGGATCTAGAAACCTTATGTGTGTAGGATTCTAAGCGTACGTCTACGATATTAGAACTAGCATGTAAACGTTTCGGAGTGATATGGATGATTTGAATATCTATCGTGAATAAGGATCTAATTTCACCTTATTCGGTGTGTAGATCAAAAATGGTGAGAACAAGAAGTGGAGTTGGAAATGTTGATGAAAACAGGAATCAACCACCAGTGATTGAACAAGTACCTGTCGTAGCAGCAGCACCTGAGCCAATAACCATGGCTGGTGTGCAAATGATGATTCAGACGATGTTGGATCGTCAGATAGATGAAACTAGACGGTTGCTTCAACAGAATCATGAAGAACTGTCAATCCTAGAAGAGCCCGAATTAAATGAAGGGCACTCGGAAGGTGGAAACTTCAGTGGGTCTGTTGGTCAAGCCAACCCACCGATAGTTAGGCAAAACAACCATGATGGAAGGAATGATGGAATGGGATGCAAGTACAAGGACTTTCTAACTTGCAAACCATCGACCTTCAATGGAAAGGAGGATCCGATTGGAGTTATGGATTGGATCTCCGAAATGGAGTTAGCCTTCATGACTTGTGGCTGCAGAGGCAAGTTACAGACTATATATGCAGTGCGTCAATTCCGAGGTGGAGTCGTTCGTTGGTGGAACACTCTAGGGAAGACCTTAAGCCCTAATGAGCCACTGCAATTGACATGGGCAGAGTTCTTGGTGCAGTTCAAGCGCAAGTTCTGCTCGGCTCAAAATCTGTTGGAACTACAGAACAAGTTTCTGACATTGACAAAAGGCAGCATGTCAGTTGATGAATACACCAATAACTTCACCGATAAGATGGAGTTTTCTTTGCGCATCGTTCTAGATGAACTGACAAAGGTAGACCGGTATGCGAAGGGACTCCCATGGGAGTACGAGGTGCCAGTACGTCAGGCACATACTCTAGAGGCGGCTATCTGGGCTGCCAAGTCTGTTGAGAACATGATTAAGGGGAGAACCACCGACAAGGTTGAGGTTGGTGAGAAAAGAAAGTTTGAGGGAACATCTGGTTCCGGTAAGAAAGGCAAATTTTCGAAATCTAATTCGAAAAAGTTTGGTGGAGGAAAAGGAGGCGAAGCGAAGTGGTGTGATAAGTGTAAGAAAAAGCACTTTGGGAAATGTAGCGAGGATGTAACCTGCTACAAGTGTGGAAAGGTTAGACATTTTGCCAATGAGTGCCCGAACAACAAAAGGATGTGTTTTGGTTGCAATGAAGAGGGGCACATTTTGAAAGACTGTCCGAAGAAGAAGGAGGCGGCTAGGCCCAACATTCCACCAAAGCCGAAGGCGAGAGCCTTCCAGATGACACTTGAGGCTGCGAAAGATGAAGCTGATGTCGCTTCAGATACCTTTCTCGTTAACGAATTACCTGATCAAATTTTGTTTGATTCTGGAGCCAACTACTCCTTTATTTCGCATGAGTTTGGTAGAAAGCTAGCTTTGCCTGTTGATAGACTAGATAATGCTTTATTAGTCGAAGTTGCTAGTGGCAAGTTTGTACCTGTTAGCCATCGTATGAAAGGCATCTTAATCGACCTTAATGGGAATAAGTTTCACGAGGAATTATTGCCTATCGAGCTTAACGGTTTCGACATCGTTTTGGGAATGGATTGGCTTAGCGCCAATGATGCCGAAATATTATGCAAGAAGAAGATAGTTAAAGTGAAACCACCTGGGAAGGATTCATTTATGGTGTACGGGGACAAACGGCGAGTGAATTCTGGAATCATTTCTCTAATGAAAGTCAGGAAGTGTTTGACCAAGGGATGTACATCATATTTAGCATTCGTGATCGATGCTAAGAAGGAAAAGAAGGTGATGCAAGGTATTCCAGTGGTGTGTGATTATCTGGAAGTATTTCCCGAAGATCTTCCTGGATTACCACCTGATAGACAAGTGGAGTTCAGAATTGACTTGTTACCAGGAACCACGCCAATAGCGAAAGCACCTTATCGATTAGCACCGACGGAGATGAAGGAGCTAATGATGCAACTTCAGGAGTTATTGGACAAAGGTTTCATTAGACCTAGTTCATCGCCCTGGGGAGCTCCGGTGTTATTCGTGAAGAAGAAAGATGGAAGTATGAGAATGTGCATCGATTACAGAGAGCTGAACAAGGCAACAATAAAGAATAGATATCTGTTGCCGAGGATTGATGACCTATTTGATCAATTGCAAGGTTCGAGCTATTTCTCGAAGATCGATCTAAGGTCAGGATATCATCAGCTAAAAGTAAGAGAGCAAGATATAGAGAAGACTGCATTCAGAACGCGATATGGACACTACGAGTTCTTGGTTATGTCGTTTGGACTAACCAATGCTCCGGCAGCATTTATGGATTTAATGAATAGGGTTTGTAATCCTTTCCTTGATAAATCCATGATAGTGTTCATAGACGACATTCTGATTTACTCGAAAAGCCAGGAGGAGCATGGCAGACACTTGCGAGAAGTGTTAGAAGTCTTGAAGAAGGAGAAGCTGTATGCAAAGTTCTCCAAATGTGATTTTTGGATTCGTGAAGTCCAATTCTTGGGTCACGTGGTCAACAAGAAGGGATAATGGTTGATCCAGCGAAGATCGAAGCTGTAATGAAGTGGGAACAACCGAAAAGTCCCATGGAGGTCCGAAGCTTTTTAGGATTAGCCGGATATTACTGAAGGTTTATCCAAGGCTTTTCTTCGATTGCTACTCCATTAACAGCTTTGACCCACAAAGTAGCTACTTATGCTTGGAGTGATAAGCATAAAGAAGCATTCGAGAAGCTAAAGAAGAAGCTATGCGAGGCACCGATACTTTCTTTACCCGATGGAGTTGAAGACTTCGCTGTTTATAGCGATGCGTCTGGGGTTGGATTGGGTTGTGTTTTGACCCAAAGAGAAAAGGTGATAGCATATGCGTCTCGACAGCTGAAGGAGCATGAAAAGAATTACCCGACTCATGATTTGGAGTTGGCAGCGGTAGTTTTCGCTCTAAAAATATGGAGGCATTACCTCTATGGCATGAAGTGCAAACTTTTCACTAATCATAAGAGTCTCCAATATCTCTTTAATCAGAAAGAATTGAATATGAGGCAATGATGCTGGCTAGAATTACTTAAAGACAACGACTACGAGATACTTTACCATCCCGGTAAAGCTAATGTTGTTGCTGATGCTCTCAGTCGGAAAGTCAATCTTGAAAGGAAAAGGCCAAGAGCGTTGAGAATTGAAGTTGTCTCGACTATTTTGGAAAGTATAAAGAAAGCTCAAAGCGAAGCTTCTGAAAAGAATGACCGAAAGGAGGAACGTTTGGGTAAAACGTTGGTGTTCGGTGTAAACAGTCATGGACTGAAGGTGTTCCAAGATCGGATTTGGATACCTAAGTCCGGAGGAATTAGAGATCTTCTGATGGAAGAAGCTCACAAGACCATGTACTCGATTCATCCCGGTAGCACTAAAATGTATAGGGACCTGAAACCATACTACTAGTGGTCGACGATGAAGCTTGATGTTGCAAGGTATGTGGCTGAGTGTGTGACTTGTGCAAGAGTAAAGACACAACATTAGAAACCGTACGGGAGTTTAGAACGATTGCCTGTGCCTATGGGTAAGTGGGAAGACATTGCTATGGATTTTGTCACTAAACTACCCCGAACAAAAAATGGTCACGACATGATTTGGATGGTCATTGATCGATTCACTAAGAGTGCGCATTTCATAGCAGCCAAGGAGAAATGGTCTATGGAGAAGCTTGCGAATTCTTACGTGAAGGAAATTGTGAGGCTTCACGGTGTTCCGTTAACAATTGTGTCAGATCGTGATAGCCGTTTCACCTCGAGGTTTTGGAAAAGTCTACAAGAGGAATTGGGTACCAAGTTGTGTTTAAGTACAGCTTACCATCCGCAGACTGATGGTGGAAATTAAATTTAATTATTTATTGTGGGTTGAAAACCCTATATGCTCACCAGGCTCCCAAGCCTGACCCACTCAGTTTTATTTGTATTACAGGAAGTGGCGCGAGGGCATAAGATGGATGAACCATCAAGTTGTTTTGTTTACAAGTCTGTATATGTATATATTTGTTGAATGACTTGTAATGTTATCGTTTATGCTTATTGGTGTGTATCGGAACATGACACCCCGAGTTTTGATTATATAATGAAAAATACATTTCTTTTATGAAATGCTTTGGTAAACATTGTTTTATCATGTTTTGTTTTTGGGAACAAATTCCGCAACTCTTTCAAATCAAAAGGATTTACTCTGAAATTATTTTAAAAGCATAAATGAAAATCGGTCTTTTCTGGCCGAGATTTTGGGGATGTCACATCTTGTATCAGAACCTGACGTGCACCACCCAGATATGGAACCCATACCTTTCGATGAAGAGTCAACAACCCCCAACTATCATAATTGAAAAAGGGCACCTAACCCACAATGTGCTTGCTCTTCCGGTGCTCCTCCTTCATTGCCTCAACCTGAGCCTCCCAAATCCGCTCCAACAACGGTGTAACCACCTTCATCCTCAAACATAAATCCCAGATCAGTGTCGTAACTGCCTTGAGGCTTAGAGCATTGGCCACCATATTGGCTTTCACCGGGTGGTAAAGGATCTCACAATCATAATCCTTCACTACATCCAGACACCAACGCTGCCTCGTGTTCAGATTCGACTGATCCATCAAACATTATAAACTCTTGTGAACCGTGTAGATGGCACACTGGACCCCATACAAATAATGCCGCCAAATCTTGAAGGCGAAAACTACAGCCCCCAGCTCCAAATCGAGTTTCGGGTAGTTCGCCTCATTAGGCTTCAACTTCCTCGAAGCGTAAGCTATCACACAACCACGCTGCATTAGAACTACAACCAATTATATGATCGAAGCATCACAATAAACCACGAAAACCTCGACACCCTCCGGTAGAGCCAAAATCGGTGCCTCACACAAACACTGCCTCAAAGTCTCAAAAGTTGCATGTTGCTCAGGCCCCCAACAAAATGTGGCTGTCTTCTTTGTCAAACGAGTCAAAGGAACTGCGATCTTGGAGAAATCTTGAATAAATCTCCAATAATAACCCGCTAATCCTAGGAACCTCCTAATCTCATATGGAGACCTCGGAACCTCCCACCTCATCACGACCTCAATCTTGGCCGGATCGAACAGAATACCGTTCTGGTTGACGAGGTGCCCCAAAAACTGCACCTCGCACAACCAAAACTCATACTTGGAGAACTTCGCGAAAAGCTTCTCCCTCCTTAGTGTCTCCAGAACCTCTCTCAGGCACTCCTCATGCTACTCCTGGGTCTTAGAATAGACCAAGATATCATTAATAAATACAATCACATACCGATCCAACATGGGTCTGTACACGCGGTTCATAAGATCCATGAACGCGGCCGGAGCATTGGTGAGCTCGAAAGTCATCACCACGAACTCATAATGACCATAACGAGTCTGAAAAGTGGTCTTCTGCATATCCTTGTCCCTAACTCTCATCTGTTGGTAACCCAAATGAAGATTGATCTTGGAAAACCAAGATGCGCCCTAAAGCTGGTCAAACAAATTATCAATCCTTGAGAGTGGATAACGGTTCTTCAGCGTTAACTTGTTCAACTCCGGGTAGTTGATGCACATCCGGTGTGACCCATCATTCTTCTTCACAAACAGAATCGACGCTCCCCAAGGTGAACTGCTCAGCCAGATAAAATCCTTGTTTAGCAAGTTCTGCAGTTGTGTAGACAATTCCTGCATCTCCGACGGAGCTAACCGGTAAGGTGCTTTGGCTATCGGAGCCGCACCCGGAACCAAATCGATCCGAAACTCAACCTGCCTCTCCGGAGGCACTCCAGGAAGATCATTAGTAAAAACATTAGGATACTCCCGGATGACTGGGACTTCATCCAACGACACCTTGCTCTTATCTCGAGCTTCCAATACGTAAGCCACAAACCCATAATATCCCTGATGGAGATAACGTTTGGCTCTCGCTGTATAACAGAGAGATGGACTCGGATGAGCACCCTCCCCATGTACTTCCAACTCTCCCAACTTGGGGATCGTACTCGAACCAACTGGTGCTCACAATCTATCATCGCCCCATGGGGGCTCAGCCAATCCATACCGATGATAACCTTGCTCTTTTGCAAGGGAATAAGGACCAAGTCGATCAAAAACCACTCGCCGAAAAGCTCTAGATCACAACCCTGATGGACAAGCATGCAGAGGACAGTCATCGACGATATCTACCAAAAGTGGATACTCAATCTCCCCTGGAGCATCCGCAAACTTCTTGCTAAGTGAAAAAGACACAAAAGATTCGGTAGCCCCCAAATCAAACAGAACTAGGGAAGAAATATCGTTCACACGAAACGATCCTGATACAATAACAAACATAAGCATATCAAAAGCATAAATAAAAAGAATAAGCAGAAGATACATACCCGTGACCACATTGGGCGCTGCTCGTTCCTCCTCGGCTGAAAGCTGGAATGCCCTGCTCCTCACAACCAGAGCCTCTGCCTTGCCCTGACGGCCATCAGTAATCCTCAATGTAGTCGGAGCTAGTGCTGCAACTAGACCCACCACTGTCAAGCTCGGATAATCGGCCTTCTTGTGGCCTCGCTGACTGCAATGGAAGCAAATCAGCCCTGATCCTTGAGTGGTGGTGGTTGTAATGGAGGCATAATCCCCAATGTCATGTCCGGTCCTGCCACTCCGGAAACATCCCAAACCACCCGCTCGGCACACTCCGTAGTGCACCTTGTCGCATCTCCCATAGTGGCTCTGACCCTGTTGGCCTTTAGATCTCGTGTCAACTATATTGGGCTTTTTTCCCGCACCCTTCGAAGCTTGAGCCTGGTCTGGTTTCCTCTTCCTTTCTGTATCCAGATCAATCTCCCTTTCCCTATCCCTCGTCACCATCTCATCCAGTGTCCTACAACTGGATACACTCACAAATTGTCGGATATCACTCCTCAACATATCATGAGACCTCTTCTACTTCATCTCCTCATCCGCCACATACCGCGAAACTAGGAGGTACCTCTCTCTGAAGATTGTCGTAATCTCTACCACTGACTTAGTAGTTTTGAGATGTTCCAAAAACTCCCTTGCCAGCTACTAGACCTTGATCGCTAGAGGAAATTTGGCGCTGAACCGTGCCACAAAGTCGGTCCATGCCTTTACCTCTACTTCATGTGCTCGCATAGCATCAACGACCCTAATCCACCAATCATAGGCTCGCCTCCTCAATAGAAAGGCAGCGAACCTCACCTTCGACCCCTCCAGGCAGAAGCTATTCATCTGGGCACTCTCGATATCGGCAATCCATCACCGACTGATAATTGATCCAGTTCGCCAAAGAACTTGGGTGCCCCACAAGCACAGAACTCCCACAAGTTCAAAGACCTCACACCAACCATATATGCCACCTCGGCCCTATGAGTACTCAGCCACTCATCGAACGACTCCATGATACCCTCCTTGACCGTTCCAAAGATCACAGGAGCCTGGTCCAGAATCACTATGGTAATCTCTTACGTGATGAACTCGTAAGTCCACTCATCCAAATTTGTGGCTCCAGAACCTGAGCTCGTACCCTCGTTGGCACCGTGTCTCGTAGTCACCATATTAAAATAAGCCAATAAACCATTAGAATACATACGAGAGTTACAACCCTAACAAGCTTCTTAGTCTCATTGTGACTCTCCTTGAATCGACTACGGATCCTCTGCTTTCACTAGTATGGGCCCAATACTACCTTCCACATTTATCCGTACTTTCCTCGAGAATTGCCCAAATCCTCCAAGTCACCTCTAAAACAAAAAAATCCACTCAATAAGCGAAATGCTCCCTACTCTAAAGCAACTCCTAGGCTCTCCTGGGCCGCCACCATACCCCTCTCCGCTATTAGCTGCACACGGGACTCACGGTAACACCATGTAATTACTGTATGAATATAGTCACATATCACTATCACTAGATAATTATTCGAATGAAAGGCATCTCACTATAACGGTTAGACTCAAACAAGAGCTGCGTAATAGGATAATACCTAACCTTCTGAAATTATCTTATTTCTAATTATATGTAACCTAACGTATCCACTAGTTAATTAGCTGCCATTAAAAGAAACCCCTAAAATCACAAAGCAAGCATTATTCGAGCATTGAGAAATCCAATCGAAGTAGAACCTTACCAGGCCATCATACATATAACTAATATTAGCATGCAATTCTAAAAGCTCATACAATAGGCACAAAAGGCATCTCTCCTATCATATAATCATGTAACCCTGAGTAGATCCCTAGTCCTAATCTAGCATGCATTTCACATAATCAGAGCATAGCACATAAGCATATATGGGTATTATGGGAAACTTACTTGAGGTCAGTCGATTGCATGCACCACACCCTTCTCTTGTAAAAGTTTTATTTTATTAAAACATTTTCTGTTTAGAGAAATTTACCAAACCCTCAGTTTGAGTTCAAACATACCCGAGAGCATGTCCGAATCCCTCAAACCAAGGATCTGATACCAACTTGTAACGTCCCAAAAATAGTGACTAAAAATTTCATTTATAATTTAAATAAAACCATTCATCATCCATATCATAATATCAAAATAATCATAGTAAACATATTATCCAAGTACATCATGTCATCAAAATGCGGAAACATCAGGGGTGCGTGCCATGCAGTCAGCCCGAGCCCTTCGAACCAAAAGTACCTGGAACACAAACTGAAAACTTTTTGGGAATAAATCCGAGATGACGAGTGCAGAATATCAAGAACAATCAAGAATCAATCACCATCATATGCAAGTAATCTGAAAAAGGTTTTTGTGTATATTATGATATGAACATACAGAGAAAAACCTAATCTCATAAAAAAGCTCTTATTAAAATCTAACCTAATGATTATTTATAGGGAACATAAAATATATACCATAAATGCAAAACCAATGCCTTAATATAAAACCTATGCCTTAGAAGAGCTCGAATAAGAACTTCTACTGTAAAGGCACCGTAGGAAATCATAAAACAATTAACCCTAAAAAGGCTTCCATAAATAACCAAATATGTCAAATCAGTTTCAATATCTCAAATACTCAACAACCTCCCCCTAGATGTTGAAACCGGTGAAGATCACATCTTCTTGGCATTTTGTCCCCCTAAATTGTGAGACTCATCAACACATGAGGTCTTCAAAGCGAGAGTAACAAATAACATTTCTAAATACGAACTCTCATTTAAATAACCATCACTCCCCCTTGAATCTTTAACAAATACTATGGAAAGAATCCGAAAAGTTAAGAAAAATCACCAACAATCTTCAAAACCCTTCAAATTAAATGAAATAAATGCTTTTAAAATATACCCAATTCTCAAAAATTAAAACCGGAAAAATAACAAAAATTAATTTTGTATTTTTTAATTTTTTTTTTAAATATTAGACAAAAAATAGAATAAGAAGCAATTACTTAGAAGAGTTTGAAAAGAGCAAGACCAAAGAAAAGGATAAGAAATAAATGTTTTTGGTAAGAAGGGTAAAAAGTGGCAAAAACCCAAGAATTTGTGAAATATTTAAATCTGGGGTTAAATCTGTCAATATGCATAAATGCTGGGGACTGGAACTGAAAATTTTATCATCTTCCTCGTTCAATCAGAAGAACGACGCTTCTTTGACTTCTGAAAGTCAAAATCAGACTTCCGTTTGCAAATCTCTTCCGATTGACTATAGAAATCAATTCCGATTACGATTTTGCGGTTGCTATTCCGATTAGAAGTTCCGAAACTAACGATTGCGAGCGATTCCAACTCTCGGAATGATACGGATTTTGATTCAAAAAAAAAATGCCGACTATAAATTCCGACTCCGATTAAGAAGCAAAATCGGTTCCGATTTCGTTTGATTTGGTGTGAATATCCGATTAAGAATTTGTTCCGAGTCTGAATCGTCATTGTGAATTCGGATTTGATAGAAACACCGATTTCGATTTCTTATTACAGTTTCGATTTGATAGGTGCGATTTCGATGAGATTACTTCCGAAAGCAACAGAACTCTGATTTCAATTTTGAGGCTTGAATTCCGACTCCGAAAGTGTTGTAGTTGCGAATCCGATTCCTTACGAGCCTAGAACTCCGAACGCATGAACTCCGGTCGACAGAACAATGAACCTATAACCGCGAATGTGTTGTAGTGCGAAACCAAATCCAACTGAATGTTCGTAGATGAACAGTAACCTGCGAATGCTTGCAAGCTACGAACGTTCGGAGCTAGATAAAAACGATGATTTTGGGATGCGAAACTGAATAGCCGGAGAAGAAGAAATCAGTTCGATGACTTTACATAAGCTAAAGGAAACCTTAAAGATTGAAAGAAATGGCAGAATATACCCTTAACTCCGAAAGTGACTCATTTCTGTCTCTAAATGCGAATTTAACCCCCATTTTTCAATAGTTCCGAATCTGAACCTCCTCATTGCAGTGAACTGACAGCTTGCACCCTTTTTGCTGAAAAGTGTCAGATGACAGCCTTCTTTTTGCAGAAAAAGTCATTTTTCACCAACTTTTTCAACTTTTCACCTTTTTATCATTACCAACTATTAAATATCAATAAAAATTGATTTCTTCAACACAATTTCATATCTTTGACTGATTTTTTACTAGATTTTACCAGATTTTGTCCCTTCTTTCGTGTTTTTTTATAAAGGACAAAACTTTAAGACACTTTTGGTACCCATTTAAAATTCAACATTGAAGTTGGTTTCTTGCTGTGACAACCCGAAATTTCCATTTGTTTTAAAAATTGGCCAAATTTATCCCAAAATATTTTTGGCCGGATTTAAGCCCGTTGGAATATTTTAAATAATATTCGTCAAACGAACCAAAAATAAGGAAGTATAATTTAGAGTTGCCATGTTCGACGTAAGTCGCTAAACTCCAAAAATTTGGAATTTGCGGAGTAAACTCGGAGTTTTTGACCGCAAACCCCCGAGAGTATAAATATGACACTTAGTCATTTTCTCTCATTTTCCAACTTCCAACCTCAAGAACACCCAAGGATTTTCTCTCAACTATCATAAATTCATCCCGTCAAATCCGCCAAAATCGATCATCCAAGCTCCTAGAACGTAAGTACACTTACCCTAACTTCTTGTATGCTTAATAGGAACTTGTTTACACTTGAAATCATCCTAGAAACACCAAGAACAAGGTGTTTACGGTCCAAGGTGTTCTTGGACCGTAAACCCTTAAATGGGTGCCAAAGTGTGCCTTGGTTCATCCTAAGCCTTGACAACTAGCATAGATCCCTTCCATGGTGAGTTTAACACCCGAAGATCATCATTTTCCCCATGTTCATATGGGTTTACGGTTTGGGGAGGCCATCCCAAAAACCATAAACACCTCCACAAGGTGTTTAGATGCCCCTAATGCCTTCAAATGATTGTATAATGGAGTAGAACCTTACTTGAATGAACTAGTGTAACAGCCCGGATTTCCAGGTATCTTTTATGCTTATGTTTTTGGTGTTTTGTGAGGGGAATCGGCGAGTTGGAGCTCAGACTCGCCGAGTAGGATCGCGGTTCTGGATGCGGGTTCGCTCCTGGACTCGGCGAGTCCAGGGTATGGACTCGGCGAGTCCGCGCTGTTTAATGAAACCCTAATTTCTCGGGTTTGGGACCTATTTAAAGGGCCTTAAGGCCGTCATTTGTACCCACCAGCCCCCTGAGTGAAACCCTAGCGAGTTTGAGCGTTTGGAGCAAAGCAAGGAGCCATTATTGACCTTGGAGGTGTTACATTGCAAGGAAAAGGAAGCAATAGCTAAGGGAAATCAAGAGGAGCCACTTCCTGAAGATTTGAAGTCCAGAACATCACATTTGAGGTACTATCTTCGAGCTATTCTCTGTTATGTTGATGTTTATATTGATTTAAGGCTTATTGAGCCTTTTGTGGCTAGATCTAGTGCTTCCTTGGTCCCTTTAGTGGCTTAGGTTCTGGATCTGGACCCTTGGAGGTCCAGAGTGTCCCTTTGTCCCAACTTTTCATAGATCCATGGGGGTTTTGGATTGGGATCTTTATGCTTAAGGTCAAAACACCATTTATGAGCCATGGAATGTGTTATGAGCACCAAGACATGAACTTTACGTGATGAATAAGCTTAGGAGGGCCAGATCTATGAATTGTTGGAGCGGATTTGACCTCAGAAGCAAGTTTGAGTTGATGCATGGCATGGACTCGCCGAGTCTGAAGAACAGACTCGGCGAGTAGCATGAAGATTGTAACAACCCGTCATTTCAGGTCCTTGAAATTCGAGTCTTGTAACCTCTTTGAAAAAGTAATTAGAATATCATCGAAAAATGAAGTATTCAAAGGCTCTATTTGGAGTACGCTATGTAATAGATATCGTCTTAAGGTTTCCAAGCATATAAAGAACACTAAAATCCGAGTTATAACGAAGAAGTTATGACCATTCTAAGTTTTTCCGAAAAAAACCGGCAATACGAAGTTACGTAAAAACTCGAATCGGAGATCGAGCGACTTTTGGCTGGAATGACCTAAACGAGAATCGAAGGTCTCGTCAATGGTATTTCAGCGGTAAAAAGTCTGGCAAAAACCGACGTCAGATAAAGAAGTTATGAATTTTTGAAGAAATTCCTTAATCACGTCATTTTAATAAATAAATAATAAAAATAATTTCATAATTTGCCAACGGAATCTAAACGAAAGTTGTAGATCTTAGTCTCACCTACGCGTGGATATAAAGAACGTCGAAAACGGAGTTCGTATGAAGGAGATATGAATTTTAGAAGTTTATTTAAAATAAAAATAAAAATAAATAAAAACTCTTGATAATATCCGAAGAGGAGTCAGCGGATAGGACCGGAGTACGCCCTGCGTACTCAAATAAAGGGCTCCGAACTATCCACGTCGCTCCGATGTTTCTTCCGAGGATGCGGTAAGCAGTGACGTCTCGTACGCCCTGCGTACGAGCGTACACGGCCAGGCCCTATAAAAGGGGTGCGAGGGTACCGGCCAAAATTGCTAATTTCTTTCCTTTCTCGCGCCAAAGCTCTGCGTTTCAACCCTCGGAGTCATCCCAAAGGCCCGGTTTTCATATCCAAGGTGGGGAGAAAGTTTTACACTCCTGAGATTCCCGATAATCCCGAGAAAAATCCGTTTCCCGAGACGAAACTCTGCCCGGTTTTCTGCTCGTTTTCTTCAAACCTTCAAGTGAGTTCATACCCCTACAAACACTCTTTAAATACATTTTTAAATGCTTTATATACTCTTTAAGGGGGGGGGGGGGGGGAATACAAGTAAACATACGGTTATTATTGTGTATTTCATAGAATTTCACTTTACTCGTTTCTATCAAACGAATCACTTGTGATTTAGTACTACTATGTGAAAACTCTTGTTATACTTTGCATGCAATAGATTTATACAAAGTATTTAGTAATTCCAAAGTATTCTTCGTTGCTAAACCGTTTTATACATTCTAAAAACTTATGATTTATGCTTTGTCAAACATTGTGAAAAAGGATAAACTTTGCATACAAAACTACTACTTTAATACAGACTTAGTTGATAATCCACAAGATGTGTACATCTTCAAACACTGCCTTTTTGATAAAAGGTATCGCTACAAGTCCTGTCTATAACCAGAGTCTCCCGTTCGGAGAACGTGTCAAATGTGTATAGATCTATACGGGAAGTCATGATCCCGCGCCCTGACTGTTAGCTATAGTCTGTCTTTTGGGGTGACAGTTGTCATAACGCTACGACGCCTGAAGAACGTCGCAACAGGCATATTATGTTTAGTATGGTTATAAAACTCACCGGATATAAAATTATTATGGTATTATGCTTTTATGAACGAGTAGCTATTAAAACTATTCTTCATCTAACAAGTGCGATCTTCGTATAGCTTTACTATGTAAAACTATGACACAACTTACAAGCACGTCGGTTGCTTGCGATTTTCGGTCTTCGAGACTGCCAGTTATGTCAGGAAAATAAGGGTTTTTCCTGTATACAAACCAAACAACTAATAGGAAAATAAGGGATTTTCTTGGTGCAACCATTTACAACTTATAACACGAACATTCATATGCATTTCATACTTTTATAAGAAAATAAGGGTTTTTCTTGGAAAACACAACAATTCATATCTCAACCATTAGGGAAAATATGGGATTTTTCTGGATCTAATACATTCATTTTCAACACAACAAATCATAACTCTTTACATTTGAAACACTGCGTTTTCTAGAAAACATACATGAACTTTCGAATGGCGTACATTTTCTCAAAACACTACTTATGAACTCACCAACTTAATTGTTGACACTTTTTCTTTGAAATAACTTGTATTCTCAGGGAACCGCTAAGCAGGTTTGGAAATCAACTTTTGAGGATTAACGTGCTGACGTTAATTACTTCTTTTGAAAGATGTTTATGTATTTATCTTTTGAACATGTAACGGATACAATTATGTAAACATTTTGGAAACTTTAATATATATGTTGGTGTGTACTTTCCTTTCTATGAACTGTTATGATACTGAATATGACGTCCTCCGCCCCCGAACGTTTCCGCCGTTCTGGTTTGGGGGTGTGACAAAGATTGTCCATAACCACTCAGTGAGTGGTCCAGTCGAGTTATGAGTTGACTCAGTGAATCAGGGAGAGTTAGAGAGGGTTGACAGGTGGACTGAGTCAAGCTGGGACTCGCCGAGTTGTTCTTGAGACTCAGTGAGTTGAGTCGTGGTGGCCCCATGATTCATGCCAGGTGGAACCCGTCGAGTCAGAGGAGTACTCGACGTGCCAAAAGAGAATCCTAAGAGAGTTGGTGGATACATATAGACTCGCCGAGTCGCCCTAGTGCACTCGCCGAGTCCGGTCAAAGTTGACCGTTGACCGTTGACCAATGTTGACTTGATAGGAGTAGTCAACCTTAGTGGTAAAAGTGTTAATTAAGAGGCATATGATGTTATAGGAGGATTATAGCTCGGAGGATCGAGCACGAGTGATTTCCAGGATTCACGAGTTATCGAGATACTCGAGGTGAGTCTTCTCACTATACTATACCCGGAAGGGTTGATTGTGTGACCGGAAGGTCGGATATGATATAAGATATATGTGATATGTGTGATAAGTTAATTGTTATATGTGCCATGTATGATATGCTTGATATGGGCCGGAAGGCATTATGTTATGGGCCGGAAGGCGAATATGTTATGGGTCGGAAGGCGTTGTAATGTGGACCGTAAGGTTGGCGTGGGTAGGACCGGAAGGTCTACCTAGTCAGGACGGAAGTCCCCTGAGACACATGGACCGGAAGGTCAGGGCCTGGAAAGGCGTATGTGCGTAAGTTGTATTTTGGGGAAACTCACTAAGCATTTATGCTTACAGATTTTGTGATATGTGTTTCAGGTACTAGCGAGGACCGTGGGAAGGCGCCGGCGTGATCTGTACACACTGATGGAAGATTTATGATCTTGGGATTTATATGATTGTATTATGACATGATACATTGGATCTTAATGACTTATGTGATGGAAATATATTTTAAGAAATGAAAATTTTGTTTTAAATTTTCCGTTGTTACAACTAGGGACCCCAAGAACATGAAATGAAGGGACAAAGATGAGTTTACGGTTTGGGAAGGTCTCCCAAAACCGTAAACACCTTCTGAGGGGGTTTAAGTGCCCTTAACACCTTCCAATGCTTGTATAAGTGACTAGAACCTTGCATTCATAGCCTAGAACCACCAAAGCACAAAAGAAATGGACTAACATGAGTTTACAACCATAAACACATGTGTTTACGGCTGTAAACTCCCAAGGGAGTGGTCCAAGGACCGTAAACTCCAAAAAGTACCCATTTCAAGCCCTAGTCACTTCCTTAGCCCTTGATTCGAGTCTAGCATAATTTCGTGAGTGATATAAGACCTTTGAACACTCAATGACACCACTTCCATGAGTTTACGGCCGTAAACTCATGGGGGAAGTGGTCTTGAAACCGTAAACACCCTAAGGGCCATCAATTGAAGAGTAAACTCCAATGTGAGTTCATACTCCCCTTATATGCAACCCTTGGTACTCCTAGCACTTGTGGCAAAGTGTTTTCATGTAATAGAACATCCTTACTTGCTTAATTAGTATTAAATGAATAATTAGATACTTAAATGTATCACTACTTGTTAAATAGGATCCGAGTGTGTGTTCAAGTCCTCAATTGACACATAGCATCCTATACCATCCGTTCATCTGAATCACCCACGTCAGGTGAGTTCATACCCCTGAATCAACCTTTTAAATGATTTTATGGGGGGGCAATACAAGTTGAACTATAAGAGTTATTAGATCAATCACATGTGATTAATAACTGTATAGCAAAATAGATTTTTGCTTGTTAAACTGCTTTACCCAGCTGAAGGTTTTCAAATCTCGTGTTCAAATCTTGTTTTAAAGTATAAATTTCTCTTTTAGATTATCAAAGATTTTCCAAAGGTTTTCCGAAGGTTTTCAAGGCTTGTTTTATATACTGACACTAACTCATAAATTCTTATTTGTAAAGTTTTCCAAAGGTTTTACCAAAGTTTCTTCTATGCTTTTATATCATTAAATGCATGCATGTATATGTATAGTTATATAAGTAATGCTTAAAGGACTTAGGAAGGCTGACCCACTGACATTCCTTTTCCTTGTTTGGATGTGGTTTAAGGGTAATGGTTATCCGTCCGAAGGTCTTTTAACTATTAGTTATACATCATGTATACATATATAGTCATAAATGTTTCCTTCATCCAGTTCATTTCCCTTGGGTAGCAAGGGTATCATTCCATTCATCATTCATATACCTGAAACATTAGTAACTATTATAGGAATAGTTAGGAGATTCAATTTACTCTTTCTAGTATGAAGAATTCCACAAGAGTCAGTTCACTCCTAAGTCTATACTATTATTATAATACTTTAAATAGAATGTGACACACTATTTCCCGATACGACGCTTCATAGCGCCATCGCCGTGTAACTAGAGTCTCCTGGAGGGAGAGCGGACATCGTATGTATAGATCTATACGGGACAGACACTCCCGCATCCTGACTGCTAGCTACAGTCCGAGCCGGTAAGGCCCATTGGTGACATAATGTTACTAACTCTACGCGTGACCTGGAGGGTCATCAAGGATTCGATCGTCAATCAGCATGGTTACACACGAGTTCACATTCAACCCCTTTTTATTCACCTTTAGACTAAGCCATGCGTATTGTTCATTCGATACCCTACTGGAGTCTATGTTTTATTCACTTATAGACTTTGTGAGGCGTTCCTCTTGGAGTCTATGTTTTATTCACTTTTAGACTTTGTGAGGCGTTTCTCCTGGAGTCTATGTTTTATTCACTTATAAACTTTGCAAGGCGTTCCGCCTGGAGTCAATGTTTTATTCACTTTTAGACTTTGCGAGGCGTTCCGCCTGGAGTCTATGTTTTATTCCCTTTTAGACTTTGCAAGGCGTTCCGCCTGGAGTCTATGTTTTATTAACTTTGAACCAGCAGTATCACTGCTGAGATATAATATTATTTTCCCTTATTACTTTTACTTGTGATTTTTCTCACAATTCCTTTAAAAGTAAAAACTATATTTTGATAATGATAGTATTTTTAGGAAGTTACTCCTTAAAACCTAAAACTGTCCAGTCTTGGTAGAAGACTGCTTTTAATAAAGATACTCCTCGGTTTAAACCTAGAACGGTTGAGTCTTGGTAGAACACTGCTTTTATTTAGAAAATATAGGATTTTCTGGAAAGAACTCTAATACTCTGTAGATTCTAAACTACCATCTTTCATGAGGTTATTTTGAATAAAAATGTGTATTTATACTAATGTCATTAAATACTTATGAACTCACCAGCATTATAAAAATGTTGATACTCGCTTTCAAAATAACTTGTATTCTCAAGTCATCGATAGACAGGTACATCCCAGGAGCTTTTGCGAAGTCATCCTAGAACCAAGCTGTATCTATGTTATATTATGTATTCACTTTGATGTTGCTATGAAATGTAACCTATGTAATATTATTACTATTAATGCAATGATGGTTGTACTTTGATTACTATACTACATATGTTGTGATACTTGACATGAAGTCCTCCACCCCAGAACGTTTCTGTCGTTCCGGTTTTGGGGTGTGACACTTGCACACCCACTTATTTGAAAAAAAATATATCATTTTTTTGAAAATAATACTAGCTTTTTAGTTGGAAAATAAAATTTTCC